>NC_135180.1:9114793-9422293 GCF_041146795.1 Maylandia zebra
GACGGCGTATTCCCCGAAGGAAAACGCAGCGTTTTCAAAATGCTCTCGAAAACACATACATTTGAAGACGGTGCTTTTGCGTCGCAGTGTGGACAGTGAAAACGGAGACTTTCGAAATCGATGATGCATGTTAGTCATATGATGCAGTCATGTGACCAATTAAAAATAGCGGAGGGCATTATACAGCCGTTGTTTTGTTTGCGTTCAGTTTTGACAGCCCTATTAAAGATTAATATCAGTCTGTACATGCTTCAGATAGCTTTTCTTCAAATTCTTTAATTCCCACTCGCTTTTGCGACTTTGTGCTTTTGTGTTACTCGCAGCAGCAACTCCACCTCATTGTTAGTCCATTTAAAAAACTCGGTGCTTTTCCCCGACATTTTGCCGCGACGTTTCAAAGAGCTGGAAAGTAAACAAACGGCAGACAGAAATGAGGCAGGCCGAATCTTCTTGCATTTCACACATGCGCAGTACTGGAACGTAAGCGCTTTCGATCGTTTCAATGTGGACGCACAACTCTGTGAAAATGACTGAAAACGCTAGTGTGGACGCGGAGCGTTTTTTTTAAACGAAAACGCCGTTTTCAAATCTATCCGGGCTAGTGTAGACATAGCCTTTGGAAGGCATTACTTTTCACAACTGGCGCTTATGTGTTCGCATTGTTTTTCTGTGCAGTGAAAGACCTAGCGTCGACCTGACGTGTAGCTACATTTCTTGGGAGGTGCACGTCAGGTTGCGGTGTAGGGTTAAAATCGGGTTCTGTTTAGCAGAAGTATAGTTCATGTGTAACTTTCTGGCATATTGCCTCAATGTGAGAAATTAGTTTCAGTAAATCAGTTTAGATGAAAGAAAAATGAAAGAACTGATCCTGGGTCAGCTGGTTGAGTCACCTCCATCTACTACAAGTGCTTACCATCCCGATGAGAACCTGGTTCTCATGCTCTAATCACCCTTTGCTGCAATAGTGCCCTAAATTGTCACTTTGTTTTGAGTCACAGAGGGCCATTCAATTGCATTAACCAGGATGAGCATTCACTGTCTCGCTTTCACACGCACACTTGTGCACACTCTGTACATAATTATATTGGGACAGCTTTCAATAAGGTCTCAAACTGCCCAGAACCCCCCTAAAAGATCATGTTGCATTAGAGGGTCAGAGGAAGGACAGGGTGTGTTTGTACGTCTACCAGTCGGAGTCAATCCAATTGGTGTCTGGTAAGCGTATCGACTTTATAACACACCACGCAAGCACACACTCACTCACACACTCTCACTCTTGCCTTCATATAATTCATCGAAGTTGTTCTCCACAGAGAAGTCATGGCTTATAGACTGCAGTGACAATTACAACATAATCAATATGGCCGAGATGATGGGTGGGGCGGAGCTAATTGCTGTAGCGATAACTGTTAGTTGTCGCTTGAAAATATGACTGATCTGTTATAGAAGGGGATACAGTAACCAGTATTGGATGTTTAGAGCTGATCCAGCTTTTTTAAGGGATTTAAGAATTGTATCTAAAATGATATACTGCAGGCCTTCTGATATATCCACACATTTCTATCACATTTGCAATTTTCATGTTGAGTCAAATCCACTGAGAAAAGACTTGACCATGTGATTTCCTTTCACAAATTTTTTTTTTTTTAAATAAATCCAGTTATTCAGAGTTTATATGCTGGTGGGTATTGAATTATTTGCTGACAATGAAGTTAGACAGAGGTAGGATCTCTTCCCAGGCACAGTTTTCTCTTTCTTTGTTAGATTTTGTAAAATAATTAACCCTGCTCACAGTGCAGGTACACACTGAGGGGAATCTAAAGGCATGGGAATTGACTTCATAAATAATGCATTTTGAAGAGGAGAAAATCATTCAAGGACATGCCTGTACACTATATTACATGGTGTTATGAGCAGTATTAAGCAGGAGTACAGTGTGAGAAGCAGTGCATTAAAGAAAACTACTATGGATTGCGGATTGGCCCTGAATTTCAATGACTGAGAGATCTATGAACCCACTTTCTTTTTAAGACTTGGGCCTGGTTTATGGAGCAAACTGAGGCACGTGTGTGTGTGTGTGTGTGTGTGTGTGTGTGTGTGTGTGTGTGTGTGTGTGTGTGTGTGTGTGTGTGTGTGTGTGTGTGTGTGTGTGTGGAGGAGAGAAACAGTGAGAGGGAGATAGAGATGGAGACAATAGTCACAGTGGGTGCCAGGCTGATGGTTTAACACATGGCTCTGCTTCAGCTGCCACTGTACATCAGCCTGTACAAATTCCTAATCTCGACAGAAGGGAGCAGTTTTGATGCATTTAAACCTCCACGCTTACAGGAAAGCTGCCTCCACAGTGTATACAGCACTCCACTGATCTGTATCTGCTCTTCCCAGAGAGGCTCTGCTTTAGATTTGTTCGCAGTAACTACTACACCTTAGGGTATAAATGTTTCATATAGCTTCAGACGAGGGAGCGCAAACTCAGTTTGTACATTTTAAGTTTTTACAAGTGTTTGAGCTCTGGTTCTTTCTTTTTCTGACAAGCGTTGCTGTTCTTTTTTTCTCCGTTTTTGAAATGCAAAGACTTTGGGGATGTGAAAGTTTAAGTTTAAATATTTAATTTAGCAGTGTTATGATTAAAACCTAATATTTGGCCATTTTAAAATCCGATAATCTGATATGTATCGTCCGATTATTATTTTTTCAGACACATTCAAAAACAGATTTCCCTATTTATTCAATGACAGTCTGTGTAACTCTGCTTGGATCGGTTAGTTCTTGTGTGTGGGGTTTTTTTTGTGTGTTTTGTTTTTTTTTAGTGTTCCTAGTTGCAGGGTGGCCTGGTGTACAAACTATGCATCGTAAACACTCTTTACTTTTTAAATTTCCCCTTATTGTTATAAATGGTGACACAAATAGATCAGCAAATAGCTAATAGCAGCTGGAAATACTGGCCAGGCTTTAGTTGTTGTAGTTTGTTGTCGAGGTGGGATCCAATGTTTGCGTTGGTTAAGAGGTCGCTAATGGGTCACCATGTCCAAGATTTCTGTAGTAACTAACTGCATTCAGGTATCAAAACTAGGGAGTTTTTTGTTTGTTTAATTTTGTTTAAATGAACCAATATTGTTATAGGTCTGTGGAGCAAACAATACAGGAATTTTCCCAGATAGCTTGTTGTAATTCACAGTAAGAATGAAATATTGGATATAAGAGTAAGTTCAAGTACTTTACTGAACATACTGAAAATCCTGCAGGGAGGGAGTTGTTTCCAGGAAGTAACAAAGGCTTAGAGACGCACAAAACACACTCTCTGTATCTGTATCCTTCTCCCTCATAAACATACATAGTCCTGCTTAGATTATTAAAACACTGCACTGCATCCCGTCCTGGGACAAACTTCAGTCTAAATACAAGTGCCCTGGTTTATGTCCGCTGCATCACACTCCTTTATACTTTAATCACACACACACACACACCACCTGTCACTTTCAGGGAGTATGAGACACAGAGAGACATACTTGGGGATAATATTAATGGTAGTATGTGTCAGTGTCTCTATGTGGGTCACTCAGTGTCAGTGTGTGAAGTCTGCAGGGACCACAAACTGGGTCAGTTTTTACTGCGTGTGTGCGCATCGTGTCAGCATAATGTGCCTGCACCCGATGTGTTTGCTGATTTATGCAAACATTACCTATTAGGGTAATGTTTTCATTGTTTTGGTTTGGAGCAGAAAAGCTGGCTGCCGACCCAACACCACCATATTACAATTTCTTAGCAGAGAAATTCCTTTTCAAAGGTAAATACGTAGGACTTCAGCTGTGGGATAGTATCTGCACTTATTACACTTTATACTCTTTAACACTGAAGGGAATCGTGAAGGCAGGAAAACATTCTAAGCTCATAAACTTGAGAATGCTTGCATATTGCACAAACACTATGCTAATTATGCTGCAGTCACACTTGGGAAAACGAAATTATTACGAAAGTGTGCAATGCACTTGCGATATCTTTGCCGTTGATGTGGTTGCTCTGCAGATGGTGATCGTGTCTGCAAGCACTCACAGTCAGTTAGCATTTTCAGAGTCACTTTGGTGGATCAAGACGGTCATAAAACAGCGATAAGATGGAGTTCAGATGGAGCATGGTCATCTTCTTGGGGAACCAGTCTGTCGCTCCAACTACTTGTGAATCTGTCCCAAAAATTTTTACTGCAATATCCGGAAAACCGGTGAGAGTTTTCCTAATTGCAAGGAGGTTGCTGTCCTATTTTTACTCTAGTGTGACTGAGCCAATAGGATAACATGCATGAGCTGAACTTTGTAGGGACACATCTGTGTTTAGACTAAAAAAGCTTAGGTAATATTCATGTTTTGTTGGCCGTGCTTTAAAAAAAGCTAGTTTAAAGAGTTATCAAAAATCCAACCATTATGCAGATCATTTCGAACTTATGTAACACAACTGACATGGCTGTTTGCAATTACAATGTGATTACTGAGTTTAGGACCAGTAATGTATGTGTTGTAATTTGTTAACCCACTGTGGAGGTTATAACCCACCCATCTTTTCAGAGTATAATACACTCTCGCTCCTGCATGCTGCTGTGGTAATAGAGACCTTTGATACTTTCCCATTCCACTATGACTTTAAAGTTGTGAGTCATACTCGCAGCTTTAGCGAAACACCTCAGCGTCTTATTTGCACAGCCAAAGAGCCAAAGCCGGACTTTAGTAGAGTGGGTACAGTGTGTCCAGATAAAGTGGTCAGCACTGTGATGACTAAGCCAAGGCAATACTCTGTTACTGCACTCACAAAGATAAACACGCTTAAACACACACACACACACACACACTGGAGACTTGCTCCACCTCTCTATGTCCATTCCTAGTTTCTTTGGAGCTCCACACACATATGGCTTTCCGTAATACGAGGTGGCAGTGAGTCATTGTGTATGTGTGTGTGTGGTAACATCACCGCTCTCACCCCTACTCCCCTTCTTGTTTGAGCTGTGTTTTTCTTGAGCATCTGGTTGAGGAGATGTGTGAGGGAGGAGTATGTCCCATTTTGCCAAAATCTCTGGGCCGATGTTGAACACGGAACATCTGGATCAGGGAGGGACGTTACGTACGTGTGTGTGTGTGTGTGTGTGTGTGTGTGTGTGTGTGTGTGTGTGTGTGTGTGAAAGAGAGGCATTGTGCCAAAGAAATCAATCGGAGTCACATCTGGCAGGCACAAAACGCAGCTGGACGCACAAGCAGTCTTAACACAGATCATGTGTTGTTAATACAGAGGTGAGACAAATACAAGACATTTGTAATATACATATATTCGGGAACGTGCTGTTATTACTGATAATTATAGTGAATCCCACGCACGCATGCTGTTAATAACCACCAACCATCTCACAGTTAAAATACCAACTTAAGCCGGAGCAAGATGTAAAAATTCTTTTCACCACATTTATTAGTCTGTACGCGTAGGCTAGCTCTTCACACTGAAGTCAGCCCTGTGAATCCTATTTCCTCACATTCGCATCGGCAGAGCTGCAGACGTTTAGCTTCGGGCTCGTTTTTGCGCCTGTCTCCGCATCTTTTTTGATCAAGAGGAGATCTGCAGTGTAAGTAACAGTTAAGAAGAAGGAATAGGGAGGACCAGAGTAGGAGGTCGGCTCGGGTGAAAGAAATTTCCACAACATAACATCATATGGCCGTAAGTTGTCCTGCTTGCCATCTCCCCAACAATACATTCCAGATGGCTGCAAACTCAAACACTAAACTGGGAACAACTATGTGCTTTTTTGGCACCGGGCCTCTTGTTTGTGTAGGCTACACTGAAGTGCTTACGAGTTTTGCGTGGGTTCATAAAGGGAGTGGGATTTAATTTGTGCCATTGATTTATAGATTTATTTTGATGCTCGCCAACCCACCCCCTCTGTCTGGCTCTCATCTTTTTTCCCCCCTCACTGCAGATGGTTCTAGTTTTGCAGGGCTAGGTCACAGCTATGCAACGACTTCACCATTTCAATGTTTGGCAGTTTCACGGCCCTAATGTGTCTCTCTATTATTAAATGTTTACTACCAGATAGTTTTGTTCATTTCACGCCACCGTGCACATCATGAGAAAGCCCATCAACCTGCGTTCACCTGTATTTTCATTGTAGCCTGGATGAGTTCATTTAGTGCTTTGACTTAGATGAGAAAACTGATACCAATGAATATTATCTTTCCAATAAATAATTACAGCAAGCAGCAGGTTAGTGAACGCTAAAGTTACACTAGAGAAAACAATAGAGGGAGACCAAGGCGCAGCTAAAATTATTGCAGCTGTGTGGACTGAACTTCTCTTGAATCCAGAATAAGAAGCATCCACTCATTATATGTGATGCTGCTGTGTAAAATATGTGAAACCGTCGATGAAAACTTCATGTAGAAATTCAAAATGGAGAACTTCCTTCAGGGTCCAGGGCGTGGATCCAAGAGGAATTTTTTTTTTTTGTGTCTTATGACACGTGTGTACCAAATTTTATATATGTGTTAAATTCGTATAAGGTTTGGAATTTTAAGGGACCAATAAAATAAGTCAATTCACTCGCGACCTAACACGAGCAACATTTCAAGAGTTTTCAATCATGTTTAGGTTCTCAAATATGCAGTTCATTTTTATATTTAATATAACTGAGCAGATACCCTACTTACCATTGGATAAGCAGTTGGGTTTTTTAAAAATGTATTTACTAATGCATTTTTAAAAAATCTGCATTATTGCTGGATGTTGCTCTCTCTGACTTTCGGCCCTCATGCTTGTAGTGTACTGACCTGTGAATCTGTTAAGCTACTCTACTCCCACACAATTCCCTTTTTATTAAGACTAGACGATGGATGATGAACAGGAGTCATTTAGTGTATTATAACTCCAATTCTCTCACCTCAGTACTTCATTCCTCTCTTTTCCCAGTAGTTTTATCTCATATTTTCAAAAAACTTGTCCCAGTATCCTTGGTTCATTTCTGCGTCTCTCCCATGTGGTTTGCCATCGGATGCCAGTGCCATTCGCTCACTACTCCTCCCCCGCTGTCCTAGACCATATGAGGGTGTCCTGTATTCCTTACCCAGTACTTCCTTTACTGGGTCTGTTAATTTACAGGGTCCTTTTACTCATGCCAGACATGAGTTAAGCCACCCCAGCCCCCTTCTACCTCTGCTGTGAGGCGTTATGTAAAGCTCTGTAACCCCTTCGCTCACGCCCGTTCACACCTGCTGCAGCAGTGCTGGGGGCGTGCCAGCCAGGTGCCAGTCAGCTGGCACTTTTCCCACATATGAGCGGCACAAACCTCGACATGTGCGGCGAGCTGCAGATGGGCTTGTGGGTATGTTTTGTCTGTGTATGTGTGTATGAGTATCTACTCTTGGCAGATGGCACATGCCTCACATGCCAGACATGAGTAAAGCCACTTGAGCTGTTGCATTTGAATACTCTGCATTACACAGGGAGTGTGTGTGGTGCACAAGAATGGCGAATTGCAAACACACTTCCGGTACACCAGTCTTTGGCAGCATTACCATCAGGGTGGCAGCAATTATGAGAAGTGACGTGTCCGACTATATATTGAGTATAAATTTGGCCCCGTGGTGGTAGAGCTGAGAGAAGCATTCTGCCCTTCAGTGTTGAGATCACCACTTTACATATGGACATCGTATGTCTTCAGTGTAAGATTAATGTGCTCTCTTACCCTGTAAAAGCTGGAATGCCGATTTATGGATCATCCAAATGGTAAGCGAATAAAACAAGCTCGATCTTTACTCTTATTAATCCAAGATATATGGAAGAATACGACATGAGATAAGCATTTCTAATATATTGTTATCTTATAGTAATAATTTTATGCAAGCCTTTTTTTCTAGCACTCTTCCTGGTTTGATATTGCAGATTTACAAACTGGGCCTTGCTCGTGTATCTCTAAGCAGATCCCTTATACTGTGTAGAGAAAAGAGACCAGTTGTGTTCAGAGATTGAGGACAAGAAAAACAGAATAGACTGACTGCTTAGTCCAATTTGAAACTTTTGACTTGGACAACAAGGAAGCTGATGATGCAGTTAATTTAGTCAATAAAGACAAAGGACTCAAATGAGGAAAGAGGTGTTTTTATTGTACTTCAGATGTCCTGTTGAAGCTGGGATGTGAGTGTGGAGGAATGAAAACAGTAATTTTTTTTTTAAAGCAGGTCATGTTTTGATGGCATCATGTTTCATTATGCTGGGAAATTAGCACGCGCTAAACAGGCCAGCGGGCTGAATGGTCTAATTAGGGAGCGGAGGGAGGATTGTTCACAGGAGGAGTGGAGAGCACACATGTGTGCTGATTAGCATGCGCTCAGCATTCTTGGTGTTTCTTCGAGAGATGAAAGCGTGCCCGGTGCTTTTGTGTTCATTAATGTTCTACCTGTGCGATTTGTACAGCCTGCGTCTGAATGGAGAATCAATGGAGCATTGTGATGGGAAGTGTTTGTGGCACTGATGTACTGACTGCCTTGTTAGAGATGATTATAACTTAATGAGCTCCAGCCAATCAACGAAATCATTCCCACTTCTCTCATAATACCATATGAAATACAGGACTCTGGTTTCTCTCAAGTGGCATTTCATTCAATTATAGTTTGGCACTTTTGCATTTAAATATTTTTTTAATGTGCCTGACTATTTAATTGCTATTAAATGAATGTAATTTAAAAAAAAATATTGTTCTGTGCTTGTGGTAATGACACTCAGGTGGTTGTCATTTTTCCTTTGTTGAGTACAGAGATACTCTATGGCCTTCCAGTTTTCCGCAACTAAACTTGCATCCCTTTCTGTGTCTGCAGTACCAGGGAGCACGTGACCCCGGAGATGAACAAGCTTCGTCAGAGCCTGAGGAGGAAGAAGCCCACCTATGTGCCAGAGGCCAGCAGACCGCATCAATGGCAGGCTGACGAGGAGGCTGTACGCAAGGGCAAATGCAACTTTGCTGTTCGGGTAAGTATCTACAGTCGATATTCAGTTAATCTAAGCCTAATTAATTTATTTTCTTCTTTCTTTCTTTCTTTTAAGCTCCTAGGACCTGGCGTCCACATATGTGGACATCACATTTTTGGTTGTCTAGACCAAAGTACAAAATCTTGCTCTACAAGGGCCTGATATCCACATACGAGGCCATTATACTGCCTCTGTTTCATCAAAATTTAAAACAAATATCCTCATATGTGGCTCGCATTTTTTTTAGAAACAAAAATTAGGTTAAAAAAAAAATCTGGTGGTTCTTTGTTTTTACATTCATCAGATCCCAATATGCCCAAATATCAAAGAGAAATTTAAAATGCATACCATGAAAGAGTTTGGGTCTTAGGAGGTTAATGTTAAGTATGAAAAAGCAAGTGAGTTAAGACTATGAGATAATAGTTAGGCAAGATCTTATGTGCTAGCAGTGATGCTGGCTAGTGGAGCTGCTCAGAGCGAGCCTCAACTAAAATAGCCTTATCACAAAAACACAAAATGAGATCACATTTTTACACAAACTGATTGTTGAACTAGACAAGATGGCACCGAATATGCCAGTAATATCAGCCATGTCCTAAATACTTTCAGCACAATCGAAAGCTATATTTACTCTCTTATAGATATCAGAGGGCGGGAAATTACCTAAAGAAAACAAAACCTTTTTTTAAAGTCAAGATGCAAACATGTTTATCTCTGTTATAATGTTGGGCTTTTAAGTGGCTATTTAATGAATTGCATTTTGCCTTTGCTTTGTTTTTAAGCCCCGGAGACTGGCCCTTATTAATAAGTAAAGTCAGTGCTGTATAAATGCATTCAGCAATAAAGGGTGCACAAGATTCTCACGTAATTATCACTTTATCTTAGCAGTGCGGTCTGTTAGTTTTAATGCAAAGCTAAGCTAGTTGTTTGCTGCCACCAGCTTTTTTGAAGTCTGAATATTATCTGAATTACAAAAATAAATAAATAAATAAATATATATATGACAGACATATATGACAGAAAAAAAGTGCTGTCAGTGTTAATCTCGTTAAAATGATGTTAACGCCATAACCGCATTAACGCGGCAAATCTCTGTTAGCGAGTTAACGCGGATTGTGCCTGGGCCGGACAGCGCTAATGCGTTGACGCCGTCCAGCCCCACGCACGAGATTAATGCTGACAGCACTAATAACAATAGCATAAATCCTATTATTTCTATTTTGTTCATATTATTACAGTACCTAAAGAAAGCAAATATACTTTTTAATGTAATGCCTATGGTTAGGCTGTGTGATACAGTTCAGGATACTTTGGCTCTGACCTTTGATCTTTATAAGAACCATCAGTAGTAAAGCACTGATCCATATTCTCCCTCAGTAGCTGAATGCCTCCCATGCCATAAATGCAAAAAAGGGCCGTCATTAATGGGCCAATTTACTGATAACAAGCTCCGTTCTGAGCATGTACTGTATGGCCATCCTTGAGAGCTAAAGTGATTTGTAGAAGGGCTGGAGAGAGAATGAGGGAGGGAGATGGAAACCAGAGAAAGAGGAGTGACGATGAGGTAAGGTTATAGATTACAGAGAGCACAGGAAATGACAAGGTGAGGAATGAGGGCGCACAGAGGGTAAGGAGAGACATTTTCAGATTTGAAATGAGAGATAGATAGGACCAGATAAGATAAGTGAAAGGAAAGAAAGACCGCAGACTGAATGGACCAGGAGAGAAATACAAAGCAAAAAGATAAAGGCAACAAAGAAAGCTGAGAGTATAAGAAAAGGCTTCATGTGGGGCTGAGGCTAATGGAAAACGGTTCTGATGGTAATGGTCCAAAGAGCTAGCGATGAGATGGGCACTGAAGTGGAGCTCAGAGCTTTAGCAAGAGATGTAAGCATAAAAGCCTCTGTCTCTTTATATGTTGTTTTTACCTCCATGCTCGCTCAGCCATCTTTTTTTTTTCAGTGCTTTCTCAGTGTTTTTTAAATTCTAAATGAGTCACGAACTATTAATGCCTTTTCAAAAGCATTTGAACTGTAGCTACCAAAAGAATACGTGTCAGCTCAGCTCACTGCTGAAAGAAACGTTGTTTTTGCAAACTAAAGACTGTGGGATAAAATGGCCCATTGGAAGATTTGCCTGGTGCCTCTCATACTTTACGTTATAGAGCATATGAAGCTCTAGATAACCTTACTTATGTTTTGACTTCAATTTGTGTGTAATGGTCATCATTATTTTTATTTTTTCTCTAACAACACGTCTTATTTTAGTAATATATCCAGTTAGCAAGCTAGCAAAGTAAAATAACAGCTGCCAACTGTGATAGTGTGGCAGACCAAACTATGTTAGCTCAGCCATTGTGACATTAACAATATTAGCCTGTTTGACATTTTAAAAAGAGGGCAGACACCCCCTCTTTCACAGGTAACATTGACACTAATATAATTCCTGTTGTTTACTATCACAAAATAGTCAGAGTATTTGTTAAGGCAAGTCACAAAATCTAGCTCAGCTCATAGTAAATGGTACATGGGCTGGTTCCTATATTGCACTTTTCTACTCTACTGGAGCACTCAAAGTGCTTTATACAACATGTCTAATTCATCCACTTTATTTAATATATAAGTGCTTTATATTTAACAATCACACATTCATACTCTAGTGAATGCATCTGAGAGTAATTTTGAGGTTCAGCATTTTGCCCAAAGATACTTGGGGGGTTGGCGTAATAAGCAAATGCTTCAGCCAATACCTTTTGATTAGCCTTGTCTCATGCTTTCTTGCTTTGTGGTAGATCTTTGTTCTGTATTCATTGAAATATTTGAATGCTAATCAATAAAATCAAATCAAATCAATACTTTGACATGCAGACAGGGACCAAACCACCAACGTTCCAGTTAGTGGATGACCTGCTCTAATTCCTGATACCTGCCTAAACCATAGTCCTAATAACAATTGCTGATTTCAAGCCAGCCCACATCAGCTGATGCTTCAATTTATTGTTTGCTTTTGTCTTTTGGAAAGTCTCATAGAAGGCACTTCAACATCAGGAGTGGATATTAAAGTAAGCTCACAATCCGAGTATTAACTTTGTTTTAATATACAAATTGCACATTTGCAAATTTTTAATTTTTAATTTTTTTGTCTCAAGGGGACCTATATATTTCACTGGCTACATGTTAGATATCGAATTGATTTTAAACTTGTAATTACTTTAGAAGCCATACGTTATCACATCACTCCTACCTACATTATAGATTTATTCTCGGCTTATGAGCCCAGCTGCTGCCTGTGTTTCTCAGATCAGACCTTCCTGATTGTTTCCAACTGTTTTTTTGCGTTCACACTATTCACTCCAGCTGAATGAGTTTCATTTGCAAGAAGTTTAAATGAAGAGCCCTGGTGTATCAAACGTTAAAAGGAAAAACCTAAAACCATCTGTTTTTGTTTCGTCTGCAGTACCTGGGGTTGGTGGAGGTGGACGAGTCGAGAGGGATGCACGTATGTGAGGAGGCAGTGAAGAAGCTAAAAGTTGTGAGTAACCCACACACACTTCTAACACACACTTTTTGCTGCATTACTAAAAGTACATTTTGTTGCAGGAAGCTAGTTACAAATATGCACCCAGAGGACTTCAGAAACTTTGCAGAAACTCATTACAGACTCGGTGGCGCAAAGCCAGTGCGCCAGTGTATTGACTGAAGAAATGCACAAATGCACGCACATTCAATACTTGTTCTTCTTGTTGTTTTCTACTTTTTTACCCCGTTAATTGGTCTCTCTGGTGGGTCCTATTCCATATGTATCTGATGTCACCATAGAAAAGCAAGCAGAAAATGAAACTGGGGCGTACGCATGCTCGTGTAAACACATAGTTTGCCCCCCTGGGAAGCTGGATTCGGACAGGGAGCGTGTGAACAGAGTGACTCAGACTGGCCGGTGTCAGACAGCCACACACACACAGACACACACTTGAGGTTGTAGAAAGGACAGGCGTGTACAACACAGTTTTCATGTTATTTCTCTGCTACTGCTTTTCTTGACAAACTAATATCAAACTGCACTTTTCTTTAAAATCTAGAGTACCACATTTTCAGCTTGGAATCTGCATTTTCTATCTTATCCCCAGGGAGGCATGTAACTGTATAACTTTATATAACAATTTACAGAAAATCCCTAAAACTCTTCAATTTGTTTTGCTCCATTCTCTATCAACACCAACATCTTTCTCTCTGCATTTGCTCAAGCTAAAATATTTCTCCCAGAGTTCCACTCTGGCTCCACCTCATCATTTAGCCTCTTCTTCCCTCCATCATTTGTCAGATTCTTCACCTTCATTCTTGCTCCCTCGTTCTTTTTGTCAGTGGGATTATGCAAAAATGGGGCTCCTTATCGCGTCGCTGTGGGTTTCAAAGCCATTTCCTGCAGAGCTCTGACTCTGTTTCCCTTACTCGCACACACAAACTCCGATGCGGATTCGTGTGCATGTGCACGCTCACAGATTCACACAGATTCACACACGAAGCCCTTGCTTTTTCAGTCTGTTTATTTTTAGCATGGCCCATGTTGAGCGTGTTATTAGCGCTGCCTGGTGCCCACCTCTGGCAAAATGATTCGTAGTGCCAGCTGGCACAGTTTTTAGCTGCTCCCGCCTCTCTTTTCTTAACCCTCCACTACCTCATTTATCCCAGGGATGTCATCATTTTACACAACAGCAGGCAAGAATAAAGGTGGCGTTACAGTCTCGCTCATAAGCTTCAAGTACAATTTAATACTGCTACTTGTCTATAAAGGTTTAAATGATTCAGTGCCCCATGTTCTTTGTCTTTCCAGAGCGGGAAAAAGACAGTAAAAGCAGTATTGTGGGTTTCGGCTGATGGACTCAGGGTGGTAGATGACAAAACTAAGGTAAGAAACGCTTATCTATCATGTGTCTCCTTGTTTTGTCCTTCTTTCTATCTCTCTTTTTATCTATGTTATCACTCACCTGACAGCAAGGGCACGGTGCACAGTCGTGCCTTCTTGTTGTCATGTCTACAGTCTTGTCCACACTAGTATTTTATCTGAGTCTTCAGTCTCAGCCTCTCAAGACAGGCAGAGACACAAATAACAGAGTTAGCCTGTCAAAAAGAAGATATAAAGCCCACTAATGCGCTTATTTCCCTCTAATACTTCAATTTGAAACATTTTTTCTTCTTTTTGTTGCTCTCGTATTTAGTAAAGGCATGCATATGCCATCCTCAGACCACCAACAAAACTCTCATTCTGTCCTAGTTTGGTGACCCTAACAGAGGGGTCCACTGTGTATCCACTGTGTTGCTCCCAGGCTTTTTTGAGTGTGTGTGTGTGTGTGTGTGTGTGTGTGTGTGTGTGTGTGTGTGTGTGTGTGTGTGTGTGGTATTTCAGAGCTGGCATATGTGACTCATGATTGCTTGCTAAAGGTGCTTAGTGGGGGAGGGAAACTCAAGTAAACACAGACGCACACATGCACTTGAGGAGTGTCTGGCGGCCAGGGAGGCCTCCTACAGTGAGTGCAGCTCGCTGTGGTTCTAGTGAAAGCAGAGCACAATAAAGAGCAGCAGAGACAGTGCAGAGAGTAAGCCTGATAGAGCAGCCTCTTTCTTGCTTTACTTTTTTTTTTCTTTTAATGTGTTTAGAGGCCACACACGACCACACCTCTTCCAGTCTCTCAGTCCCACTCCTCGCCTTCTAACCTTCCTCCTTCCTATTGTCTATCTGTTCTATTGTTGTCTTTCTGTTCTTCAATTCAATCCATTTCATGTCAACTTTATTTACATAGCACCAAATTACAACAACAGTCACCTCAAAGTGATTTATATTGTAAGGTAAAGACCCTACGATAATAGAGAGATATAGGGAGACAGGATGAAAGCTACAGCAAGAGTTTAATAATAACTGCAGAGTGTAGTGTAATGATTAAATGCAGAGTGGTGTGTAAACATATAGAAAGTGAAGAAAGACACTCATTGCATCATGGGAAACCTCCAACAACCTATCTTTATTGCACCATAACTAAGGGAGGATTCAGGGTCACCTGATCCAGCCCTAACTATAAGCTTTATTAAAAAGGAAAGTTTTAAGCCTAATCTTTTAAAAGTAGAGAAGGTTTCTGTCTCCCAAATCCAAACTTGAAGCTCTTCATTGCAGTATTTTTAGCCGGAACAAATATGATATAACACAGCAGAAAAACCCTGGATGCTACCATCAGTAAATATTATCCTGTTTGCTGATAACCTCATAGTAGCTCTTTAACCTTCTAAGACCCGAACTCTTCCACGGCATGCATTTTTAATTTCTCTTTGACATTTGGGCTGATTGGGACCTGATGAATGTAAAAACAAAGAATTAGCAGATTTTTTTTTTTTTTACCTAATTTTTGTTTCTAAGAAAAATGAGAGCCACATATGAGGATATTCGTCCTCATATCCACATATGAGGATATTCATTTAAAATTTCGATAGAAGAGTAGCAGTATAATGTCCTCGTAAGTGGATATCAGGCCTTTGTAGAGCAAAATCGAGTATTTTGGTCTAAATAACCCAAAATGTGATGTCCACATATGTGGACGCCAGGTCCTAGGAGGTTAAAGTAATAAAAAACTAATAGAAAAACTAAAATAAACCTATGTATTTGTGAACCATAATCACCATATTTGTTTAAAGATTTACATTGCTGTAACTTTTGGAACTGTAGCAACTGAATAGCTTAAAGCTGAGAGAAGCCAGAAGTGAGGTTTTGGTTTTGTATAAGATTTAATTGCTATAAGTCAGCGTGTTAGCCAGCTTTAACCTTGAAGCTAAAAAACACCAATATCAGCAAAAGAGAAGAAAACGTTAGTTTTGGTGGAGTCACAATAGGTTGTTTTCTTTTGGCTTGCACTTTTGTTTCTCTTCTACCACATTACCTAAACAACAGGTTAATTTAAAATATACCTCACCTTCACTGAAGCTGTAAGGCTGAATACAAATTTAAAGCCCCTAGCTTTTGACTTGTAAGACCTAATTTTGCTTTTATAACATGTGCGTCTCACCCATGCTTAGTGTGTTCACACAGTGATATAACACATTCATTTCAAAGGGCATGTGTTTGAATAGAAATGTGGAAAGAAAAAGCAGGCTCACTCGTCATTTATTAATAAACTCCTGAAACATACTGAACTTGCAAAAGCAAGTTCAGTATGTTTTATATTCAATAATTCATAAAATGGGTTTAAACTTATGTAGGAACATTAGGAATTCTAATTGTGCATATTAAGGTTGTCATTCAGCGCTCTACACAGGGTTTTAGCATCCTTTAGCTCAGTGTTTTTATTTTTCAGCCGGTAAAAATACTAAATTGATGGCGTCTTTTTGCTTTTATAGCAAGAAAAAGCTCTATTTTTAGCCAGCTGTACACGCCTTGGCCAACAACAAACAGTGTGCAGACACAGTTAACACACTGAAGCCTGTAAGAGTCAGATATTCCAGTCAGAAGATACTAGAGCCCCAAAAGAGAGAGAAAGGAGAATACTGAACTAACTGTGAGATGACTGAAACGTAATTGTCTGCAACATCTTCACAGGTTAATTACGTGTAAACTATTGATGATAATCATTAAAATAATTTAATACAAGTTTAACTTAATAACTTTTTGTTAGACAATCAGCTTTTATCACTTTCTTCCTGTTTTATTTCATTGCCTGTTCGTAATCCTTGCCATCAGCTAACCTCTGTGAATCAGCTAGTATGCTCTTATTAACAGCCCCACGAGCCTTTATCAGAACCTTTCCCACAGTCTATCAGTATACAGTGGGCTTGTGCATATGTGCGACGTGCATGACCTTCATGATAAATCACCAGCAGAAAGAAAGAGTCAAGTCTTATTCCATTCAGCAGAGTGACTCCTCCGCATAGATGACACAGCCAGAGTCACTGCCGAGCTTTATTCTTCCTTTCACTGATAGAAGGCCGTGGTCTGAGTTACCCACCCCCGCTCACCTCATTACAAATATTCCTCACAAGAGCACAGAGAATTATAAATCCCTAGAAAGCACATCAGTACATAATACGCACACATAATACTGTATTTAACACAGAGGAAGTCATTATACCAGTGATGAAGAAACAGACATGTCGGTCTCTGCTCAGCCTTTCACCTCAGTACCAGCATCCCCCTCCATTCACTAATTGGCCCACACTGAATAGGCTGTTATTCTTCTACTTTTTTCTCATCACATCCCTCTTTCCTTTCTTCCCTTTTCCCATCCTCATCCTCCCTCGTCTTCTCCCCTCGTCCGCCCGTCTCTTTGTTCTCTGTGACACAGCAAGGCAGGAAGGGAGTGTGTGGATGAGTGTGTGTGAATCCTCTTTCTGCCTTTTCTTCTTGCTCACGCCTCTTGTTTTTCTTCTTCTTTCTGTTTTTGGTGAGTCAAAGAGGTAAGCTGAAGGCCCCCTTTATGTACACAGAGAAAGACAGTGGCCCCATCTTAGTCTCTTCTATAGTGACTATACATGCTGAAGCCAGCTGAATAACCCTTTTATTGAAGGAAGGGCAAGTTGTGGAAACATTGCAGAGATTAAAAGAGGCTTCGGTGTCATTAGTCTGTAGTCTCTGTCTTTGCTGTCATCAGTGGATGTGTAAATAGGTTTATGGGGGGTTGATGGGGTTAAATGAGGTTAAAAGCAGTGTGTCAAGTATTGGATCGGTCTGTGAGCTAGTGCTCCCAGTATTAAAGTGATTTTTCCTGTTTTTCTTCAATTAAGCTGCAGTTAGTTTGAGACCCTTCTACCTGCTGGAACAATTCAATTGGCTTTAGTGTAATACGAGCACAGTCAAATGCAATAATCTCCTCTTACTCTGTCTAATTTCCTTTGCCTGCCTCTCTCAGGACCTCATCGTGGACCAGACCATAGAGAAGGTTTCATTCTGCGCTCCGGACCGTAACTATGACAAGGCCTTCTCCTACATCTGCAGAGATGGGACTACAAGACGATGGATGTGCCACTGCTTCATGGCTCTGAAAGACTCGGTGAGTAGACACTTCCAGATACCCTTTAGGATTTATACGGAAAAATGTCTGTGTTGCTCTAGCTTTTATATATATCAGTGCAAACAATTCTTTCATTTGT
This sequence comes from Maylandia zebra, assembly GCF_041146795.1. Lineage (NCBI taxonomy): Eukaryota > Metazoa > Chordata > Actinopteri > Cichliformes > Cichlidae > Maylandia > Maylandia zebra. Next base: position 9,132,916 of record NC_135180.1, read on the forward strand.
GCCCCCCCTCCTAAAAAAAATAGATCTTGAGGTTTACTTTCAGTATTTTAAAGGGGCTTAAAAACAGGAAGAGATTAGCAGTGGCAACAAGGGACCATAATAATTCAGCAACTTGTATCAACAACAGGTAGTAACGGGCACAGTGCAAGTTTAGTTTTTCAATATAATTTTGATCTCTGCTGTCTAAAAATGCCAGATATTTTCCACTTATGTGAAATAGTGTTTGGTAAAGTTTGGTTTAAACAAAAATAAGACTCATCTATATCATAAAGCCATTTACGCACTCTGGATTTTGTCAAGAGAATCGGGTCTGGACATACACAACTGGATAACTCCACTGCTGAATTAGGTAAAGGTGCCATCTGTATGTATATTGTATGGATATTTGTTAGGAAGCATGTATCCCCCATCAGGTAATGTCTATAGATGGCTACATGAGTGCTTTGGATGTTTCCATTTTCTTATGTAGACATACAGCATTAAGTCACACAAGATACTTGGATCCCAGTTCTAAATTTAATTTATTTACGTTGTTAAAATGTCTGGAGGGGGTTTTTCGTAGCTCTTTTTTTTAAAATAACAAATCACCGAATAAAAATAAACAGACATTTTACTGAAAATACATCTTCAGTTGTTTTTCATATATTAACACGCATTGCAATCTGTCTGTTAGATTTGTATTGTTTATTGTCATTTATGCTTAGAAATATTTAACCATATATGCTTAGAGGTGTGTAGTCGATTGTGTAGTGATAGGATGTGTGATCCTTATTAGTCTGCAAAGACTTTGTGTGCATTCCAGAATGTTCTGGCATTCACACCAACATCCTGGGAGCATGGGAGAGGTTGTACCTTCTCTTATTGTTTTATGGTAGGATAAACAAAGCTATATCTGTTTTAGTCTAAGTGCCTTTTGTTTAGATGAACTGCTGGACTTCCAGATTAGCAGGTTTAGGGAAGTCATTTATGGGGTCACACTCTGACCCCACACACACACACACACACATACTTACACAACGCACAAGCAAGGTACTCTTTGTTTGTATGTAGACGTCATATGTTAATGAACCTATGTATATTCATGTACCTCAATAAAAGAGCAGTGTTACGGGGGAGTAGATGAGAGCAACTGGGGTCGAGCGAAGGAAAGGCGTTTGTCCAGTTCTCTCCCGTGCACGAGAAACATAAAGAACTTTGCCTACTCGTGTCTTGCTTTGCTGTGTAATTAAATTATCTTGAACGTTCCAGCGAATAGGTTTAAGCTACAAACCTATCACTGTCAAAAAGGTAAACATAAACACAACCCACTCTGTGACAGGTGTCTCAAAATACAGCTGTAGCCAATTAAATGATTGTTTATGAATTTTCTCTACCTGTCGCTAAAATAGTGTCACTGGAATGACCTTGGGATAAGCCGACTGAAATTTAAAGACATCTGCGATAGAACGAGTGCTGGCATAGTATAATGTGGTTCTAAACCCCACAGTGGTTTCATCAAGTTAGACGGCGAGTTGGATTATTAATGTGGATGGAAGAGGACGCAGCACAGACCTGGGGGATTAGGAGAAGGGATTAGATAGAAGCCAGTGGAGTTATCTGCCCATTTGTGTCTCTCTCCATTTCCACCATACAATATCCATAACTGTGTGCTCATCTTAAACTGGACTCTCTGTTCTGTAATTGCCGTGGCTGTCTTTGTATAAGAAAGAAGCTAAGACAAGCAGCCAGTGTACCAGGGATGGAAAATATTAATGGCTCAGTGTAAAATGCCCTCTGAAATGATTTGCTTTCAGAGGGATAACTTACTTTGACTTTTACTGATATAAAAGTTTCTTTGCAATCCTAAAGAAACTCTATTATGCACAAATACAGAAAAAGGCATTTCAAAATATATATGATAAATCATGATGTTTTGGGACAAGGGAAAGTGTGCAAATGTGTTTTAATGCTGTTTTTCCCCCCTCTCTATTTGTTTTTGCATCAGGGGGAGAGACTGAGCCATGCAGTGGGTTGTGCCTTTGCTGCTTGCCTGGAGAGGAAGCAGCGCAGAGAGAAGGAGTGTGGTGTGACGGCTTCGTTTGATGCTAGTCGCACCTCGTTTGTGCGAGAGGGCTCCTTCCGCGCCAATTCCTCCTGCAGCCAGCAGGGCAGCAGTAGTGAGCGAGAGGACAAGCTGCAAGAGAAAAGGAAAGGTAGAAGTTTTTTTTCTTTTTTAGCTGCATAGGCAACAATAGCACCATGATATTTACATAAAAACTGTCCTGAACAGCAGTAATTATCGTAATCCCTTCTTCTTCCAGACCAGCCCTCTATCATGCCGGCCCTTCCACCTGGCACCGCCTCCCCACCCGAGGGTGCGGCCTCCCCTATGGAGCGACCAGAACCAGGCGGGCCTCATGCCATCCCCCGCCGCCACGCGCCCATTGAACAGCTGGTGCGTCAAGGCTCATTCCGAGGATTTCCGGCCCTCAGTCAGAAGAATTCTCCCTTCAAGAGGCAGCTGTCACTCCGTCTCAATGATCTGCCATCCACACTACAACGCAAGACAGATTTCGAGACCAAGAACCCTGGTGAGTGGAAACGTTTTTGATGTTATACTGACAAATGTTGACATCTGCTGACCTCCTGACCCCAGTCCTGTTTTGATAGAGGCTGAAGTTCACAACATTGGAATGTGGGGTAGGGCGACAAAAACTACAGCGCTGTTCCTTCGAAGCATGAGTTTATATCTGTGCCCAATTCACACTTTCGTCATAATAATAAATTTGGTTTTAGTGACTGAATAATAAAGACTATGAGAAGGTAGCACGTGTTTTGATAGGTTAGTAGGTTTAGAAATGTCTAAATGTGTGTTGGATGTGTAATTTGGTAATCAAAATGATTGTTCCGCAGTCACACAAACTATATTTTTCATGCTGACATATCATTAATTTAGATGACATTCAGTGATGGCCATCATTTACAGGGCTCTAGACTAACTTTTTGCCATGGTTGCACTGGTGCGCCTAAAAATAAAATTTAGGCGCACCAGCACAAAAGTTAGGCGTACCCAAATTTTTAAACTGCATTACTTAACACCGCAGTTTTACATGTTCACGTTTTTTTTGATTTGTAAATGATTAACTAACAACAACCTTTCAAAATGATTAACTTGACACCCCCTTTGCTGCCCAAATTAACAGCAGCTCCATCAGCCCCCATAGCAATGATTTTATCCAACCAGTTACTGCACTGGTCCCCAAGAGCAGCAAATGCTTACTTTGAGGCAGCATAAATTCCTAAACAAATTAAAAAAAAAATACCATTTACTTATCAGATCAAGAGTTTACAATGCAGTCTTTTTCAGTTTGAGTTTCTATATTCATGTATTATTGCTATGTTTAATTTTCAATGATAAGAACATGCTAGATATGGTTAATTCAGTAACACGACGTAATATTATTAATCATATACATAGGCTACATGACATGACATGGCTTACCTTGGGCATGGGCATGCTGGACCTCAATGTGTCCAATCAGTATATTCGCTGGTCTTCCTTTTTGCAAGATACGAGCGTACACAATGACACATTCTTTTGTGGCGATGTCTGTGTCTCCATCGATCAGGAAGGCCATGTATGTACTGTTCGCAATTTCCACTGACGTCTTTTTTTTCAGTGTGTCAGCGATTACGCCTATAAACTGGGCGCACGCAACATCATTGCTGTATGTGGGGTTTATGTCCAAGCCATTTTTCCTGTGAAGAGTTATTTCTGACTTGAACTTAGTAAACGGAACTTCTTCTTTTGCAATATTGTAGGCGATGTTAAACTTAATGATCATCTCGGCCTCCTCCGATGACCTGTTTACTCCTGCCTGCCGCTGAAAGGCAGTGGGGAGCGGGGACATTTTGGCAGAGCATTTATCGCGGCATATAATGTGTCTTCTCGATGCTGTATGCTTTTTCAGCGTTTCAATTCGAAACGTATTAGCACCAGTGACAAATGCTGTGTTGCCGGCCATGGTCTTTCCACACTCGCGACAATAAATGCAGTGCATCATATTGTCAGCTTGGCTGTATCTTAGCCAGGGAAACTGGTCAAGCCACTCGATTCGAAATCTATACATTTTCTCACTTTTACTTTCAGTGGACTCCGGCTGGGAGTCGATCGTATGTGGCTCATTTTCTGATGCCGTCTCCGGACCAGTGTTTGACAAAAACAGAGAGGTTGATGGCTCCGTGTCAGAGCGCTGGCTCAGAATTTTGGACTGATCAGGCCTTAACTTAACGAAAAAGTTATCAATTGTTCTTTTCATATTTTCTCAATACCAACTTCATACACTTCTGACCTGGGCTACTCACCCTTCTCTATCTGCCCGCACTTTCAAACGTAAACACAAGTAGGTCTGCAGGAATATCTGGACCACGGCCAATCACAGAGGTCCCCGCCTCTGAGTATCTCTGATTGGTTTAGAACACGACATGGGCATAATGTGTGCCTGTTGTTGAACACATGGAGACTTTCAGGGTTGCTGAAACTTTTTTTCCGAGAAAATACTTGGTTGCACCGGTGCAACCAAGTATTTTTTATTAGTCGCACCATGGAGAAATTTGGTCGCATTTGCGACCAAATTGGTCGCACTCTAGAGCCCTGATTTATCTGTTGCTTTGTCTCCTATTAGCTGAGCAGCATGTTAAGCACCACCTTTTTAATTGTTAGACTGACTGCACCATTACTGAAAGTGCACCAATTATAGTAACAAAGGTGTCTAATTTAGAGCTTTTGTGTGAAAGGGGAAGATCCAAAAGTACACTAATGTTTTAGGATACATAGAAAGTTAACTATTTAAGCTATTCTCTGTATGATGTGGAATAACCATGAATTCGTTTCACCATTAGTTTTCTTTAAATCAGTATTAAAGCTACTAATATACTTACTAATGGATCAGTAGCAGGATGGAGGTTTCACAGGCAGTTAAGGATACAACATTGAAAAAAATAATGGCAACAAAATAAATATTTTGTAGTGGTAATAGACAATAAACTATGTTTATAGCAGAAGGATTTATGATATTAACATGTAGATGCTAAAGACTAATATTAGGCTAACTTCATTCACACTTCATTTTTCTGGAGATGATTTAACCACACTTAATTTACACATGGCATCAAAATACCTCTCAGATACTCACAGGAAAATCAGGCGGGATGTCACTCTTCAAGAAGGAATGGTATCTTTTTTTTTAAAGGTACTGCAAACCCCACATTTCCAAGTAATTATTTGTTATTCCAAAGAAGTCAAAGAACATGACTACTGCCTCTACAAACTATCTGCACACGGGGCTGTATTCCACTTGCGTCATGGTTGTTTGTTGGAGGGTTATTACATTTTCCATTTGGCTTGAGCGTGACATCACTGACCCCTGACTGTACACGTCTGAGTAATCATATTACAGAATAAATCATCCGCAGATCTTAGGTGAATTTACATTCATGTTTTCGTGGTGGAGCAGGTGTAATCCTGCTTTTTTCATTTTAATGCTTACCTTCCACTGAATACTTGACAAGGAAAAAAAGAAGCAGTTATGTGAAGTGCTGTTATTATTGCGATAAGTGACAACGCTGACAGCTGCTGCCTGTGCAACTTTGGGAGCGCTTGGCTTTTTTTAAGGGCAATTAAACATAACTGATTTAGCCCAGACAGGTTGCATAAAAAGAAATACACAGTCCCCCCACCCCCCACCCATTCTCTGTGGTGCCACAGGATCAGAGTGCTCAGTAGCAAGGCTGATTACAGTCATTAGAAGAGATGAGAGAGAGTTTTTGATATGACTGGAATACTAAACCACAACAGCCACTCTCATTCACTATATAGTCCATCCTTTTATTTCCATTTCCCATTCGCCAGTGACTGTTACCGTATCCAGGTTGGTGGATATGTTGTTGTTTGAAGCTTTAAAGCTTTTTGGAGGCGTGTCATGAAGTAAAAGTGGACCAGCTAAAAGGTCCTCAATTTCCCAAAGTGTCCTCATTTCAGTGGTCTTGGAGGCACAAACTAGTCCCCACATAGACATATAGACAGGTACACACACACACACGCAGATAAAACCTAAATGGTCTCAGCCAATTCGTCTGCTTGCCTTCTCCCTTGTGACTCCCTGTACAATGTGCGTATTGATTTATGCGGTCAATCAGCTGTCCTGTTTAGCCTGCAGCTACTATTCTACCAGCCCTTGAACCTGCCACTGCACTGAGGAAAACACAGAGAATAGGCACACATGTGAAGTGCTTAAAGTACCTCTGAACTCTGAGAGGCACTGACAAGAGCAGGGGGGGAAAGGGATCACAGGGCTGGTCTTTGTGGAACAAAGGACAGAGAAATCTTTGAAGGGAGACCTTACACATGCCTCCAGCGCCCTCTGCGCCCTCCAGTATAATTCAAGGCTTGTAGCCATACAATGCAGACAGTTAAGAGAGATATACATGTATTAGAAGAATGGATTTGAATGGCACACCAGTGCGATTTGCTACACAATGGGCCCATCTGTTGTAAACATGTATTTCTCTTTACTTGAATCCCACTCCTGTATTCTTGAATCTGTCTATGTATTCATATTATGAAAGTACAATGTGAAAGAACTCTAACAGGAAGGACGAGGAAAAAACACAAGCATCATTTCTCTGAGGTTGTGAGGGAGGCTCAGGAGACTATGAGGAAGGAATTTTATCTATTTATATCTGCAGTCAGTGGTTTAACCCATGGTTGATGTAAGAAACTTGTATTTTGTTGCTTTTTAGGTCAAACAGTGGCGAGCATCAAAGTATTTAAATGCTCTAGTTTTATGCTTTTGATGCTAACTAGGTCTGTTCAACAATTGTGTATTCCATCTCTTCTTTTCATGCTTTACTCTTTGTCTCATTTCTTTCTCTCTCTTTCCCCACCTCCCCCTCGTGTGTCCTTATCTTGCTAATACCAGAGATGGATATGGGATTGCCTGGTGAGGGAGACAGCAGTATAAATGCTCTGTGTAGCCAGATCAACACCTCGTTCACCAAACCATCAGACGAGCTCTTCTCCAACCCTTCCTTGTCTGCAAATGGCCCGCCAACCGGCACCGTGCCCCCTGTTCTGCCTCCTCCACCTGCGCCAATGCAAGGTAAGATGAGACTATAATAGATCAATATTAGTTTTGAATTATAACAAGTGGTGGGCAAGTTTAAGTAAAACTTTTACTCCATCACTTCTAGCCACCTCCTCATGGGTACAGGCGGAAGCTCCTCTCCACTCTCCTCCTCCGGTTTCTGTGGCGATGCAAATGCAAAGTGGCCACAAACGCACGCCATCTGAGGCTGAGAGATGGTTGGAGGAGGTCTCCAAGGCTGTGAAGGCCCAACAGACACCTCCTCCCGGCCCCGCCATCCCCACCATCCCCGGACCTCCCTCCATCTCCAGTCATCAGATGTCCAGTCAGGCAGCCATGTCAGCTGCCCCAGTGTCCACTGTGCCCATGTCCAAACCTCTTATTTCCGGCCCCTCTGCTCTTTCAGGTCAGGCTCCGATGCCCCTCCCACCAATGTCGATATCATCAGTTCCTCTAATACCTGGACCTCCAGTTTCAGGTCCCCCTATGTCTCTTCCGTCCATGTCCATACCCACCATGTCAGGGCCAAGCATGTCTGGAGCCCCCATGATCCAGCCCTCCCTCCCTGGACCTCCAGGCTCACTTCCAAGCTCCATGCAACCGTTCCCTTTGGCTTTTGATAACACTCCAGCCCCTGTGGGAATGTTTGCCAGTCAGCCTGTCCAACCTGCTTTTGTGCCCATGCAGACCTACATGCCAGGTCTAGCAAGCAGTATGACCTATCCCAATGCCAGTGTGCCTGTGGTAGGCATCACACCATCGCAAATGGTGGCCAACGTCTTCTGCACTGCCACAGGCTCGTCGGGCACAGGCAGCACTATGGGCTCGGCTGGAGGAGGAGGACCCAAGGTGGGGACGCTTGGAGCAGTCGGGCAAGCCCATTCCTATCCAGTCCCACCTAGTGCCGTTGGCCACTCTGCAGGTTTTTCAACACCTCCATTTTCATCCACTCCACCTTTATCAACAGCCATTAATGGCCTTGCACCGCACAGCAGCACCACAGTGGCCCTCCAAAATGGGACCTCCAGCACTAGTGGAAATTGTGGCACTAGTAGCAGCTGGCCGCCAGAGGGCAGCCAGCTAACAGCTCCGGTGGTTGATTCCCAAGAGGATGACCGTTTTGAGGCCAAGTGGGCAGCCTTGGAGACAAAACCAGCAGCTCAGCAGCCTGGGAACAAGGCATCAGCTGCGACAGCCAACCCATTTTCCAACAATCTGCAAAAGACTTTTGAGATTGAGCTCTAAGACAGACTTGGCCTCCCAAAGCTGTAGCACTCATCCTGGAGTTAAAGCCTCGGGACGCCAGGCACTAATTCCAGCATCTTTGCTTAGAATGGGATGGAGGTCCTTACATTTAGCCTAGGATCCAACCTGTGGCAGCCTAGCAACTTGCTGAATGCCCTCATAGGAGCCTACAATGATCTTGCTTTCTTCATGCTCCAATGAAACATAGAGTAACTTAGCAGCTTGCTGGACTGTAATCTGAGGATCAGGTCTCTAGCTCTCTAGACTTGATGGACTAAATCCTTTCACTCCACCTGCTACCTGCCTCTCCTCCATGCTTTCTCTTCTCACTTCTGGCTTTAATTTACCTGCTGGAAGTCCCCAGATGTACTGCACGTGCCCCCTCCAAGTACAGTGTTGAGGGGATGAAATGCAGTTTAGTACTTTTTTTCTTTGAAAAGGGGACTCCACTCAGATGCATTCCAATCCCATGTTTCTTGGCAATTTTACTTGATTTTGGTGGAGACTTTAGCAAATGTGGTTATGTGACAAGATACGTGGAGAAGCAGAGCAGTGACCTGTTGACCGATGAACAGACTGACGCTGATCTTAGCAAAGCACAGCAGAAGTTCAGACACCTGAAAGGACTAGTCAATGACGTGAGACTCAACCCTACGAATCCAAAAGGAGTTACTGACCAATAGTAGAGATTTATGGCCAAAAGTATTTTATTTATTGTATTTTATTTTTTATTTTAACAGGTTATATGTACTTAAAAATCTAAATCTCAAAGCAGTGTTTCAGGAGCATGTTGTTTTTTTATTTCTATCCCCTATATTTATTTTTGTTGAATCATAAAGAGTAGGTAAAACTACAGGTAGCAGGTTGTAAACAGTTGAAGGTAAGCACTGTGGGAAACTGAATCATGTAACAGGAACCAAATAACCAGGGCATACAGTAATGTGACATGTGAGACAAGTGTGTATATAGCGGCATGTTTCTTCCACCCGTTAGCCGTCAAATAAATATGCTCCACTGCTGCTGCCGAGGCCAGATGAGTCTGTATGGCTTCACTTTGGCATTGTTGCCCATTTCTGTTGCTAATGCCTAATTTAAAGGGCACTGGGACTTGAAAAATGTCTTCAGGATATCCAGCACACAGACACTCTGGACAATACAGCACAACAGTCCTTTGGACTCCATCTTCACCGGACAAACCCAAGGAACTTTAATAACTCAGTGGATTTAAAAAAGTAAAACTCTGCAACACTGTGCAACTGGTTGGTGGAAAAAGATGCACTACATTCTAACATTCAGAAGTCCTTTTATGTGTTCAAACACAGGGTAAAGTCTCATCATGTACAGTATGATTGTGTATTCACCTCTACTGCACTGCTGTGACGCAGCAGGGCTACACTCACAACTGATTTCTGGACTGTAGGAGAAGAGAAACACGAGCAGATATCGATTCAGGCGTGTGGGCTGAAAAAAAAGAAAAACAAAACTGGAAGGGTTTCTGATGTCGAAATATTAGGGACAACAAAGATTCAGTTGATTACCAGAGGGGGAAAAAAACAGCGGAGAGGAAAGATGAAGGATAAGCTGTATGTGAGAGGATGTTGCTACTGTATACCTTTTAAAGAATGGGATGGAGGAAGTCTGAAGGAAGGAAAATCAGATGTGCGTAAAAAAAACTAAACAAAACAACCCAAGATAAAAGCAAGAGGCAGTTTGCGTGAAAACACGTCGAACAAAGACACATTCATCACCCACGACACAAGCACTGTCTGCCATCTTTGTGTTCCTCAAGGTCAAGCCGCTTTCATTTCAGCATCCTATTCCTCGTCTCTTAAAACCTCAAGAAAACAACACTTCTTAATCATGTGAATTTATGAAAACAATGTTGCTTATTATTATAACTGCAGCCTCATAAACAAGGTTTTTCTCAAACTGTGCGCAACTCCTTATATAGCTAAAACTCCAGTACTGTCAGCAGAGCCTTCAGTGTTTGTCCAAAAGATGCAACCTTACTAAAAGTTCAAGCAGGCCTGTGTAATGAAGGGCTTTTCCATGGGTTACTTCTCTATGTTATTTAAACTACAATCTGACCACAGATGCTCCTGCTATGTTCCTTAGGAACTGAATTGTGTTTGGATATATGGACTGCCACTGATTAGATTTCCTGCTCATTAACTCCCTAGAGCTTAATTAGCTTGTTTGGTCTCTTCCTGTGGCCGGCTTTTCAGAGAACCTAAATTTACATGCCACTGGCCTAATTTACACCACCTCGGCTCCTCCCAGGTTTTACCCCTTTGTTTTCTGATGACTTGATATATCTTCCCCACAGAAAAAAAATCCAATCCGCTCCCTCTCTCTACAAAAACAAATCCGATTCCCTCATGAGATCGATGCTTTTATTTTGTTTAAAATCGTTTGGGGTTTTTTTGCCCTCAACTCTTGTTTGCACGCTCCCCCCCAAAAATGGTAAATGTAGGTTAATTGTGTTCCGCGTTAAAGCAAACTAAATGACCTCATAAACTTGATTGTAAAACCATAGTTTAGTGATGGTAACAAAGCAAAACCAGTGGAGTTTATTTTTAATCTTTATTTACAGAATTTTTGTATTTAAACCAACATATTTGTATTGTAATTACATTGTACAAAAGATAAATAAAGTAATATAATATTACACCTGCTCGTGATTTCTGGGTAGTGATTGTGGTTTTCTTTTTATCCCATTTTTTGACTCATTTCTTTTCAGACATTTCCCATCCTTCAGCTGATCTTTTATGCTTAACCCCAAGCAAAGCTGCGTTCTCTTTCTTCTGTTATTATCATTCTGGCTCATACTTGTCGGCTTCGTTGCTGTGCTTTTTCATCAGCTGGATTTAAATGGGTTAAACACTTTTCCCTGGATGTTCTTAAACCACAGTAGAAACCCTTCAAGCGAGCCGATTTAGAGCAGTTATGCTGACATGTTGGATAGTCCTCACCGGCATTTATCTGGGAAGATCATTACGGCTCTCATATCTGCTGGCTATATATGTAACAGTCAGGAGATTGGTAGTGCAGTGCTGCAGACGAAGAGTGAAAAACACCTTTATATGTAACTAAATAAAATGTTATGTCTTGCTTGTTTAAAGCAAAGATTATGGTCATTTACAGCTCCACACAGCAGCATTGCATAATTCACAGATTGAAATAATCCATATTTATCTTACACGAGGCTTTCATGCTGCCCTTCAGTTCGTCCCACCGTCTGAACCACAATGGATGAACTGAAGCTTTCAAGCCAGCTTTGTTCTGATTGGATGGCCCTTGCAAGCAGGCTTGAACATCAGGTGGGTGGAGCTTGTGTTTATAGTCAGAGCTATGTGCCCAAGATGGCCATATTAAGGATACTTGCAAGGTCCACTCTGTAGAGAAAAGGAACCGTAAAAAAGTGAATTTTTGGTTTTAAGGTGGGAAATCACCGCTGGATAACTAAGAATTTTAAGAAAAAAATTTTTTTCTTTTTGAACATTGGATAAAGGTGGGCTCCCTCTTCCCTGCCCGTCTTTGTGCTGTGCAAACCACAGTCAGCAGCAACTTCTGGCTGTAGCTTCATGTTTGGCAGACATGAGCGAAAGCGGTTTGAAGGGTAATATAATACTTAGTCCCAAAGACGGACAAAAAGGAATGTGGCTGCCGACAGGTTGAAACAGCTGACAGCACATAGCCTTATTATACTTCCATTAATCTCCTTTTTTGTTACTTTCCTCTCTAACTAAACATCCTACTCGTGACTAAACTGCTGTCTAATAAGCGCTGTCCTCCATGCAGCCAGGACCGAGTGCTGCCGCTCCTCAGGTCACTAATGGAACCAGACAAGGCCTCTTTTCTTCTTAAGGACCGTGAGAAACTGAGTGAATGCGCGCGTGCGCGCACACACACACACAAACACACACAAACACACACACACAGCGCTTGAGCAGCGGTTGCAGTAACTCTCACCAGTCGATGAGTTTGTGCTGCAGACAAGGAAAAGAGGACAGATCAGCTGTGCTCAGTAGCTTGTGAAGCTTGTCTTCCAGTCATTCTGGATGTGCATCATGTTTCATGCATGTCAAAATGATTTAATAGCCAACGTTAAAGAAGCCATTATTAGTTGTTCTCAAAAAGCAGGCTAAGGCTTTGTTAATTAGGACAGCCTTCATTGTTGCAGCCATGGTAGCAGTGTGGTCTGTGACATTTGTGCTCCCTCGGGTTAAATCTGGGTTATTTATCAGTTTTACTTTTGGTTTATACATTACAACACTCTACAAAGACAATAACGAACTTGGCAAACATTGCCTTTTTGGAATACTGATGTTAGCTTTTAGTTATTTGTGGACTCCAGGGCTGAAAAGTAAGGCCAGCATTGAATTGCCAAAGGCAGCAATTCTGTTTCTTTGTTGGATGTTTTAAAAGAATTAGAGTTGCCCCTCTGAGAATTAATGTTAATTTGCAGGTGTGTGTGTGTGTCTTTGTGTTATACCTGTGCACCCTATGGACCCAACACTAGCACTGGTAGCAGTAGCTATCAGCTAGTGCGCCTAGTTTGTCCATATACTCTCACTTTAATAGGTACATAGCCGATCAGATGACAGAAGCTCAATGCATTTAGGCACGTTGCCATGTTCAAGACGACCTGCTGAAGTTCAAAGTGAATATTAGACAAAGCCCTAGGCATTACAAAAAAAAAAAGCACTTTGAATTCACCGTTATTGTAGAAAAGCACTATTTAAGTACCAGTCCATTCACGAGAACAGCCAGACTGCTTTGTGGTAATTGGAAGGCTTAAGTGACCACTCGTTACAACCAAGGTAGGCAGAAGATCCACTCTGAATGCACAACCTTGAAGCAGATGGGCTACAGCAACAGAAGACCACACCAGATGCCACTCCTGCCAGCTAGGAGCAGGCTCACCGAAGCTGGGCCACACAAGTCTTAATTTCTGCTGTGATATTCAGAATTTGGTGTTAACATGAAAACATCAATTCATCCTGCACTGTATCAAAAGTTTAGTAATTTGACCGAACAGCTTTACATTACATCTTTTTCTCCTTCACAACCCCTTCAAATACTGATGAATCCTCCTCTCTTTTAAGCATGTCTCAGTATAGTCCGACTTGGGTTTTGGTTTCTATCCCTTCCACAGCACTTCAGTCAGGTTAATGTTCCCCCAAAACACTGTTGTCTTCCATTTATGCTTTTGTAGCTATTTGCTGGTATTTTCTTAGGTTGCAGTGCAGACCATGTATATCCCTTTAAGACCACAGTGTACTCATCTTTTGATGGCTGCTTCTGCAAGAATAATATGTTGCAAAGCTTAAATCATCCAAAACTGGCTTCTTGAACATGACGGTGAGTTCACTGTACAGTCGCCAGATCTCCATCCAATAGAGCATCTTTGAGATGTGGTGGAACGGGAGATTCTCATCACGGCTGTGCAGACCTGCTGACCGAAATCTGTCGAGGAGTGTTTTCAGCAGCTCGTTGAATCTAGGCAACCCAGTTCTAGCAAGATATACCAAATTAAGTAGCCGTGTGTGTATTCACTTCTTTAAATCAATCTGTAAAAACTGGTCACAGATACGTTTTTTACTTTTAGGGGTTCAGAACTATCATTTAAATTCAACCAGCTGCAGCACCTCCACCTACCTATCTACCTACCCGTACTCGTTACATTGTAGGCTGCTGCATAATGAAGTTGGTCTACATAGGAGATGGAAATGCTTGGTTGCCATGGTGACGTAGTTAAAGATTCAGTAACATCTGAAAAACCACTGGAATCCGCAGAAAAGGCTTCCTATACGTATACATTACAGCGCCGAAATAAATTAAGGTTGCTGAAAATACAATATAATCCTAATGGATTCTCAAGGTGGGTCAGACAAGTGTGTGTGTGTGCATTTCTCTGCCTATTTGTTGCACACCTAGCAGCAGTGTGAGATCACTCAGAACAGATTACATTAAACCAAATCATGTAACAGTGTTTGAATGACCGTTTCTGTGAATTGTGTTTCACTTCAGATTTGTTCTCTCTCTCTCTCGTGCTTCACTGCCTTTAGTGGATGTGTACAAAAGGAAGGCTGTTGTCTCTTTCAGCCCTTTGCATCACTGTGTATGTGCATATAATTAAATAGGGCCTGTGAGGAAGGATGCGACTGAGTATGTGTGATACCCGCGCATCTGTGCGATAGCAACATCTGATAGCTGTATAAGCACAGACTTGGTAATGGTTTTTGTGTAATGGACCATGGCCGGACTGTCAGCTCTGCACCGGATAATGTATCCATGCTACATGCACACACTCATTTATCCTTCTTATCGCTACTTGATCGCACAAAAAGGCACAAACACGCTCACGTGCATACTGATATTTCCTGCACGTCAGAAATCTCGTCAAGTGTTTCTCGCACTCCAGGACTCATTCTCTGCACACTTGTGCGATATGGCCACATTTATTAGATATACTGTTTTCAGTGTGACCTCGCAGTCCTTGAAGCTTGAAGGAAGTAATTACATTGATTAATTGGATGTGGTTCCTATTGATTAGCACAGCATCTGTGTCTACTGTTTGGCACACAGCTGGCTCCACCAGCACGACATAGTAATGTATACATTAAGGACGGGTCTTAAACAAAGCAAAGCAGTGATCCATTTTTGTACTTGTGTACATATTAAATAAGCCATGACAAGCTTCTACTAAGGGGGTGCAGTAATATGCACTTGTCAAAACAAAAAAGCAACAAAAACACATTAAGCCCTCAGGGATTAAGCCAACTTCAAATACCAAGGCAAGAGCAGGGGCCTGGCTCTCCTAACAGAGCTCAGTTTAAAATCAAATAAGACTCTAACCACTTTCTCTTTTGGGCTCCTGATAACAGCCTTCCTCCTGCCCGCCGATATAAGATCTTAAATTGTATTGCCTCAAACAATCAGCTCTTGAGATAACGGATCCAAAGGAGAGCTTGACCGGCTTCTGCACATCATCACGAGTAGGAATTTGTCTCAGAGCCCTCAGCTCGGTGCATCCATGAGTCTCTGTGTCCTCCTGACCTTCTTGTGTGTATTTCCCCTGCTATTCTCAAACTGAACAGGGTAATTTGTTGCGCGATACAGATCAAAATTCAATAATCCTGGAATTAGATGATGATTTATGTGTAAGGAGACAAAGAAGAGTATTGTGCAGGCAGAATTTCCCTCTGGGTACAGACCAGAAGGCCTTGGACCGGGGAGTGCTGCCTCACTGTGCACAAACACAAAATGAGCACGGGCAGTGAGAGAGTGCCGGCTCCTACCACCCCCTGCCAGCAGCTGTCACTCATCAGCACTGGGTGCCAGAGAAGACCAGAGCGAGTCAGCTCTCGCCCATTGTTTGCTCTCATCAAATCGCCCAAGCAGTGAAGTAAATCGTCTATTTACTATGCCAGTAAACCAGAGGGGACTTTCCTGTGTGCTGCAATACCTAATAAGCCTATAGCAGACGGAGTTTACAACTCTTTAAAATGGAGCCATCTCCTCAGTGCTTAGTCACAAGCTTAATCATTTGGGTGACAGATTGTCAATATGAGTAAATCCTCTGATATTTATGTCTTCTGTGTAAATGATATCATGCAACACGAGCCCTGAATATCATTTTATTTGCTCTAAGTTTGCCATGCAGAGCTTTTCTGTTTTTGTAAAATGCTACAACTTGGGGGGAAAAGGCTTTTATTTCACTGAATAAATACCTTTAGAGGCTAAAGTAGAAAAGAATAAGCAGTCATGAGAGGTCTAGCAGTAAAAGAGTGATGACAATGTATGCCTCCCTGGGCATACCTGAGAAGGTGTGGACAATTCAGACAATGAAGCCCATAGACCTATGCACTGCCACTGCAAGGCCAATGAAGGTGCAGGGGACATAACAAATAATATAGTGATCAAATCACTCTCATGTGACTCTACTGAGGAGCATGTATCCATCTCCCTACAGCATCTAGCTCTG
Source organism: Maylandia zebra (assembly GCF_041146795.1). NCBI lineage: Eukaryota > Metazoa > Chordata > Actinopteri > Cichliformes > Cichlidae > Maylandia > Maylandia zebra. The sequence continues at coordinate 9,149,275 of NC_135180.1, forward strand.
TTTGTGAAGCAGTGGGAGTCGAGTTCTGAGCTTCTTGAAATCACGAATAACTCACTAGCTGAGAAAATGCACATTTCTAACTTCCAAATAGGACAGCTTCATTGTAAAATCCCCTGCTGGGACTCATTCAGGACACTTACCAGTAGGTGGTCTCATACAAAATTTACTAAGCTCCAGCCGCATTATTTATGCTCATCTGGCGCCCTCCTGTGAAAACACGAGGAATTACAACATGGGCCCGACAACTTATTTCATGCTGCTACAAGATTTGCTCATGCCAGTTCTGTTGGAGCTCTGTAATGTCTTTGATTAAGTATGTATGTGCATGTCTTTACAGCCTTTAAAGCCAACGCTTAAAATTCAGCTGATACCAGTATCTCAACGCCCACCCATGCATCTAAATGTCCAACTCACGAAAAATGTCCTTTTTAAACTTCTTTACACAGCCTAGAATTGCTGCATCTGCAAGCTGCTTTGGAACCCATCTCCCGCACACCTGCTTCTCTCAGGCAGTCCTCTGACTAAATGAAATCTGTAGTCATTGATTGCCTGCTCTATTCTGTGCAGTGGGTTTCAATGTTGCTATGCTAAGCTTCCACTGGTTTTCCATGTTTGAAAAGAAGAGCAGGGGGATCTCATAAAAGCAGCCAAGGCCCTAAAAATGAAAGCTGCAAATCGAAATTTAAACCTTCTTTTACCTGTTTTAGTTCTGGCTGAAATATCATTAACAATGGTTGATAAATATCTGTATCCACAAGAACAGAACCTTGAATCTGAAGAGAAGGAAACTACCAATACTCATTTCCCACTGTGCCACATTATTACTGGATGTTACAATCCCTGATAATGCATTGCTTTAAATGGAGAAAGCGGGATGGCTGTTATAAGGAAAGGCAGCCCAGAAACTTTAGCAGTTTGGGACACATCGTCAGTAGTGGACCTTGGATTCATCGGGTGTTTCGGCCATTATCACTAGACACCCTCATCTAAGGAGGCCCTGCCAGGGTTGATCAGGCCCGGAGTGTGTCACTGGTTTATGTTGAATTGGTATTTCTCTTCTTCTTTCTTCTGTTTGGTTTTCTGCAGTTTATTTTCTTCTATCTATTCACTGCAACTAAGAAATAATACTTACCTCTTTGACATTTATGGAGCCTCACGTCTTCAAAGGGATAAAAAGGTGACAGAGAGAAGTAAGACCACACCTCTCCACCGGATTGGGCTATAATTAATAATTAATGTGCAAAATTCACTGGAAATCTGCTCATAAAATACTGGTGTGGCGGGGCATGGTCTGCGGTGCTGCTGCAGGGGAGATGGACGCACCTGCACGGCCTATGCAATTCGGTCCTAAACCGTTTGGGCTTTACAACAGTGGATTTAAAAGTCATCGTCTGAGTGTTTAAAAAGTCTCGATATCTTTAAATCATACCTTCCATACTTTGGGATACTCATATATAGTAACCATGTAACACCCACTTTAAGTGCATCATCACATGTTTCAGCAGTCACGCTCTGATCCAGGACCTGGCACTGAGACAGAATAAAAACTCAAGAGGCTGGTGGCTTTTTCAGCAGAGTGTCTTGTTCAGACTTAGTGCTCTTGGATTTTTCCACAGTGCTTTGGAGAAAACCCCCCCAGGACAAATACACGGGGCAGTGCAAACCAGTCACTCAGCTGAGACCACCAGCACCACTAAAGTGTTTCTCCCAAGTTTCCACGTGTTTTGCACCTACAGAACCTGTTTGTACTGAACCAGTCAGTTTTTGAGCAGAACTGCCTTGCCAAGGACCAAATGTGTGCTTGGGAAGTAAACCATAAGGAGCTTATGATCTATATACACACACACCCACAACGGCAGAAATAAAAAAACAAAAATCGGAAAACTCACATTTTGTGCAGATACCTCAGATTTGTCCATCATGTTTTAAAGTCATTTACTTTGATTTGCTGTGGCATCGACAATCCATTCACAGACATCCCTCTCCAGATCTCGTGTCCATGCTGGTGCAATGTGGAATTGGTTTTTGAAGGACATGAGGACTACTGCATGGATTTACTGTATCTATCTATACTGTATGGATGGTGTCATTGAACACCAGGGACAATGAACTTCAAATGACCTTGAATGAGAGCGAGAGAGAGAGAAAATTACTTGGGAATATGTGTGTATTTACAGTAAGATTAATTCAAGTGTATTTTAGTCTTTTACAGCAACATCTTTGCCTCCATTTTCATGTGTACAACAGCGAGCTGCTGACTGACTAACAGGAGTGAGTCTAGTCCAGCTGCGTCCTTTTCTATGAATTGTTCACACACAACAGTGCAGGGCCATTAGTTTAGACTGGATTTCATCTGTGGAGACTGCAGTTGACTCCAAGGTAACATGAACACCAGAATACAAAAGCCAATAAACAGAAACAGAGGAGAGGCGATGAGGACAGGTACAGCAGAGTGGAAAGCTTTCAGGTTGAAAAGAAACTATTGGAATTCAAAATCAACGCAGGACAGGTCACCCACAGAAATCGACCGCGTCCTTTGAAGAACTCAACAAAACATCACTTCCACTCTGGAGAGAACAGAGATAAAAGTATCAAAGCGAACAAAGATGCAGTAGCAAGAATCGAAACGCTAGACAACACAAGACACTAGTTTAAAAAAACAAAACAAAAAAAAACAACAAACTTGGAGCAAAGCTTTGAATTAAGTTTGGAAAAGACGCGTTTTGTATCGTATGTAATACTCCGAGTACCTAATATTACGTGAGGGTTTTTATTCAATTATATGAATTTATCAGTATCTTGTACCTCTGTTATTGCAGTTTATAGCTCATTTAATGTTATGACTGTTCACCCAGGGACTGCAGGTGGAAATGAGCTAACAGCTAAATCTGGGACGAGGCGTTCTTGTACAAGATTAATGTTTTTGTGCTGACAAATAAAAAAGAAGAGTAAGTGTGAAGTGTCCACAATCCACACTGTTCCAGCTCATCAGTGAAACAGACAGGAGGTCAATTCATGGCCTGGATGTGCATGACTCACCTGCACTGATGATGGAGGAGATAATCACAGCAGCAGGATGACTTCAGAGGAACACAAATGCATGTTTTGTTTTTATGCACTGCATTCATTATATGGATTCAAATATTAGACTTTATCACTTTTACCTCCTCGCACAGAACTTCTGCACGATAACTACAGAAATGGCAACTCTTTATGTAACGAGACAGACTGTACAGACATCCCAGCCTCTGCTTCTGTCACATTAACACGTTTAGAGTTTGGGTGGAAAGGTCACCTGCCACTCTATAAACAGAATTATCTAGGATTTTCAGGGTAGACTAATTATCCTCTAAAGAGAGACGAACACAAAGAAAAAAAGATGAACAACCAAAGAATGCAGCCAAGATCTAATCTGCACTGCTGCATCGACCAGGCTCACAATAAGGAACACGGAGGGAAAAAAAGAGCCAAGCACAGCAGCAGCAAGCTGAGAATACCTCTGAGGACAGAGGCTTATCAATAAGAGCAAAATAGAGGAGAGTAGATTTTAAACAGACAAAACACACACACACACACACACACACACACACACACACACACACACACACACACACACACACACGATGAGCTCATGTGGGCAGTGTGTGACCCATAAGCCCAACTACAAAGAGATCTTAAATGGAAAAACAGAATATAATCTTATTTTACCAAACAGAAGACAGATAAAATTTCAATTTGTCTGACTCGGTGTGTACTACAAAGAAATTTACTGCTACTGTGAGGAGAGAGCTGTTAAACCGCGGAGCCAAATCGAACCACACTCATTAGCGATATGAAGCTTTTTTTTTTCCCTACACAAAAACAAGAGATGGATTGACTCCAGCAGCAGCTGGCTCACAAACCAACACTACTCATAAAACGTTTTGTGAATACTGGCAGAACAGGAATAAAACAAACAACTAATTACAGGCGGTGAGAACACAATGCTGATCGAGCCAAAATGTCACCCTGAACTGATGAAAATGGGGAAACGCAACGCTATAGTCGGTTTGGATGGGATGACGGTTTTAAAGCCAGCGGAGTTAAAGATGGAGATGAATGGATGCACATTACTTCTACTTGACTGCAGTAAAGGACAAAGCCTGCTGTGTGTTATCGCTTTGCTTTCCACCTCCACATCGCACGCTCTCTACTGATGCTATCTGAGGAAAAACCAGAGATAGTCAAAGAGAAGAGCGACTCGTTCCAGTTGCAGTGCTCGCCGTCGCCTCACAACTTGTGCGCTCGCGCTCATTCAGAACAAAGTCAGCCGTCAAGCTACTCCCGCTCACATATTTATAGACACAAATCTCTCCTTTGTTTTATTTATTTATTTGGATGAGCCTCATCAAAAACTGAGATTGTCAGTAGCTAGATTTAACAGAAAATTTGATAAGTGGTTATTTTGAAAACTGGGATAAAGCACTAAAGAGTCCAGTATGATACACAGAAAACGTCTCTCGAGAGAGAAAATGTCGTTTTTCTTCCATCAGTGTTTATATCATTTGCATGTCATTCACCATGAGAGCAACTCTATCAGGTGTGTTCTTTGTTTTAAAGCCCTTCAAAGACACCAACTCCCATCAATTCATCGGAAACAGCAGCAGTCTTGGTATTTCAGACCAAGAAATGAGTCTAAATGCACCGAGTTACAACTACGGACATGCACACAAGACAGCTGATGATGTCTGCTGCTCAGTGAGCCACTCCCTTCATTAGAGAATTCCCTGACCAGAAATAACCTGCACATAACGTCATTTAATCGTAGTTTCTTTTAAGAAAATTTAAACCAGAAAGGAGATCTTACTCTCCGAGCCTGTGCTGGAGGGGTGAGCTCAGCTCTCTCTCACACAAACAAACAAACACACTGCTCTTAGTGACACTGCCAGATAGAACCTAATGCTTTAAAGTACCTATGTTGACAACTCCTGTTGCACAAAAAAGAAATTAAAAAAATCATGTGTTGCTCTTCCAGTCATTATTGTTGGCATTTTTGATTGAAGCCTTTGAGATGACTATGACTGAGCGACAGAACGCCGTCACTCTGATAGATTGATGAGAGCAGCGATGTCTGAAAAGGGCTTGAGAGAGCTACCTGGAAACATCAGTGCTTCACTTCTTATAAAACCCCAGAAAGGCAAATCTACATTAGTACACAGGTACTTCTATATAATGGAATGTCTAACATGACAACAGCTACATATTTTATACTGCAGATACAACTTCACGAGAGGATGGAGGCTATAATCGTGGCTCTATAATTAGGCACAAATGAGCTCAGAATTTGAACGTACAGAGAAATCTCCAAAAGCAAACCCAAGAGGTTAAATAAGTGGGTGTTAAGATTCCCATGAAGGCACACACTGCTGCAGTTTGTGTTTCTCCAATTTGCATTGCATTCTGCCCTGAGTACTGTAGGAGCATCCCCCCCCCACTATCATGATTATACATACTCCTTAACCAGGACTTGTCACCGTGTAAGTGGTTGCAGTGAGTGGCTACGTTTTAAAAGACCATTCAAACTTTTAAAATCTCCCACTATTCCCAGTACGTCCCTTTTACTCGTCCTCCTGTCATATTTAACTAAGAGCATATTCAAACTGAGAACCATGGTGCTGGCCTGTGCAAAGAGAAATTAATGAGCATGGAAGACCACCCTCGAGTGCAGTTAAGAGTTCAAGCTCTGCTGTTATAATGATAACTGGTCGAGATGAAAGTCTTCATTCTTAAAAGCAGTCAGTTCAAAACACATGTCCAGCTTCCCATTTCTCCAGTTAAAGCATTTCGATTGGTCAGTAGAGGCTGTCAATCATCTCACGGCTGACAGGAAATCAGTCGCTCAAGAAGGCAAAAGAGACCGAAAGCAAATCCCGGCTGAGCGGTGGAATCCAGATGGTCATCCTTCTACATATCTGAGCAGCTCCCGTTTCACATAAAACAAAGGCTGATTCCAGACCTGCCATTTAGTCCCCTTCCTGGTTTCCAAGGAGCAGCAGTGCCAAGATTCACAGTGTTTTGTAGCCCATCTGAGAAAAACTGAGAGCACTTTGAGAAGTTTGCCTGGTGGAAAAGGTCACAGGCTGTCTGTGCGGGCGTGACAGCTGTCACACACTCTGACCGGGTGGTCCCAACCTCGAGAGGGCACGGGCTTGTTGTGTGTGGAGCAGGGCCCGCAAACGCCCTGCCCACAGGCCCTGCAGTGGTGCTTCGACATGGCTGGAGTGAAAGGTTTGGAGCACTGGTTGCACTTGGTGATGTCCTGGTCTGGCACCCAGTAGTCTGGCCGAGCCACGTCCTTCACGAAACCTGAAGCGGACGGGCAAACAGAGAAGAGTGAGTTTAAGATTTTAAATCGGAGATTGGCTTTTTATTTTTTATTGTCTTAGAACATAAATGCATTGTTCATTGTGTGTGTGTTGGGAGGGGGGACTACTTCAAAGTGGAAGTCTTCTTTTTGTCCAGTGTTAACAAAGTTACATTCACCACCTAAGATGGCAACATGTAATATGTACCCATCTAACAGCATCTCCATTACAGCCCATTCAAACCCCTTTCAGCTCCACTAAAGAAAACTCTATCTTCCCTCTCTGTGTTTCTCTCTGTGTTTCTTAGAGAAGAAGATTATTTTTCTTGTACAAGAAGCTTTCAGGTTTAGGTTTGTAGTCTTGATCAGTCACAGTTGAGGCTTGTATTCCAGTAAACAGCTTGCGTGGAGGGACAAAGAGGGACTGCGTTTTCTGAAACACAAACCTAAACCTGACATTTTTGCCTGTTAATTAGTTTTTTAAACTGATCTGGACTAGCAAACTATAACCACCAGCCTTACACCCAATACCAGTTATCCATTATTCACAAGGCTATTCGCTACACTAGAAGCACCAAACCCCGCTGCTGTCATCAGAGGACAGACGATATATCCAGCTATCATCTGAGAACCTATGTGGTCACCATTGCAGTGCTGGTCAGGTTGGTGATTCAGAATCATTAATTTTAATCCCTTTGCCCAACATCCTATATATTTGGTTTTTCCTTCCTGGAAACCGTTCATTGAGGCTGACTTCACGCTATGTCCTTCACTCTGCAGGAGCACTCAGCCACTCAAACATCAGTTTCCACAATAAACTCTTGTGCCAAGTCTGAGGCTTTTACTCATCTGTGTTTTAGAGCAAGGTCGAGCAAATCCCAAATTGTGCCAAAGCGTTCTATTATTACCTCCACCGATGAGGTCATGTGACAGGTTGGATTTGTCTGTCTGAAAGCAGCATGATATAAAAATATATGCATTTAATATTTACTACACGTAGAGTTTGACAGAACTTAGAAGTTATTATATTTTTGATCTGGATTCACAAATTTTTGAAAGGATCTTTATTTTTTTATTATTAAAGGAGTTGAGACAAAAACGGAACATTTCACATCATATCTTTACAAATACATATAAAATCAAAGTTTGAAAAAAGGTAGGCGCTGTTTCGATCTGCAGCTGTGTTTCTGCTTATGATCAGAAGCCTATTGAGACTTTGGTACCAGCTTTAACTTAAAATCCACTGACTAACTGAATTTGTTGCCACTGTCACAGGTAAACTGGCTCTTGTTGCACTGATGTTGAAGCTTAGCAGTCTGGAATTTCATCACAGTTCATCAAACTAGTTTGACTTTAATTATACGTTAATTTAAACTGATACTGGTGGATAATATATAATTTTAGTGGTATTGCACAGACATGCACTCAGTTCTTGGTGGATGACAAACATCAGTATGCAAAATCACTCTGAAACCAACCATCCGATCATGTCCCAGATGTACCTACGCCTGTAGATTAGCCTATCCTAACACACTCATGGAGTGGTTGTGCTAAAACCAGGTATTAGAATTACCAACAAATATCTGAGTGGTGAGGAGACAATATAAAACAAGCTGCAGAGCACCAACAGACCATGTAATGGTAAAAGAAAAAAGCAGTGCTCACAGAGAGGGTAGTCCACAGCCGTGGTGACCATGTCCAGTGTCGACTGTGCCACCTCCGTCACCCTGCGAGCTATCAGACCACGAGGCTCCACCTTACAGACTAAACAAACAAGGTGTGTGTGAGAGACAAAGAAATCAAAACACAAAAGCAGTAATAACAACAAGTCAGGAGCCGCGACGACCAGCATCAAATGCATGAAAACACACAGTCTCACTGTTCGGTATGCACGCTGCAAATCCATGACACAGTATTTGCTCCCCTCGTGATACCGTGTTGTTTTTTTTTTTGTATATTTGTCACACTTAAATCTTTCAGACCAGACATTTATTATTAGACAAAGATAACCTGCTTAACCCTCTGGGTCTATATTTCACCTTTAAAAACTGTTTATCTTGCCTTGTTTGGTATCATTATTTTCAGCACAACCTCAAATAACTGGAATTTGAGTTATTTTTTCATTTTTATATACTATATTAGCACAATTGATCTAAATTTAGACAAAAAATTCTAAATCCGAGTAAAAAAAAAGTTATATTATTTACTGTAAAACCCACAAACATATTTAACGAATCATTTTCATAACTTGAAATGCAAATAGAAATTGTACATGTCTAAAAATTATGCACAAGTTTTGCAAACAACAAAGTTATCTGGTACTATTTAAAAATGCAGCCAAGGCCTCGGGCGTTTTTTATATAACCATTTAAATCTATTTACAGAACAATCAGGTGTGCTGCATCAAATAAGAAGGCACACTAATTATTTGTGTCAGTCCAAAAAAATAGTTTGTGTTCAGTATAAGACAGAGGAGAACACCACAGGCCTAAACCCTGCAGGTCTGACAGCAGGAGGTCCTGTTTTCCATGTGGGAACAGCGTTTACACTGGAATCTGCCTGTGGCCCATCGACACAATTCAAAAACTGGTATATAGTTTGAAGTCCGTACTTTCGACCCAGGTTTAAATGGAGACTCTGAGTCGCTGCATCTTGTAGCTGTGTCGTCTTGAATTGGTCATGTGATTTTGACGCGCCAGTGCGTCCGTCGACCCCAGAGGGTTAAATACAAAATGCAGTTTTTAACTCATGATTTCATCTAATAAGGGTTATACAAACCTAACTGGCCCTATGTAAAAAAGTAATTGCCCCATCTTTATAAATCATGAATTAACCACATATTTGTGTAGACTGACTTTGACTTTACTAGCTACACCCAGGCCTGATTACTGACAGACCTGTTTAATCAAGAAATCTCTTAAATAGAACCTGTCTGACAAAGTGAAGTAGCCTAAAAGATCTCAAAAAGCAGCACATCATGCCACAACCGAAAGAAACTCAAGAGCACACGAGAAACAAACTCACTGACATCTATCAGTCTGAAAAGGGTTACAAATCCACTTCTAAGGCTTCAGACTCCAGTGAACCATGGTGAGAGCCATTATCCACAAATGGAGAAAACTTGGAAGCGTGGTGAACCTTCCCAAATGTGGCCAGCCAGCCATATTACTCCAAGAGCGCATCAATGAGTCATGCAGGAGGTAACAAAAGACCCAGAACAACATCTAAAGTACTTCAGGTCAACTTGTCTCGCTTAAGGTCAGAGTTCACATTGAGTCTTATTGTGGAGTTCATGACTCAACATTAAGAAAGAGACTGGACAAAAATGGCAACAATGTGAGTGACAGTCACATAAATAAACCACCAATGCTGAATTAAAACAATTCTGCAGCGAAGAGTGGGACAAAAGTTCTTGATGCCAAGGGTGGCACAACCAGTTATCAGGTTTAGAGGCAATTACTTTTTCACAAGTGACCATGGAGATCTGGATAACTTTCGTCCTTCAATAACTAAAATAACAAATAAAAACTGCATTTTTAAAAATTTACTCAGGTTATCATCGTCTAATATTAAAATTAACAGCATTGTATACACAGGTGTGCGTGTCACATAACATTAAGTGTAAATGTGGGCTCACCTGTAATTGAGTGCTTAGCGACTACAATGATGAAAGACATTTGTCTAATGTAACTCTAGGTTTAGGCTCGTCCAGCAGTTTAACTGACAGCTTGTTTCTGTCTTACCCTGGCTGTTGGTGTCAGGAGGACCTCCCTGGCGGTAGCAGGCCTCACACACCCTGACAGGACTGTTGCCCCAGCCCCTCTCTGGCACCGGCATCCTGCGGCTGGAACAAGGATGGCAGAAACCCTCCCCACATGATCGACAGTGATGCTTCCTTTCAGCCTCCTTGAACTCCTTTTGACATCCATGACAGGCCTGAGGGGAAAGAGGGAGGGGGATACAGTGATGGCAGATATCACACCGACAGACACAAGTCAATGAAGACCAAAAATTTAACCACTTATAACTGCTATAGTTATTCTAGTGCCTTATGTTGTGTTTCTAAATGTTAGCCCTTCATACTCACAGTGATCTCTGTATTAGGTCTCCAGTATGGAGGTGCCACCTGGTCAGTAATCCAGGCAGTGACGGCTTTGGTGGGGCCAGTACCGTACTCTGACACTGACTGAATCACATAGTTCATCCCATCCAAGACCCTCTGGGCAGCATTTTGGTGGCTGGTTAGAAAAGCGTCAGACTGAAGAAAGACACGAGTGTGATCTCAATTAAAAGCTTGATAAAGAGGATGATGGTCAAATTAAGTGCCCATTAGTGATTCCACCATCATTTCTACAGTCACAAGTGCAAATCAGCTGAAGTGAATCATCTTAACCCCCAGAATTACTTGCAGTTTAGCATTTAATATCAGAATTACCGTATGAGGCCAATAACTGGGAACTCCCAGTTGCAGGGAGGAAGGCAATGATGGTGTTATAGCATGGCTCAACAGTCCAAGTGTTTCACTTAAATTTACATCTGACAAAACATGCGAGCATCCTGTTTTGTCTGTGTGCAGAGAAAGCTTAGCTGCAGGCTCTCTCTATAGCAGCAATGCCTGCAGCATGCAGGGATGAATCCAAACTGATGGCACAGGGTGTACTCCACCACACCTCAAACGTTTAGTTGCTACTTATTTAGATTAGCAGAACTAAAAGTAAATATATTAAATAACACCCCAACCCATAACGAGACAGCCTAAAGAAATGAATTTAACCATTACAGAATATTTTTTCTCTAGGGCAGTGACAAAATATGACAGTACCTTACTGAGTGTCAGGACAACAATCACTAAAACAATTTGCCTCTGCTTTAATTACAGGCAACAAAAATCCAAAACAGTATTTCAGTACTGCGTGCTTATTTTACAAAGACTAAAAATATGTAACATAAAACCAACAGGTGCTATTTTTTACACTCTCCACAAATTCTTTTGATGTTTTTTGTGAAATAAACATTATTAAATATAAACATGAGTTAAGCATGTTTTAGTACTCACATCCTCCCAGACGTGCTTGACCTCTGATCGCACCACACCACTCTCTGGGTCCTGGTTTCCCATCCAGTACTGTCTGCTGCGGTAGATTACCCCACAGCTAGCACACTCCAACACATATCTGAAAGAGGGACGAGAGGAACAAGGCAGCAGACAGTGGAAGTGAGATTATTGGCTGAAAGGCAAAGAGGAGTGTGAGCGTCCGCCTAAGTGTGTATATGTGAGTTTCCATACCCTGACCAGGCGTATTTGGCCAGTCCAAACCAGGGATTATCAGACGAAGCTGATGTTTTGGGCACAACAATCACCTCTCTGCCAGCTTCATAGCACCTCTGGACATGCAACACAAAACAGATGTAAACAACAACAACATACAGGTTCACCAAAACTAGCAGTGAAATTCTGTTCTTACCTTACAGATGAGGACCTTGTTGTTGTACTGGTGTGCATACTGGCAGAGTCCATCTGCCATGTGGGGAACTCTGTCTCTCAGGTGGTTCATTCCATTTTTACAGCGAATGCTGGAGAGTCGACATGACAGATATTAGAGTTGGTGAAGGAGAGGGGGATTTGTAAGAAACCTATGGTTACAGTGCACTCATTCTGAACAAGTGTTATAATTTCTCACACACACGCTGCTCTCAGGTTTTAGGAAAGAACAAGGAAGAAGAGTAGCTAAGAAGCAAAGTAGGTTTCTCTTCACCAAAACCAAAACATGGAAAAAGAATTAGCACTTATGCATCCCACTGAGGAGATAGTTAACATCCACAAGAAAAGCAGAGGATTCCCATTTTTAAAGAATACTGTTCTCTACTGTGATTCAGTCACAGAGACAGTAAAAGGCTGTTGTTCTGAGATGGAAAACTAGAACTATTTGGATCAAACTAAATGAGAAAAAACTCAGGAAAGGTGTGGTTATAATAACAGTCCATCCAAGGTGATTAGGTAATCTGCAAACACCCAGCGCTGGAGATGAGTACAGTTTCCAGATCAACAATAATAATACACACTTCTCACACATTCCCAACTATGCAATCTAAATATTTCAGGTTTAGGTTGACCATCCATCCATCCATCCATCTTCATCCGCTTTATCCGGGGCCGGGTCGCGGGGGCAGCAGCCTAAGCAAAGAGGCCCAGACCTCCCTCTCCCCAGCCACCTCCTCCAGCTTATCCGGGGGAATACCAAGGCGTTCCCAGGCCAGCCGAGAGATATAATCTCTCCAGCGTGTCCTGGGTCTGCCCCGGGGCCTCCTCCCGGTGGGACATGCCTGGAACACCTCACCCAGGAGGCGCCCAGGGGGCATCCTTGTCAGATGCCCGAACCACCTCAGCTGGCTCCTTTCGATGTGGAGCAGCAGCTGCTCTACTCTGAGCCCCTCCCGGATGGCCGAACTTCTCACCCTATCTCTAAGGGAGAGGCCAGCCACCCTTCGGAGGAAGCTCATTTCTGCCGCTTGTATCCACGATCGCGTTCTTTCGGTCACTACCCACAGCTCGTGGCCATAGGTGAGGGTAGGGACGTAGATCGACCGGTAAATTGAGAGCTTCGCTTTTACACTCAGCTCCCTCTTCACCACGACGGACCGGTGCAACGTCCGCATTACTGCAGCTGCAGCCCCAATCCGTCTGTCGATCTCCGGCTCCCTTCTCCCATCACTGGCAAACAAGACCCCGAGATACTTGAACTCCTCCACTTGGGGCAGGAACTCATCCTCGACCCGGAGTGGGCACTCCACCCTTTTCCGGCTGAGAACCATGGCCTCAGATTTGGAGGTGCTGATCCTCATTCCCGCTGCTTCACACTCGGCTGCGAACCGTTCCAGTGCGAGCTGGAGGCCCTCACCCGATGAAGCCAACAGAACCACATCATCTGCAAAAATCAGAGATGAGATTCTGAGGCCACCAAAGCGAAAGCCCTCCGCCACTTGGCTGCGCCTAGAAATCCTGTCCATAAAAATTATGAACAGAACCGGAGACAAAGGGCAGCCCTGGCGGAGCCCATCACCCACCGGGAACGAGTCCGACTTATTGCCGGCAATGCGAACCAAGCTCTTGCAATGGTTGTATAGGGATCGAATGGCCCGTAGCAATGGGCCAGACACCCCATATTCCCGCAACACCTCCCACAGGACACCCCGAGGGACACGGTCGAATGCCTTCTCCAAGTCCACGAAACACATGTAGACTGGTTGGGCAAACTCCCATGCACCCTCAAGTATCCTGGAGAGGATAAAGAGCTGGTCCAGTGTTCCGCGACCAGGACGAAAACCGCATTGTTCCTCCTGTATCCGAGGTTCGACTAACCATACGTTCAAATTTTAAGGACCAGTTCTAGCTCTTGTGTGTAGACAGCGTTACTGACTTACTTGCAGCTGAGACAGAGAGCTGAGCAGGTGAAGTATTCATCTGGGAAGAAGGAGTACAGTGTCATCTTTTCATCTGATAGTTCTCCACAGAAACGCTCACTCAGAGCCTTGTTGAAACAAAAACAGAAGGGATTAGAAGACAGAGAACTAGATGGGAGCTGAAAAAAGGCTGAGGAGACACAAAGGAAGGATTAAAAAGAATCATATGCTTTTTCTTAAAAGGCCTCTAATATGGTGCTTCTTCACTTACTTCTAGTGCATGAAACACTATCCCAGGCTGGCGGGGGGACCGTGTATGAGTGTTCTTCACTTGCTGCTTGATGGCCTCTAGCAGCCCGCTATAGTCTGTGGGCGGTGTGATCGTCTGAGTGCCTACGTACTGCACTGAGCTGAAGGCCTCTGTCCCCAAACCCAGGTCATGAAAACGCTTCTGGAGGAGTGTGTCTGCATAGCCGGCCATCTTTGAGTCTACAACAGGAAGGAAAGACAATAACATTGAAATCTGTGACACAGGAAATTACAACCAAGGGAAATAATTATCCTAAAGTTCTGCTTGGAAGTACCTTGGCCCAGGAGTTGCGTGTGTGTTGTTTCCTGGAAGATGATGACTGCAGGCCCCAAAGAGGACAGGGGTACATCCAGACCACAGCGGGTGGACAGGGCCCTTAGCTCTGGGGTGAAATGCTTCAGGTATGCCCCTGAGGCACTACTCAGGAACTGGAACATGTCATTGTGAAGACGCTCTGCCCGTGTGCGATACACCACTATATCCGACACTGCCAGCACCTGAAATTGAAATAAAAATGTATCTGGAAATAAGATGACTTGCTTATATCATGAAAACATTGGAAATGAGAAATAAAGTGAGTTTCACTGTTCTGTTTACATGATTAGGATGTGACCATTACCTCAGCAGAACAAGCAAAGAAGACAATACTAGAAGTCAGCACACAAAATCACAGACTCCTCCAATTATTCCACCCAAACCAAGCAGCAACCGCTAAATTTACCTTCAGCAGCAGCCGCATTCTCTGGTTCTGATTGGCTGCGGCTCCCAAGAGGCCCTCTGTATCCAGCGCAATGAGGCTGAGAGTGGGGTTGTAAGCAGCCCAAACTCCCACAGTACAGGAGCTGGGGGACTTGGAGGTGTAGAAAACAGTCTCGCCATCAAACAGGACGTGGTTAAGCGTGTGGGACTTGCCATCACCGGTGTTTCCAAAGATGGAGAGGACCTTGACGCCCGCTACGTCGGCACAGCCAAGTCGCTCCACGAACTCTGCCTCATCCCGGACCTATAGGATAAGAGGAGAAAGAGCACCAAGAGACAGGCTGGTTACAGAGATGAGCTATTTTGTGGCACCGTGATACAATTGGGCAAATTACTTTTACTGATTCTTTATGAACGGTATTATTTATTTTAAACAAAGAAACCAAAAACAAAACAAAAAAAGAACTGCGGGGGATTAGTCACTTCAATCTTAACGCTGGTTGTTCATACAGATTACCTTAAGTACACAAGAAAACATTATCTCTTGTACTTTGTAACACTGTGAGGGTGCCTTCCATGTGGGTCAACTGTGCTGTATGACTCACCAGGGACTTTCCTAATAGCAACCCTGTCTGCTGTTGTGCTGCTCTTATTTACAACTTAAATTTAATGTTTTTTCACAGTATTATAAGCAAGACACCATCCACACGTTAAAGCCACGGGCTGTATACAGACAAAGGCTAAAAAGACAAGAGGCTAAACACGACGAACATCCAAACACGCTGTTTAACGTCGCATTAGCAAAGCGTCGTGAAGTAGCTAAAGCCTCAACAAACTTGCTTTATTAGCTTCAAGACAAAAAGATCGATTTAGCGCTGAAAGCAGATTTGGCTCATCCAACATTTTTTTCTTTTCGTGACAAAAGATAGTTAAGGGCCTTCCGTAACAGGAGTCTTCCCCTTTCTAGCCTAGCGGCTAACTGTTAGCCGCCGTTAGCTCAGCTGATGTTAGCTAACTTTACCTGCAGGTTTTCTTGCTCGTCCACGAGCAGGAAGCTCCGGCCGCCGCCGTTGGGACGGTCCTCTGGCTTCAATGGACTGATCGACAAACTATCCATTTCTTTCATCAGTATATCGGACATCGTTGTTCACTTAATTGAAACGCATTTGTGGCAGCAGCACCAAAGAGCAAAGCGAAAGTTTAACATGACGCCTACCTGTCGGTCAATCACAACAACAGCGCGTGGACTGTAGGAGGAGCCAGATGGGGCCACGCAGGGCAGCAACGTAAGACGCGCTTGTTTGACTTTGGTCTAAACATGAGCACCACCGTGTGGTCAGCCGCAATACAGCACCTCACATGCCATTCAACAAACTTCCTTCATCAGGGAATGAGAAAGCATAAAATAAAACCGAGTGGACCCATGTGACCGGTCTTTTGTGGCCCCTAATATATATTATTATTATATTTTTTTCTTATTTAGGATTAATGATGTGAACCAAACACAAATAACGTTCATCTAACATTTCTTGCTACGTTAATACAAAATAACACATTTATTATTCTTCACAACTAAAGAATAACGCACAAAATCAAAGTTTCCTTAACTGACAGAGAGTATTTTATCGGAGCGGTGCTTCCATGCTAGAGCTGCTTGCTAATGTTCATTAAATATTTGTTAGCACAGATCTATAAATATCACATGTCACTGGCTTCAGAGCGGCGCCACTGCTGCTAACATGACATGGAGAAAGAAATTCCAGCATTGCTGCTCTAACGGCTCTGAGTCCTTCCTTCCTTCCTCCCTCATCTCCTCCCTCCCTTCCTTCCAATGTCTAGGGAGTGGAAAATGCCAGCCCAGGCTTTGGCATAGTCGCTTTAACACCCTTGTCTCTAGCCTGAGTCAAATAAAATCGCCACCTGGGACAGATCCAGCAAAAGATGTAGTAAGGGCAAGAAAACGAGCGAGAGGGGGAAGGATGCAATAAAGGATGGCGTGGTTAAGGATTTAGAGAGGGTCCCGGCCTTTCTCCGGGCTCAACTATGAGAGACAAATGTCTGAAAGAATCAATTATAGGCCTACTCCCAACCCATCACCCCTGATTAATGAATAATTAAAGCTTCTCATTGCAGGGCTATCTAACATCCATGAGGCCATGAAGCCGCTAAGATTACGCAGAAACAACTTCTCTTGATTTTCAACAAATGACTATACAGACCTGTCCTCAGTTTCCTTAACAAAACAGGTAAACATCTTTGTATGCAGTTTGTGCTTTTTGCTACTCGAGTATCCAGTTATTCCCTTTACAGTGCATTTAATATGATATCTGACCCAAATTTGCACCCATATCCACAATCATACCTCTGTAAACAAACACAATTTAGTGTTTAGCTGCTATAAGAGCCAGAGTCATCATCATCACCCAGACAAGGGAACGATGCTTATAGGAGAGACTGACAGAAAGTCCTGCAACCCAACCTCAACATAACTGTGGTGGATTTTCTTCTTCTTCTTTCTTTTCTATAAATTCGGATGGGGGGTATGGGGGGCATTGCCCTAACAAGTCCGAGGCGGGACCGTGGTCCACTTAAACCGCTACCCCCGCTGGAACTTGTAGTACTGTGCTCCTCGGCGCGTCTCATGTTGACATGCATAAAAACTACACTTCCCCAAAGCTGTCACAGAGCGCTCCCGCCTCCCATTGGCTGGCCGCTCCAGCCGCAGCCCCAGAGAATGAATGAAATTGAAATAGCTGCTACATTACATGTACAATACCGGGCTCTGCAGTGTTGCATTCTATCATACTATATCAAAATGGCCACAGCGGTACAGAACCCCCTCAAATCGTAAGTACAACACGTTTCCTGAGTGTTTGCGCTTTTTTCGGTCATTGTGCATGCTGTCACTGTCAATTTAAGCCCCTCAATTTCCCACATATTTCCCCAGCATGATTACCAACGCGTCTATATGCATGCAGTGCATACAGCGGAGAATGAGATAACGTCAGGAGAGGCGAATCAGCCCCGGAGAAAAGTTAGATTTAAAGCTGATGGAGGTTTCTGGGAGGTTTTTTCGGGCATGAGTGGTGGGGGGATTATTGCGCGCTCCGATGCAATTCATATAATCATTTCTCTGAGCCGACAGCAGCGTGTGTGCAGGGATATGGAGGAATGCTGGAGGTAGATTTGGGTGACCCGGTATGTCCCTTGCCAGTGTAGCCAGCCAAGATCACGGCCAAAGCCGGGCTGGAGTGGCAAGGCTGTCCGGGAGGAAGGGGGATGGTTTAGATGGCTTTACAGTACCTGTGTGTATATTTTGTTGAAGGGGGGCTGAGAGGAGGTAAACAAGTAGACTGAACGAAGTGCTCCGTTCCCGGGTTTTTAGGCTGCAGCGTTACCTTTACCGCCGGACCTCTTGGAAACGTATAGTGCGAGGTAAATAACGCTCCTCGAAGACTTGCTTTCATCTTCGGCGCTTAGAATAAAGCCTGGAATCCAACCCAAAGCCCGGCGCTTTACATTTAGTGCAGCTACATCACAGCGGACATTTATCTCCACTGACAGACGTTAAAGCGGCGGGTTTCCCCGTGAAGTTTCTTCCGCGATGATCCCCTTTGTGCAGTTTTTTTTTTTGGGTGGTGGGGGTGGTGGGAGTGGAATGTCTTTTTTTTGTTTTTTTGTTTTTTGTTCTGAGACTGGTTTCAGCGGAATGCAGACGCCTGCTGCCCGCCTCAGCTCCCGGCCAAAAAGGTGGCTGATGTGCGTCTGTCAGCGGGTACGCACGTTCAGCCAAAAAAACAAAAAAAACAATAGCTCGAGTACCTTGGAGTGTTTGAGCATACAAACGCTCCAGCTCAGGCAGTTTGAAACAAAGAAAAGTCACAAGACCTATGTGCCAAAGGAAGGAGGGAGGGGGGGAGGCACATCGGATGCTGTGCAGGTTTTTACCTGAGCAGGGAGATGGGATATAGTGTCTGTCTGTCAGCTTCTCCGAGAGGCGACATTTCGCGCATTTCCATGAACGACTGCCCTGTACGTGCCTGCTGTGAAAAGCTCCTCACAGGGGAGAGGGAACTGGATTTGTAACGGTGCTGATTGGTCAGCAAGCCCTGATTGACTGTGATGGTATTTTGGGGGTGTTTTGGTTCAAAGTACTTGAACTACAACGCAACGCAGGGACCACAGATATAACGCAAACACGCAGGAGATGAATCATTTATTTTTGGTTTGTATATGCTCTAAAGGGCAGGTATGTGGCAATGCCGATGACGGGACGAGAATGGATGGGTGGAAAAGGATGAAGGCTCCTCTTCTCTCCTCCACAGGATCCAAGCAAAGAAAAAGTGTGTCCAGATTGTTCCCAGAGGCCCTCAGTGGCACCATGTCAGGGGATTAAATTGACTCATTTGCATGGAGTACACACCAAGACACACAAACAGAGAACACAGGGTTTTGGTACAAGGAGGAGAATAGAATGAGGGGTGGGGGGAGTGTACAAAAGACAGCAAAGTAAGTGGTTAGAAAGAGTGACTAATGAACTACAGCCCAATTTTGAGTGGACTTACACTGATTTCTTTTTAAGTGCTTCAAGTTAGACCAGAACCTCCATATTGTTAGCCAGTATCAACCCTGCAGGGATGCTGGATTCCCTTAAAGCACGTGAGAAGAGGACAAAGCTGGATGTATTTATTTATTTATTACACAAGGCCACAGCAATCAAAGCGGCCTTTAATATCTCACCAACTGCATAAATGCCATCATTACGCAGTGTGGGTTTAACTGTGTTCCAGTTACCGCTCTGCAATGGGCTTTTAAACAAGCCCTTGTAATTAGCATGTCTACAAACAAACTTGCTATTAGAGGCTTACAAATTAGGGGCCCATCCAGTAAAATGGGCCAAACAACCAGCAAAATTGGGTTCAAAGTCAGCCCTAATAGGGTGGCTGAGCCCTGCGCGCCTGGAGACGATGCCTGTTGTGCCCATGAATGTCCCCAGACCTTGCTGGATCTCTGCGGCGAATTAGCTTTAATTCAGTGTATATAAATCTTTGGGAAGCTGCTGGTCCCCACTGTCCAGCTGAGTGTGAGCGGGACACTGTGACAGCCAGTCTACGTGAGTGGAGGTATGGTGGAGGGTTGATGTGCAACAGCAAATGAGGGGAGGAGAACACCGAGCTCCATTCAATCTGCTGGGCATTTCCCTACCAGCCCTTCTCCCTGTCTATCACTCTCTCTCTCTCTCTCTCTGCTGGATTAGACTCGTTTATAATCTCTCTTTCTCCCTCCCTTTTACTTCCTCTCTGTCCTCCCATCACCCTGCTGCCCTCTCTTCCACTATATGCCTCCCTCCTTCTTCGCCGCTTTCCCCATCCATCACTAGTTTTGCCATCTCTCGTTTTTATTCAGCCATCTCCTTTCTCTCTCTCCCTCTCTCTCTTTTTGTTGTCCATTTTCCTTCTTTTTGGCCTCAAACCATCTGAGCCCTCTCCCCTCCCACCACTCTTCTTTACATTGTGAATCAAGGCATGGCCACTCTTTTAATAAACTACATCGATGAGAAATTCCTACGCATTCTCTCAGATCCCTCGAAACTCCGTTATATAGCTTACAGCTAAGAGTTCCTTAAGATGTATCTACTGTATATTTGGGCCATCCACTGCCAAGAAAGGGCTTTTAGTATACTGTCACCACATTATATAATGTTTCATAAGAGTTATGGTGTTTACAAAAGACACCCTGAATATTTGGGCTTCTGGATGTCTGCTTATAAGTCATCTTTAAAATCCTCTGCAGATGAAAGTCTTTCGGGAGGAGAGCGCAATTAAATGAAATTTCAGACTTTGCAGCAATCACTTAAAGGCACAGGTGGCAGAACTGATCAAAATGACAGTGGATGGCGTGTGCATTTCCACGATATTACTTCCCCGTGCTGGTTAGAGAGGGAGATGTAGATAGTTGCGCGCTGTGGCACTGGCAGCAGTCGTGGTGGCAGGGCCCTATATGATATTATTTCTGCCCTGCCTGACTGAGCTAAATGAGTTCCGTGTAATAACCGGCTCTGTGTGCAAACAGCCCCGCGTGATGGCTGAAGCCACAGCCTGAGCATCCATTTCTAGATCTTTCCCTCTCCTTTCAATCTCTCCCTTTCATTCCCTCACTCGCTCATTTGTGTGGCATCGCGCGTGTGTACGGAGGTAGACAGGAAGGCACACAAACACGCACACACTGTTGCACTCTCTCATTTCCTCTCTTACTCTCAGTTTTTTTCTTCACCCGTATGGGAGTAAGCCTGAGGTCTGATGTTTTTAAGGGTATTTCTTTTTCCGACTTATTCCTTTCATCATCCCCTTATTTAGACTTTCTATCTGTTTTACTTTTTTTATGAAGACAGGAGAGAGAGAAACACACACACAGAGTGTGTGAGAGAGAGAGCGAGAAAGAGAGAGACATAGATAAGTATTTTTAGCTCTATGACCTATTTCTCCAGTGCTACCTAACTGACTGTCAGTCAGCTGCACTGCTTTGGGACTTTGCGTGATTTCCAGCTAGGGAATTTGGAATTTGTAGTTCTGTTTGGTTGGAACTTGAAGTCCAAACTAAAGGCGTGGTAGGAAAGGAACAGAATATATTAAGCCTCTAGTCTCCTCAACATTATTTCTTCTCTCTTGTCAGTCCCCATTTATATTATTCCCAGTGTCTGTGCTCGTCCACTGGTTCCCTATCAGGAGTTGTTGAGGGAGGAGTCAACAAAAAACCCCAGTGCCTGCTTTCCTCTGCAGCACTTTAATAAGGATGCACAGTGGTGTGGGGAAGTGGGGGTCTGTAGGTTTGGTGGGGTGGGCTGGGGGCCACTAATAAACACACACACGTAGCCACACATGCAGACACACGTGCGCACCCAGATACAGAGGTAGGGAATCCATCGCCTTAATAAGAGGCCAAGTGCAGTGGTGATAAATCTCACCTGAAGGAGCTGTTCACAGGCAGATTGCCTTACCCTGATGTACTGCCCTCAATGCACACTGCAGCCAGTTATAGGCTATATACACCCACCCACGCGCGGGGATGTATGCGCACGCAAACACAAACAATCAGCGCGCATAAACAGGCACGCACGAGCGATAGCCGCACGCATATGTAGAGACAAACAAACGCAAGCGGCAATCGTGAACAGACACATGGACATGGTGGGCCTGTGATTCACAGATTTAGAGGGTTTCTCGGAGAACCACACCCAGCGGACAAGCAGGCAGACGCACAACTCTTCATTAAAATCGCATGCAGCAGGTAACACAAAGCGCTGACAGAAACGACACGATCTGTTGCACGGCCCTGCCTGTTTCTGCCTCCCTCCGTCAGATCTCTCGTCATGTTCAAATATGCAAACAGTCAGTTGCAGACACACACACAAACACTCGTGCACATACACACATGGCCATACCCAGTGCTGTGACAGCCATTCGAGGAAACTGACGCTTTCCAGCTGGTAGCGTGGCAGACGTCCGCTCCTGCACAGACACAGCCACACTCACACTCCTGTCTGTCCATCTGTCTGTCTGTCACTGTCAAACTGAATGTGCGGCCTCTTTGTCTTTTTCTGACTGGCGTGCACGCTCTCAGTCACACACACACACACACACACACACACACACACACACACACACACACACACACACACACACACACACACACACGTTTTCATTAACCTGCATACAGGAGTAGGACTGCATTAGTGCATGCACTCCAAATGTATGTGTCTCACTCTTCAACCCAATTTTTTTTTACTCTTGATCTGCGTTTGCCAGACCACATCTCTCTACAATACTTCATCAATATGCATGCAATATCTGCTAGTGTGTGTTCACGGGCAGCCATCCACACATATTTCAGTAGCCCAGCCTAGATATACTATATACACATACAAATATCTATATATTCCTACTACTGCAGCCTTGCAGTCTTCAGAAGAACAGAAAAATGTGTTGCTGTGAACAAGTGCACATGCACACACAGAAAGAAGAGAGAGAGAGAGAGAAAAAGACAAATCATTCGACTGAGAGAGAGAGAGAGAGAGAGAGAGAGGAGGAGAGTGGAAAAGAAATTGAATTGGGGATGGTGAGGGTGGAGGGGCATGAGGAGGAGGAGGAGGGGTGAATTGGTAAGGGTGATATTGCATAGTTTAATCTGTTGAGTTCAGCCATGGAGGGGCTGGGGTGGGGGAAGGGGAGGCACGGAACAGTGGTAGGCCGCCTGATATTAGTTCTCCTCTGCGAGCACACACACACACACACACACACACACACACACACACACACACACACACACACACACACACACACACTGTGGGCTGGCATTTGTGTGTGTGTGTGTGTGGGTACAGATGGACAATGGTGGATAGGACAGGTGTGTGGACAGGTGTACAGGCTTGAGTATGTAGGCACAAGTGTTTCTACAGGCTCCAAACTCAACCGAGACGTGCACACAGCTACCAGCCACGCTGTCGGCAGCATTTGCTAACAAATCTTAAGTGCAGAACACAATCTGCCCTCAGTCCTCAAAAAGCCATTTACAAGTGAACTACTTCATTTCCTTACAGTTTAATTACCTAATTCCACCCAGTTGGAAACCACCACTGAAATGAAATCCTTTGTTGGAATGGAAGTTTCTTGTAATTTCTGATTCCCTCATATTTTCCCCACCCAATAATATGACTTCACCTCTAGGGGGAGCCCTCTGTTTCCCTATCGGTTGGGGAACCAGCTAATTGGTGTGGTTAATTACACCATAATAGAAAAATGCTGGCGGCAGTCTACGTGCGTTTGAGCGCCAGTGCAACCCTGGGCCGAGGCTCAGTGTGCGCTGAAGTGGACTTCTGCTGGATGGGACTTGAGGGATCACGGAGAGAGTCAGACAATGGCTTACCCAGGGTGGTCCTGGTGGGGTGGCTGTGCTTTTTTTTAAGGATGCTTCTGTATCTACTGCCTGTCAGCTGCACCAGTCTGTTTATTTGTGTGCGTGCTCCCAGTGATACCAGTTACTTCAGTGTTTTCATGGAGGCCTCTCCCTCCCTGCTGTTTGCTTAGTGCAGGCTGAGGCAGACAGCTCAGTGTGGGCTTAGGATTCATACACACATATACACACACACATTCACAAACACACAGTCTGCATGCTCCAGGCACTCTCATTCTCTTTTCTTATCTAATCTCGAGCCTGTGTTTGTATGTGTGGCTAAAGGTTCATATTATTACTGCCTGTGCATGCAAGCATCTCCTCCGTCTGCATGCCTCCTCTTTGTTTTTGTGGCTAAATATTACCCATACAAATGCATATCGCGCCATTGGTGGTGTTACTTTAAGTATTTCTGTGTGCAGGCACCCTTGCACAGGTGTCCTTTCCAGTTTTTGTGCCTTTGCATAGTGCGGATCTGCTTGATTGTCATTTCTGTCATGTCTGCATGGACATTTTTGGTAGTCAGCTCCAGTTTGTTGGAGAGCTGGCTCCATGCCAGTTCATTACTAAAGCGGCTACTATTTCTCCCTGCTCTTGCGAGTCTGTTTGCATCCATTAGTGTAAAATATAGCTGAAATAAACCTGAAATAGAAATACATGTTGAAAAATATCACAGATGAAAACGATTGGAATTGTAAAATTAGTTTTCATGCTGATTGAGGCACATAACCCCTGTCTTCATGTGTCTGTGTGTGTGTGCGTTCACTGATGTGGAATCAGGTTTCGGCTTTTCTTAATCGGCTGTGTGGTTTGATGATAGGCAGTTTGGTTTCTCTGTGTGTTCCCCTGTGGTCTGTGTTTTCACCAACTGCTTGGCTGGTATAGGACCACAGTGGCCACAAGCCAGAGAGGTGCAGATGTTTCCCTGTCTGTGCTAAACATCTGTGTGGAGTAGGGGTGTCAAACATAGGGAGAGGGGCCCAGATCTGGCCTGCCAAAGGGTCACATTTGTCCCACTGCATGGCTTTGCAAAGTGTGAAATGTGCAGCCAAGTCATACCTGCCACTTGTCTGGTGTGGTGGGGCCAGCCTTACTGCACAGGAGCAAAAATTCAAAGGACAATGTTAAAAGTATTTCTAGAAGTTGCTTGAATGATAAAAACATAAAAATAATATTGTTGTTCAGTTACAGGAATTCTACATATGAAGACATGTAGTGACAGCAAACACAAGGAATGTGGAATACTATAGACGCAGAGTTGAAATTGCACTTAATTTTTATTTAAGATATCTTGGAACGTTTATGGTCTGTTTTTGTTCAGTTAAATCATGAAATGATAAAATAATTTAAGAACAAATAATACATTACTCTGGGACGAGATCGCAGATCCGAGCAGAGGAAATGAGCTTCCTCCGAGAGGTTTTGGGGCTCTCTGTTTCCCTCAGCAATGATCCTATCTCTGATTTCAGTGCTGAGTGGCTCAGAATTGAACTGCCGTGCCTCCGCATCGAAAAGAGCCACTTGTGGTATTTGACTTGCATGCCTCCTGGACAGCTCCTATTTGAGGTGTTTCTGGCATGTCCAGCAGGGACAGAGGCTTGGGCTATGTGTCTCGGCTGAGTAGAGCTGGAGGAGGTGGTCAGGGACAAGGCGGTGGACAGATGACACTAAAGAGGGGTAATGGTTTCACAATTTTTAGCTATGGCCCATTTAAATGTGGTTTGTCCAGAATATATGGCCACAAACTAAAAGGCGACACCCTGGTCTGCTTTCTTCCTTATTGACGTTTTAAAAAAACTAGTTCAGCATTTTGGGAAATGTCTCCTTCCCTCTTGATACCTTTACAATGGAGCCATGCTACTTGTTTTCAGTCTAAGATAAGCTGACAATCACCTGGCTACAACTTAATACAACAAACAGTTGCGTCTGTCATGAACGGCTTTTAAAGCGGCGACTGTGTCGCACCTGCAGATCCACAAGGGAGCACAGGGTGTCCTCTGGTGAATTGAGAACAGCTTCTCTTTTTTTCTTTTTCAATTTCACTGCTATTCAGATTTAATATTCTTTTTAGCAAGCTGGCCAGCACAAAGGCAGACAGAATTTAAGGCAATATTTGGTGATCACACTTTTTCCTGCTGTTGCCACCCACTCAATGTGATTTCTGAATCAAATCTAAGAACCAGCGATTATTACTTTTCAAATCGATGTTGAATGTCGGACCAACGCTCGTTGCTATTTGCAGCTGAATTGGGGGTTTTACTCTCCAGAGAAATGTTTGTGAGAGCTCAAAAATTTAAAAAAAAAAGTGTCCGAAATAAGCTTTCCACACATCCCCTGCCCCCGCTCTGCTACTGTGGGGATCTGCTCTTTTTCTCCCAAACTTTCATTCCCCATCTCTTCCCGGATGTCACTTTCTTCTGCCTCTTGCTCTCTCCTCAGCCCATCTCACCCTGCGTCCTCTCTTTCTTCAAGTGGCGTCTCCCAGCTTTCTCTGCGGGTATCTTCCTCCTCGTACAGCTCTACTGCTGTACGAGCCTTCAAACTGGCAAACAGTCATGCGGCTCTCCTATCACAATATAATGAGATTGCAAGCGCCCAAATTGAAAGAAGCCATTTTCTACAGCTGTCAACTTATTATCGAGGAGGGACCGACTTATTCTGGCGCCTCTAAAGGCAGCAGAGGAGAGAGAGGGATGGAGGTGATGGAGAGATCGAAGGGAGCAGGTTTTGAAAAATGGAGGGGGAGGAATGTGGGGAGCTGTTTTACATTTAACATTTTTCTTTTTCCGCTCTCTCCCAGTCTCTCTGGTATTTCAGTTTGGTCACTAGCACAGCCTTGAAGTCCGGGTCTTTTATTCACCATGTTCTTGTTAATATTTTAAACAGCACCGTGTAAGGCTTTCTAGGCCTGTGAACGTATGCGCCCGTTTGAGCGCCTCTCATCAAGTGTGAGTGTTTATTCTCCGTCCTCATGACTATTTATACAAACAGCAGGTACTGGATATTTGTCTCTGAGGGAATGGATTTCTCTATTTTGGCCAAGCTTCTCCCGGCCCATTTAAAATTCAGGCATTTAGGTATTGCTTTTATCCGTAGCACCTCCTAATGAGTGAGTGGTGTCTGAGTGGCTCTGTGGATCTAACCTGTTATTTTCTGGACAGGCCTCTAGTGCAATTCGTTTTTTTCTTTTCCAGTTGTTTATTGTAAACTGCAGGGAGGAGCATGGGCACAGCTCTAAAAGAAAAAAAGTGAAATAAGGTGAGGAAAAGTTCTGCTGACGCACCTTTTACACGGCCGTGAAATACTTTGATGGTCAGATATGCATGGCCGCCTGAAGGGACAGAGCTGAAAGGAGCGTATTCTCCTCAGCAGAAGAGGAGCAGCAGCTCCTTTCCAAAGACATGCAAACAGACATGAGCGCAGCATTGATGCCCCAGTCGCATCCTTTAAATGTCATACGTTGGCCCGAATGGTTGCAGAGCTGGTTTAGGAGGTTTTGAAGATTCAGTACACAAGCTGTCAGTCATCACAAGCATCTGCTGGGTCCGATGGCAGTGCTGAGTTTGTTCTTATTTCCAAACAGGACAGCTGATTCTACTTGACATTGTCACAAGAGGGTTTTCCCTCGTCTTTCAGACCTAATTCTGCTTTCATTCTGTGTTGATTGGGGTAATATGCTCTGTTTGTGCGTCCATATTGAGCTGTAGCGTAGTGTGACGTTAATCCAGCTTTTTATTAATGAGCCAGGCTGGTGAGTTTTTTATTCCCGTGAGCTGGTTTACTTTTTGTCTGCCAGTTAGTAGGTTTGTTAAAATGATTTAACAGTAGGGCTTGGTGATATGGCCTAAAATTTATATCGCGATATAATTTGAAGCATGTGCGGTAATGATATATATCACGATATATTCTTTTCTTCTGTATAACGCATTTTCCACACTATAAGGCGCACTTAAAATCCTTTAATTTTCTCAAAAATCGAGAGTGTGCCTTATGTATGAATTCTGGTTGTGCTTACTGACCTTGAACCGATTTTGGCGTGCAGAAATCTGTTAAAAAAGGTTTTAGTACAACTTTGGTAAGCTGCACTGCTTGATGGATTGTCAGAGCATTACGGCTGAGGGGCTTCGCAGAGTAATCTGAGTCCAAAACTCCGTCGGCGTCAGGTCCCAAAGTCAAACAACACTAAGAGTTAAAAACGGTCTAAATTCTTTCATCTTTAATTAAGTCATCAGCGTTGCTGCTTTATCGGGTGTAACAATTAAGTTTTACATCCATGAAAACAGGATTTATTAAATTTAACAGAGTTAGAAGTTAACAGGAAGTTAGCTCGCTAGTTTACACCTAAACATTTCATACCATGTTCTGACTGAGAGATTTTTGAAACTAATTAAAACGTACAGCTCTGCTACCACTTCCAACATAAATGAAGACAGAAAACTAAACAGCAGTGGCGTTTGCAGGGTCACTGAAGTTGGACTACCTGGTATATAATGATTTAGATTTTTAACCGGAAACTCTTTTATCTACACGTCTATCCATGCCACAACCTTCCATGCAGTTAAAGTTGTGGTATGCCTACGTGACCCTGGACCAAGATCAATTATGATGATCCAGGAACAACACCAATGCAGGGCTATCAGACACACCCTAGTGACCACAGTATTTTCTGTGGGATGAGAGGGGGAAGTAATGAGACATACTCCTTTATTAAAGCATTGATTTTGACATAAACAGGAGGTAAATATAGGTGATGCTAATGCCATTAGCTAATGCTTCTGCTCTATTTAGGTCCCAGCCTCAAATAATGTGGCTGCTGTGATAAATGTCAAACAAAGTCCAAATATAGAGCAGGCTGAGCCGGATGGATGATTATCAAAATATCAAACTTTAACACAATTTTTCCACATCTAAAACATAGTCGACATAATATTTTTCATGGCCATCATTGTTCCCTGAGCTTCACCTTGTGTTTACTGTTATAACCAGTGATGAGAGGGGTTCTTCAACCTCTTAAAAGTAAGGGGAAAAAAAGAGGATAAAAGTGGACCTTTTATGCCACGCTGCAAAATTTCCATAAACGTTTGTGTGAGTTCTTCTGAAGGACATTGTTTAATTTAGTGAATTGTTGAAAGGTGCGTGTTGCCTGTTTAAAGTGAAGCTTCATCAGCTTTACACACCAAAGTCTGTTGACAGGTGTTTGCGGAATATGTGTGTGTGGCGTTTAAAGTCTTATGCATCTCCAAAGGGACTCAAGTCCCTCAACTCCTTTGAGTCAGCATCAGGTGGGGCTGCAGACTAAAAGAAACCTGAAAGTGAAAAAAAACCGTTGTGGGTGTTGAAATGAACTTACTATTCCTTGTGGTCTGGTCCTCCTCTCCACTTCAGGCTAGACCCTCAAGGCTGCATTAGCCATTACTAGCATAACAATTTCTGAAGTGAGCTGCCGAAGGTCAAATTGCATTGTGGAAAATGTGGGTGCCAGGTTGTGACAAGACAGAATTACATGTGGAATTAAAAAAAAGAGTATTTCTGGCTCTGCTCCATGAATTCTGATGATTTTTCTTTTTAAAAAGCCTTTATGAGTCTGGCAGTGGTAAAAGAAGGCAATGCTAAATCGGTGGAGGAAAACTGCATTGTGGAGATACAACCGAATAACACACAAATCTACATCTAATCGTTCAGTTAATAGGCCACGCCCCTTCAGTGGTTGGACAGAAACAAGAAAAAAAAAAGTCAAGAAATCGCTACCAGCCACTACCCTGCACTGTCTTTGTGAGCTCGCTGTTGGCCCTCGATGAGTGCATGCGTGTGCGCGCGCTCGCGCAGTTTTGTGTGTCGTGTATCTATCGTCTGTATAGTAGAGTGACCTTGATGTCTGTGCTCAGCAGGAAGACGCTAGAGAGGAGTGATTAACAAGAGAGAGACAAAAAGAGGAGAGAGAGAAGTGCAAAGAAAGATGAAAACGTAAAACACAAAGGGAGGAGAAAAAAAAGAACAGCAGGAGAACAGGGGGAGTGGGAAAGTTAAACACGCAAGTAAAAAAAAGATAGGAAAGAAAAACAGTCTTGGAAACAAGTGAGAGAGCGAGAGAGACAGAGCGAGGGAAACGAGTTGTGAAAGAATGAGAAGCCAAATGAACGGGGGGGGGGGCAAATTAGGGTGGGGTGGAGGAATGACTCACCGCACATCTACTCACTTTTTTCTCCTTCTTCTTCTTCTTCTTCTTCTTCTTCTCCCTGCAGGCAATCTGGAGGTGCAGTCATCAAGAACAGGTACGAAGGGGTGTGGGAGAGGGGTGGGGTGGTGAGGTTGAGTGGAGGGAGGGACAAAGGGAAGAATATCCCACTGCATGTTAATCAAACTCACACTTGTACAGGTGGGAAAATACTGTGCATACATTGTTCTTGCAGTGAGAATAAAGTGTTATATACTCTCTTACTGTACAGGATGTGTGTGTCTGTGTGTATGGGTGTGTGGTGTTAACAGTGAGTGGTCGCCAGCTTGTCTGCTGTGACCCAGGTTATTAGGACTGTGCATCTCCACTCCTACCTACACACACACACACACACACACACACACACACACACACACACACACACACACACACACACACAAAGACTGTAGCTGTCCATGACTGTTCACCCACTGCCCCTTTTGATGGTTTGGGTGTGTGCAAGCTTCACGTTGCTCCTTGTTCTACTTAAAGCCTTCCTCTTTTGACTCACACGCCACACTGGACCTCCTCTTGTCCTTCACCTTTAACCCCTCCTTATAACCTCCATCCTTGTTCTTCCCCTTTGCTCTGACTCAGTCTTGGAGAGGAGTTTTATAAGGAGGCCATCGAACACTGTCGCAGCTACAATGCCCGTCTGTGTGCAGAGCGCTCCATGCGGCTCCCTTTCCTGGACTCCCAGACCGGGGTGGCCCAGAGCAACTGCTACATCTGGATGGAGAAGAACCACCGTGGACCAGGTTTGTGTATGTGTGTGTGTTTTTTAGTGTTTTTACCCATCAGAGTGTTCTTCCTCTTCTTCTCCTATGTTGGTGTGTGTGTATGCCAGCTGTTGTGCTACACGAACTGTTCTCTCCAGTCGCTCATCACGCTTCTTCCTTCCTTCCATCCTCTGCTCTGCTTGTTTCTGTCTTTCCTTTTCATGCCTCCTACCTCTCACACCTCAACTTTTTTCCCCCAAAGGGTGTTTCCTCATTGCTTTTTCCTTCTCTGTAACATCAGTGTGTTTTGGCACTGAATCAGACAGCCCTGTAGGCGATGTTACGCCGCTGGCACCAGCTATTCCAGAGACAACACACTTATGTGCGTGTAGTTTTGTGTAATGCCTGATGCATTAACCATTTTGGTTTGTACAATTTATTTATTTATTTTTTGCTTTCTGTGTGAGTCACTTTCAGATAAAACTTTATTTTCAGTGTAACCCAAATTAGAATTGAACTCACTTATTGAATTTTTAAAAGAACTTTTAATTTTTATTTCGTGTTTGTAGATTTAAAGTTGTTTTTCTTTGTTTAATTTCACTACTTTTTGTTACTGGCCAAATAACTTTGAACAAAATTGCCACATTTTCTAAAACCACCAAACAAAACTTCATTGTTCATTGGATATTTTACACACGCACATTAACCCAACACAGCACCATCACACTTTTCTTTGGAGTGGTTTCGTCACACTGAGATCCAATAACTACTATTATAGCATCCAATGGTGCACAGAGGACACAATATGATTTTTCCTGTAGTGTCACATACCCATACCAACATTTGTGGCCACATTAGCTGGCATCAGGGCTGTAGAGTGGTGAATGACAGTTAAATAAGCTACATTTTTGTAGTTTAGTGGTAGTTCAAGTAGTTAAAGACAACATGAAACACTAAACATATAAAGGCTAATTTACACCACTGAGCCCTCCTCAAAACTGATATACTGTAGATATAACTCCGTGAAGCTGGATTTAAAAAAACAAGTGCTTAAGGTTTTAAAAAAATGTTTAGCACCATCTTCTGACATCATGTGGTTGGTTGGTTGTGGTTAATAGCCTTACATTAAAGCAGTGTTTCCCAACCTTTTGGAGCCATGGCACATAGCACACAGCACACCACCAAACAAAAAATTTCACAAAAAACATATTGACAAAAAACATGCACCAGCTATAGCGGCTATAGTTTGTTCCCAATATACCATTTTTGCTTTCTTCTGACTACTACTCATGCTAGGACCTTCCTCTGGGTTGGACTTTTCTCCAGGACCCAGGTCAGATTGACTACTTTTGCTTTTCAAATATTTATCTATTGCTGTTACACCCTGCATTGTCGCATGACAATGTAATTTCTTCTTCATCTTCTTCTGTTTAATTGGCAGTTGGCAACCCGTTTAATTGGAGCAAGAAGTTGTACTGCCCTCTAGTGGAAGAGAATGTAGTAATTGTTTTGCCCGTTACGCTGGTCGCTTAGCGTACCAATCAGGTGAAACCATATATTCTTCCAAGGGACACCTGATCATTTCTCACGGCACTCCTATGCGCACAGTGGTTGGGAAACACTGAGCTAGCTAACATAAGCTAATATAAGTCTATTATCATCAACCAACCACATGACGTCACGTTCCGTACTGACAGAAGATGGCGCTAAACATGTTTTTAAAACTTTAAGCACCTATTTCTTAAATCCAGCTTCACAGACAGAGTTGCATCCATGCCGGTTTTTGAGAGCAGGGCTCCATGGTGTAAATTAGTGTTTCATGTCATCTTTAGAAACACACAAAACAGTCAAAAGTAATCTAACTACTGAAAGCACAACTTGGGTCATAAAAGAAAACAGGAGATTTTTTTATTTTCAGCTTTAATTTGACCATTTGCAAGTTTCCACTCTAAGTACATCACTTTCACTAGTTATGGCCTCTCCTGATTTTATCCTGTCCGCTCTGAAGACATGGCCAGGTTAGTTAGCTGAGGGTCTTTTGTAGTATTATATTTTTGTTATATCACATGTACATATATCGTTTTTTATAAGCACCCATTCACACCCAGTCACAGAAGCACTTTTTTAAATGTTTTTTTGCCCAAGTGCTTTCTGTCTCACATTCACACTCCGGTGAATGGATCAGAAAGCAACTTTGGTTCAGTATCTGTCTGTATACTATACTGGAGCAGCCAGGGATTGAACCATTAACCTTTGGATTACTAGATGACCTACTCCACCTCATGAGATGAGCTGCTCTAGCCCTCCTCAAAACAGTTTCAGAGCAGTTTCCCAAGAACACCAACTTTCGGATGAATTACTACGAGATCAGGTTGACACATAAATGCAGGGGTACTTTCACAGGGGTCACTGGTGGTCACAAGATGGTAACAGTAGGTAACACCAATGGCCAGTGGTCCCTCTAGAGTTTCCTCAACAAGGCCATTTGGGCTAAAGGCTCACAACACCCAGTAATGATAGTACCAGTGATGAATGTACTGAAGTACAGTTATGTTATATAATGTATTTGCTCTTTATTTATTTGTTATACTGTTTTCTCCTTCTACTTCACTATGTATTTGCAAGTTGCAACTCGTACAATTTATTTTAGGTCTTATTTTGCCGAATATAAAAATAAATCTTCCAATAAATGTATTATAGATAAAGTGACACAGCAGTATATAAGTAATTAGCTGTAATATAAATATTATATACACAGAATACACAGAACACTGCATAATTAATACTTTAAGTAAAACTTTTACACTGTTATTTAAGGATGAAGACTTTTACTTAAAGGGTGTAATGCCTATTTCACTACTATTTCAAGCAGAAGAATAAGAATAAATGTTTAGTTCTTATGCAATGCTACCTTTTCTGTAACACCATCTGTGTCGGGCCACTGCTCTGCACACGAGCTCTCGAGATAAACTAAAATAACAAACCTGAATAAATAACTGCGAAATGTTGTAAAATATAAAATGTGTTAGCGTTTAGCACCGCTGTGTGTACAGTCGCTCACAGTCTCTGGATGTGGGCTGTCTAGTTAATGATGTAAAACACCAAAATTAGTTACTTGGTAATTTATTCCAGCACATCAGACTTTGACATGCCAGAATTATGATTATTTAATAACCTACTTTCCTTCATGTACTAATTAATGTATCAATCATGCCAGTATGTGTGTTCCTCTGTATTTCAGGTCATGCTCCGGGCCAGTTGTACACATACCCCGCTCGCTGCTGGCGCAAGAAGAGACGGCTAAACATCTTGGAGGACCCGCGGCTTGTACCGATCGAGTTCAAGATAGGTGAGTAGGAAATGGGATGAACAGAAACACTTGAAAGAAACTGCAGAATATCTCAACTATGTTAGGTGTGGTAGACATTGCTTATAAATTCAGAGTCACACAGAATATCTCTTTTCTTTGAAAACTTTATGGATGTTATTGTATAACTAACTTCAGTGGAGTGATCATATTTGTAGAAAACTTTAACCTGATACTTAAGTAACTTTTCTTATTTTCTTATTTTACCAACATTTTACAGCAATTGGTTAATGCTTTGAGAAAATTTAAAAACAGCAATTTTCCACAAGTGTTATACAATCATATGACGCTAAAATGGCCATGATCATTTCAGCCTCTGTGCCGTGGAGATGCTAAAAGTCACTGCAGTTTCATGAACAAGCCAAATGTCGTGTCCTCGGGGCTCTGTCAGCTCGGCTGTGCACGCCAGCGTGAAGTCGTGCTCTCTGCTGCTTTCTGATTGTAATCGTCTCGTTCCACAGACTACGAGGCATCTTTAAAGAAGGAGGGGGGGATCCCAGACGGTCCCGTGCTGGAGTCGCTGCTTGCTGGGGAAACCCTGGACAAGAAGGTAGAAACCAAGGAAGAAGAGCCCATGAGCGAGTGTCAGGTGAGACGCTGCTTCCTCTTTCCTCGGTCGTTTCTCTCTCTGTAGTTCTTTGTTGCTCTCCACGTCTTGTTGTTTTCTTCTCATGTCAGGCTGTCTGTCTTTTTTTATCCATCTGTGTTTGCGTTTCTTTGTCTGTCTCTTGGAGTGTGCGTTTTGGCGGTGACATGGGCTCCTGCGGCTCCTGACAGCGTGTGCGTGTTTCCCATCACTGCACTTGCGGCTTGTTGTTTTACGGGGATCCCGCTCAGTTGTTTCACAGACTTTGAAAATAGTTTTCTTTTTATCTTCTTTACATTAAAAGGAAACATAACTTATGTGCAAAAACTTAATGCTCATCTGTCTGGAGTATTTCACGAGCTTGAGACTGCCGCTGTTGAACTCTCACGGACAGCTAATCAATCAGCAGTTGAGTGAATAGCGCTCACAGTGGCCCTTTGAGAGCTGGAGTCGTGTTTAGGGCCTCTAATCCGGGGCTTCCCCCAACTCCTGCTCTTCAGCAAGCAGGCGTTATACCGTGTGTCCCATCAAACACTCAACTGTCAGCTTTTTACACTTTTCTTACTACAATATTTGAGCTCAGTGTCTGTGATATTCCACACATGAATATATTTGAACAAAGCTGGTGTCTTTGTTAAAATAGATGTTTAGTCCTACTAAAGCTCTTGCTAATAGAACGCTAAAAGCCTCTCATCCAAGAGGGGCACTCCACTGATTTTACGCATAGTCTTCAGTTTATTCATCACAACGGACTCTGCACAGCCTGTGAAGTTTCTAATGAATAGGCTGTAATGCATACTCAAGTGAACCTTTTTGGGGTATTTAGGACACAATGGAGTTCGGTAAAACAAGCTATCAAGTTTTAATATAGGAAGTGGAAGTATGTTTTTGTTGGCTGACCCAAAAGGAAGAGTATGTCTGACACTTCTGCCTGCCTTTACTCATTCTGTTATGCCCCCCTCATCCCATGATTTGCCCAGTTTTATTAGATTTTCATGATCTACCTGTTTAATTGAGAAAATTGTGATTCAAATGTTGTCATATTTTATTGCAGCAAAACGGTGAAAGTATTGGTTATGTTCAGTGTTAATAGTGCTTTCATGCTGGGATCATCCGAACAAGTTAAAAACAGCAGGAAAGTGCGCAATTTAATTTAAACATACGGGCTCATGCAGGGTAAAAGGAAAAATAAATGACTTAAGCGATAAAAGGAAAGGAAACTAACCTGTATGACAGTCCATCTCTCCCTTTCTGTTTCTATATCTCACCAACAGAAGCTGCTTGTTGGGGATTTCCCTCATGAGCTGGAGGCGGATGACATGGATGAAGATGTTCCGAAGCGCAAGAACCGTACCAAAGCACGAGTAAGGAAAAGGGACATTTCAGTCTTTTCCACAGTAAATTACTTACTTGTTAATGTGGAAGAGCAGAATCAGGAAAAAACAAATGACCTAGTCTGAGCTCAGAGTTATCAGCTCTGAATCTGTGTCCTGTCTGTAAGACATAAAGGCACGCAGTGCTGGAGACGTGACAGTGTATAAGGAATGATTACTGGAAACTTCACATAAATGTAAAATATAAGTTAGAAATCTTTTCGTGCTTTTTCTGTGTACCAGACTTTGAAGTGAAGTGTCATTACACAAAACTAGAAGTTATTGCAAATAAATGCAAACAGATACAGTGATTAAAATCATGCTGGGAAGACCTCTTTTATAAGATCTTTGATTAGATCAGACAGGTCTTTTTTCCCCCCACACTCTTTTTGGGGATCCTATGGGAAGATAATCAAGTGTTAGCAATGCATTCTGAAAGTCACCACACACAAACTCTCTCTCTCTCTCTCTCTCTCTCTCTCTCTCTCTCTCACACACACACACACACACACACACACACACACACACACACACACACACGCTTACACATACACCAGGGTTGCTAATTGGAACTGTTGCTCCCCTGCTAGGTGTCATCAGCCCCCTCCTGCTGGAAGTGGAGCTTTACACTGAGAGCAGATGATTAGAATGCAAACGTGTGTGTGTGTGTGTGTGTGTGTGTGTGTGTGTGTGTGTGTGTGTGTGTGTGTGTGTGTGTGTGTGTATTGTGAAACAGTGAGTGAGGAGTGTGCTGCTATGCTGTCTTTATTGTGTATGAGTGTACAAAACTTAGTACATAATAAGCGTGGAAGTTCAAACTTTTATGATTATATTACATGTATTTTTACAAGTGTGTGTGTGTCTGTGTGTGTGTGTGCTCTCTGCAGGCCTATGGTGTTGGGGGCATGAGAAAGAGACAAGAGCTGCCTGCCATTGAAGACAGAGACAAGCCTTATGTCTGTGACAGTGAGCGTCACATTTTCTATGGATTCATTTAAGTTTCTCCTTTCTCGTTTCTTCTTGCAAACGTAGATAAATCTAATATTATACACTGCGTGTGTGTTCCAGTCTGCGGGAAGCGCTATAAGAACCGCCCAGGGCTGAGTTACCACTACACTCACACACACCTGGCAGATGAGGAGGGTGAAGAAGACTCAGAGCGACACACGCTACCCTTCCAACGCAAGAACAACCACAAGCGTGAGTCTGCACTTATCTGTCTGTCCATTTGCAGGTTGTTGTGGAGAGTTTTCAGAATATTTGTATTCAAAACAGACTAAGTATAAAACATTTTCAGGGTCATACCAACCATCCTTCATAATCACAGCTGATTGCCTTGAAGTTACCCCAGTGGCATTAGGGATGGGTACAGTGCTGACAAAGCCAAGTCCAGTGTGCACTTGTGTGCATTTTATAATAAGATTTAAGCTGAGTTTTCAGCTCTCTCTTATTCACATTTTAGAACCTTTTTCAACCCCGGTCAAACAATGTGAGCTTCCTTAGTAGAAGAAAAAGGGGTTAAACGTGCATTATAGGACACACCACACCCTACAGTGGGACTGAAAGTTTGCACTAGTTTGAGTCTGATGGACGCAGATTGTCACACTTTTGTTCTCTGTTAACTTCAAGTCTACAGAACGTGGCACATGACACTTCAATATTAGCATGACTGCCCTGAGGCAAAGTTAGCCCTAGGGTAATTTTGCTCTTTTTCTTTTCTTGCAATGTTTAACCTTTCAGGGATTTGGCTGCTGTAGCCCTGAGCTAATGTCACTGTCAGACCTCATTCAAACTTCTACTATTACCACTGTATCAATACTGTATAGAAACTTTTCAGAAGTGACAAGATAGCTATTTCTGAATGTACAAATGCATCATTATAATGTAGCATACTTGCTATTCATAGGGCGGGTTGAGGGAACACCAAAACAAGCACATGATCATCAGTCATGTCAGTTGCAATGATGAATGTCTATTTGAAATAAAGCACAACCACAGTGTTTAATATAAGCAAAACAACAGATACATTTTTGTATATGTTGATTGTGTGCCTGTGATTTGTGCCTGCCCTGCTACCTGCTTTCAGAACGTGCACACACAGACCAGTCGCTGTGAGGTTCCTGCCACAAATCTGGGTTTGACAAACTTTAGCAGGAGCTGAAGTTGTTGCTTTTACATGTTTTATTTACTCCTGCAGCTTTGTAGGGTTTCCTGCAGCAGCAGGATCAATACGTGCACCTGAGACAATGTTCATTTTTCAACATAATTATTAATTATTTCCAACACATAGAAAGGATGGGTCATGACGTGTGAACTGTTGATGTCTTCGGTAAAGTTCAAAACATTGTTCATAAATTCTCAATCACTATTTGCAGTTGTGATTTTATGAATAACTGTGAGCCTGGGTGTTTACTGTGACTAATCTTAGCACAAAAAGTGAGGACATTTGTTTTCGGTCGATCCTTTTGTTGTTGTAACAATGCTTGTCTAATCGATGCAATGAATCTTATACTGTTGGAAAGCCTGTGTATTTCCCCTTACATGGTGCCGGATTTGAAAATTAATTTGCGGGTTGAGCAGCAGAGTTGCCAACTTGCCAGGTCTTCTCTGTCAACGTCAAACAGCTTCTGCTATTCACTAGCTGGGACCACATCCTCATTTTAGGTTTGACAGCATTTCTAGTAGTTAATGGCAGATGGCTTGAACATGAATTGAGGCTGTGGGTAGAGGAAGGCTTCAGTGGCGGTGGCTCCCAGGCTGGGTAGATCCGCATGTACTAATGAGTAGTGAATGAACTGAAAAAGAGGAGGGAGGGTGGCGTAATATATAGAGAACCGGAAGGGTATGAAGGTGTGGTCCCAATCCTGAAATTCAGATGAGTTATCTCCTATTGACTCTTGTTTTGAACTCCTGGTACCCAAGATGGTGACAATTAGGAGCCTGATTGCTGCCTGATAGTGGTCAGCTGGTGTCTGCTCCAAGCATGCCAAGTTTGACTGATCTGAATAGGGCCTGTGGCATAGAGCAACTTTAAGATGATGCTCTGTAAAACCAAGATGCAGCATTATTTGGAGCGAGCACTAGTTCCATATAACAGTTGATATCAGATATAGGCTGTCCCAAGAAGACTGTGTTTCCTCATCCTGTCCACATTTAGGAACCGCAGTCTTCTACAGATTTACAGTCAAGGTGTGGAGGATGATTTGGCCGACAGCTCTTTACCCAGACAATCCAGAACAGACTGAACATAGCCACAGAGAAGATTTGGCAACTTTTTCATTAGAGCAACTCACATACTCAACTCTGCTGCTCAACCCACAAATTGTCCTCACAAACATGGCACTATTTAAGTGGAAATAATAAGACTTTTCAACAGTGTAAGATTTATTGGGAAGAATGGGACCAGATGGTAATAATGACAGCACATTTAACACATTTATTGTGAGATCAAGACAAATTAGATATGTTATCACATAGAGACTGTTTTGTGTGTTTCTGACAACATTAAAAAAAGAACTTTACACTTGTGATAGACTTACACCATGCCATCTCTCTTTATGATTTCAAGAGTTAAAGGTGCAATTCATCTAATTAAATTCACCAACTAAAAATTAGTACTTAGTCAAAAAAGGTCTAAGTCATGCATCCATTTCTAAGGGGCATTGGGAGATCTGACCAGGATACTGAAAGTTAGAGAAATGAAATTACCCAGACTGTAAAGGTTCTTCTACCCAACCATCATCTATTTTACTTAATTGTATACCTCAGCCTTTGCTGTGAATGCATATCAGTTGTTAATGAGCTTTTAACTGGCGCTGATCAATTTTGAAGAAGTGCTAGTTTACAAGTCATACTACAGTAAGGAACATTTCCATCACACTCTTTAGACATCAACTTCTAGTGTATGTACATTTTTTTACAGGATGCAATATGGCTGCAGCTATCAAGGGCCTAATGAGAATCTCTTAATGCAGTGGTCCATAATATCATGAGGTAGTAATGATGATAGCGCTCGCTAATGCCTTCAGCTCTTCTTGAAGAGAATGTCGACAGCTATGCTGGGTTACAGATGAAATGTTTTTTCAGACTGACTAAAGTATCTAAACCATTAACTAGCGTTTTGTGACATTCATTAGCTCCAAAATATGAACTCTAGTGTATATAGTGATTTTTTTCCCAATCTCACAACATTCATATTTGTAGTTCTGACTGAACAAAAAGGAAGTAATAACAATAAAAACAAAATGAAAAAATATGGGTAGCTGCACTGGCATCTTCCAAATTATTCTTTTTAACATTAGTATTCAAAATTTTGCAATGGATGTATGCATTCCCATTCTCTGTTTGTATGGTGTGTGTATAGTACCACAAACATTTAAGGTGGTGCGCTTAACAAACATTACACCCGCATTAGCAGCGCCTTTCCATAATGATGTTACAATTAAGCTTAAAGCACAAGTGTGGCCAAATGCTGTTAAAATGTCAGGGTTTAAGAAAGGAAATATAAAGTGACTAAACCCGCGTAAACACAACACAGTTAAAAGAACTTGAAATGCAAATATTTAATTCATTTTAGTTCAATTAATTTTTATTTGCATAGGAAACAAATAGAAACACCCTACAATAATACAACCCCCCCCCCCCCCAACAATCAGAGAACTCCCTGTGAGCAAGCACTTGGCACCAGTGGGAAGGAAAAACTCCCCTTTTAACAGGAAGGAACGTCCAGCAGAACTGAGCTCAGAGAGCAGCAGCCGTCTGCCATGACCAGTTGGGGCTTGAATATGGGAGATATGTAGTCTTGCTTGCTTGTGGCAGTTTATAACCGTGCTGCAGCGTTTTGGACTAACTGCAGTCGGCTAAGCACTGACAAATTGACACCTGAATAATGATTATTATAATAGCGAAGCTGGATCGCTCTCTTAACGTCTCCGAATCAGAGAAATTGCTTCACTTTTGCTAGTATCATAGATGGAAGAATCTAG
The DNA here is from genome assembly GCF_041146795.1 of Maylandia zebra. Taxonomy (NCBI): domain Eukaryota; kingdom Metazoa; phylum Chordata; class Actinopteri; order Cichliformes; family Cichlidae; genus Maylandia; species Maylandia zebra. The sequence continues at coordinate 9,190,221 of NC_135180.1, forward strand.
TTTTAATGACTGTGTTAATCTATTTGTCACAAGTTAGATTATTGTTAAAAATCAATTCCAGGTTCCTCGCAAATGGTTTTTATAATTCCTTATAGGGACAATGTTGTAAAGGTTAAAACACAATGACCTCTGTTTCCTGTATGAGTATGAAAAAGGACTGGGCCAAGAATGGACCCCTGGGGGACCCCATATAAGCACAGGGTTATTGAGGAAGATGTAACCCCTACCCACATAGCAAGCTGGTCTAGCCTAGATCTGGTATCAAGTCGGCACTGCTGGCTGTCTTCTGGTGTGGTAAGTGGTATGTCATCCAGATATGGGCCAGGCCTGCCATAGATGGCACTGTCTATGTGATGGCATGCCATATCTGGCCCGATTGTGGTTTGGTTTATGTGGCCCAGGCTAATAGAAAACAGGTCTGGCCCAGATCTGGCATCAAGCTGGCACTTCTGACTAACTGGTGTCATGACAGAGTGTATGTCAACCAGATGTTGGCCAGGTCTGGCAATGATGGCACTATTTATGTTCCTATTTTCCTATTTTAGTTAGAAGACCCAAGTGCCATGTTGCAATACTATACTGCTATGGTAGCCAACGGTTCAAATGCAGGTTTGACAGGTTTGTGAGTGTACACTTTATCCACTACCTAGTGACGGTTTACTCATCTTTGCCAGTGGGTGGCTGTAGCTCAGGAGGTACAGCAGGTCACCTACTAATTGGAAGGTTAGTGGTTCGATCCCTGGCTCCTCTAGTCTGCATGTCAAGAGTGAGAATGTGTGTGCCTGTAGTTAAGAAGCGCTCAATTTCGAGGAAGTGTATGAATGTGGCATGTTGTATAGAGCACTTTGAGTAATCTGGAAGAGTAGAAAAGCACTATATAAGAATCAGTCCATACAGAGTTTCGTCATATTACTTTTGCACTATTATGTTCCGGCGGATGTTGTTATTACATGGCTTGATTAAGGTACACATTAGGCTGACATCTGGGGCCAGAGCTGAAACTGTTCTGGGCCAGCACAGGGCCAACAGTGTGTCTGCAACTGGCCTTGTGCTGGCCCATGTGTGGGCCACATCTGGCAAAACAGATCTGGGCCACCAAAGGGCCGTCATTCTTTGTGGTATGTGGGCCATGTGTAAGCACATTGTGTGGGCCAGATCTGGGCCATACCAATTTTGCTATCTGGGTAGTCTAACTGTAAAACCTTTGTTGGTTAAATAACATTTAAACCATTTTCAGCACAATTCTTTTGATTCTGAAGAAGCTGAGAGATAAGAATACCATGAAATACAATATTAAAATCAGGGCTAAGGTTTTAAAAAATTACATGAATGAATACTAAAATGACAGAATCTTCTAGGTCAGTAATTTTTATTGTTAAGAGGTCATGTAAAACTTTTAAAAGCACAGTTTCAGTGCTGTGGTGTGCTTGAAATCCAGACTTGTAGTACTGTTACAAACTGAAGCAAAGTTGTAAAGTATGTAAGGTGTTATAAAGTTTATTTTAGCTCCTGCTGAAGCGTCCAGATCACAATTCTTAGAATTATATTCATTTTGGATTAATTAGACACCTTGTGAGTTCAGATGCAATGCAAATGCTTCCTTCCAGTGCAGGGACCAGTGAGTCCAGCAAAGCACACATTAAACAAGCTGATTATTCGACTTTAATGAAGGAATATTTTTTTATGCCTCATGCCATACTTTAATCACTGTTGACTCAGCCAAACTGATTTTTTAAAATGATACGGCTGCACACCTGGTTTGGCAAATGCAGTAAACTGTAGTTTAGAAACATTTGCACGCAATGTAAACAGGCCCATCACATTTGATAACTTCAGAGAAATCATGTTCACTGTCACTGAGTTTTCACTAATTTTTCATAGAAACCATTTAAACAGGAATGACACAGGTGTAACAAACGTAAATAATAGTCAGTTTCCTGTTGGTTTTCCAGTGAGGTTGCACATACAAAACAGAGCCCTGTTTCCCTAAAGCATTTTAAGGCCCATTGTAAGTCTGCTGACGACAGTCTTAGTAAAAAAGATGCCTTTGGGAAATGGAGCCCAGGCCCAGGCACTACATGAAGCAGTTTATTAGACTGCAGTCAATATATATGTAATTGCTTACAACTGTCTTGAACACATTATTGTGCATCATGAAAAAAGTCACACCTCTGTGGACATTTATTCTCTTTAAAACTCACCTTGGTTTCCTCTCATGCCACATTATTCCCTGTGTTATTTTTACCTATTAAATAAAATGAACTGTGAGAAGTAAGTGTGAAAATTATTGAAAACTGGCAGATTTCCCAAAGCTATAAAGGGGCCTTTTGCAAAATCTGGAGGGGCACAGGTTTGTACAGACATTATATGGCATGAGACTGTCCAGAGATCACTTTTGCAGTGTGATTCACTGAATGGTACTGTAGTATATGCAGAACGCTGCTGTTGGTGTTTGGGATCCCAAGCCTGCACTTAGCACAAGGCTACAACGGCTCTGCTAAACGTATCATGGGTACGATAAGAGAGCAATAAGTGCCAATGAACAACAAGTAAAGCAAATATTTAGGTTTCTATGAACAGGTTGGGAATCAGGCCTCGACTCTTGATCCTGTCAGCTGCAGCATCAAAATTGCTCTGCTTTTTTTTCTTTGGCTATTTGTTCTCATCCCCCGGACCAGTTTTCTATTGCCGTGTTCGGCGTTCAGTGTTGTCTTCTGTGTGTGTGTGTGATTTGTTTGTTTTTTGAAGACTTCTTTTAAGGACAATAGCATGCATTTATCCTACGGGAGATTGTGTTTTGGTCAGTAATCATGAGTAAATTGGCTACAGTTGTTCACAAAAAAAAGGAAAAAGAAATAGCTGTGGACATTTGAAAGAAGAGCACAGACGAATCATCCTCTTTCTTTGTTCCTCCTGGTCTTAAAACAAGCAATTTGCTCAGAATAGAGCACACAGATAAACACACAAAACACACACATCCACGTTATCTGCACTGCAACAATGTCCACAGTGAAACCACGCTGCCTCAATTAATTGGCAGTGTGTGTTTTGTGTTTTTAAACTGGCCGTTTGTCTGACAGGACACAACAGTCCTTTATATATATATATATATACATTTCTCTCTATATATATTTTTGTGCGTGTTTGTAAAATGTGTGTGTTTGTGTGTGTGTGTGTGGCCAGGCTGCAGTATTAGGTCTCTCCAGTGGAGGAGAGCAAGAGAGACAGCATTTGAATTGTTTAATATCCCCCATTACTCCCTCCCAAGCAGTCAGAAATCACACACATGGTCACGTGAACACACACACACACACAGTCAAACACGCATGCACGCACACGCACACGCGGCTCCAGAAAACCCAATCTTCTCTGCTGAAATGAAAAAGAAAGCTTAGCCTTTTGGTTGGTGTGTGTGTGTGTGTGTGTGTGCTTGTGTGTGTGTGTGTGTGTGTGTGTGTGAGAGAGAGAGAGACTCCAAATGCACAAGTGCATATGCATTTGCAAGACTCTGTGAGTGTAAATGCATTGATGTGCGTGTTTGTGTGTGTCTATATATGTGCACGTGTGTGTGTGTGTGTGTGTGTGTGTGTGTGTGTGCAACATTTTACATTTAACCAGTCTGCCAAGTGCCATGGAAGAGGCTCCACCACCCTCCACCCTCCATCTTTTGGTATATTGCCACATATGTAATAATATTAATACGGCTTCCCTTGAATGAGAGCAACCCCGCATGCATAATTCATGCTATATTCTCGCTGTCTAGACACTATAGCATGTATGCAGCATCCCTGACACACAAGGGTGAGCCGAAAAACACACAAACTTATTAGAGAAACTATAAAAGTCTGTTTGGGGTTTTTTTTGGAGCCTCGCCCCTCTCTGCTCTCTCTGTTTTTCCATCAGCGTGATAAACGACAGATTACTCCACGAGGAGATGAGCTTTTCCTTCCCTCTTGCTCTGCGAGTCCATCTTTCACCACTTTTCTTTTCCTCATCTTGCTCTGCATCCCCCCCGCCCCCCCCGCTTTCCATTCTCTCCATCCATCTGCTTTGGCTTTCCTTATAATTAATTTCTTTGTTTGTGTGTACCATCGCTAAAATCAACCATCGTTACTAACCCTCCACGTATTCCTGGATCCTAGCTGATATACTGTTTACTCAAAAATGAGCTGCGCCATTAAAATTCATGACCGCACAACATACTATGTTTCTCTTTCTCCAAACAGGAGAAGTAGTAGAAGAGGCTGGAGGTTAGAGGGAGGGAGAGCAGAATATTGAGAGGTGGGGGTCTTTTTTTGGCATTGGTGTGATGGTTGGAGGGCTGGGGGTAGGAGACGGAGATGAGAGGGAGGAGGCTGAGGGGGGAGAAGTAAGGGGGGATGTTTACTTTAGAGGTCGGCCCTGCACTGTCCACCTGAAAATTGGTTTTGTGGACTTCAATAGAGAAAAGCAGGAAAAAGAAGAGCGAGACAGAGAGCGAGGAAGAGTAAAATAATGGGAGAAGAGTCGGGATATAAGATGGGTAGATAAAATGAGAATTACCCAAACAGAGCAAAACAGCACCTGTGAATATGGGAATGGATGACTGAGTGAAATAAAAGAAAAAACAAAAAGAGAAGGGGGGGGGGGGGGATGTGTGGGAGGGAGTGGGGGAGGGAGGAGAGGGGGACGGGGGTGTAGTTGTCATTAAAGCCTCCTCTCTCAAATCAGAACTGAGATTCAGAGGCCACTTTATCTGGACGGACAGACGGTCCTACGGTGTAGAGCAGCAGGGACACAGAATGTGTGTGTCTGTGTGTGTGTGTGTGTGTGTTATTAAAAAAATGCACCTAACTCACGCACATGCATGCCCATGAATGTGCGCACGCCTCTCTGTGACACTGAGCTGCGTGAGAGTGCTGTATGGCCAATCACGCCCAACTCCAAATTTGTCTGTGTGCGTGTTTGTGTGTGTGTGTGTGAGTGAGACATGTAATTGAGCCCTTTGAAGGTCAGTATCCCTCTGTTCCTACTCACCATTGTTGGTTGTTGTGGTTTTTTTCCCCACATACATTTTTTTTCTTGTGTTTCAAAATGGCCTCCCCGCTCTCCTCCTGCTCTCTGCAGGCTGAAGCGAAGCAGGAATTTTGATCAACCAAACACTGAGAACCTGAAATGGCCACTACCCACTTTGTGTCTGTTGTCATTCAGCTGTGCTCAGCAGTGCCCCCCCCTTCTACTTCCATCTGTCTTTGTCTTCGGAATATCGGAAAAGGTGATTTGAGGTGTTGGAAGACTCCGGCAGCTCTCGTGTTTGTTGCGCTGACATTTATAGCAATGTCACTGGGCAGATACAGATGTGTGTCTCTACTGGGACTAGATGGGAAGTCTTTGCACTAAATGCTGTTTGCTACCAAAACCTGACTGTAAGTCCTAGGGACAAAGTGGAGCAATGGCTTAATGTTTCATGCACTCATTTTGTCTATGTTTAAATGCCCTTTGTGTTTAATAGACTTCTGATTACTGTTAGCTTCATCTTATAAGATTTTGAAGCATGTCTCCTAAATTTCATTCATGGCCAGAGGTTTAATTGCATACACGGTCAAAAAAACAAAAACAAACCCTCCAGCTTAAGAACACAGTTTTAAAATTTTTCGTGTTACTTTTTTCCGGATATTTTTTCCCCCTTCTTTTAACTACACATAGAATTTTACAGTTTAAAGAAATGCCCATAAATTTTTGTAAAAAAAAAAGACATTTTCCATGTTTTTCCAAGATTTTTTAATAGTTTTTATTTTAACAGTCTCATGACATTTTTTGACATACTCTGAAAATGCATACTTGTGATTCATCTTCATGGACACAGTTAACCCCAGTTTTTTTTTAATTAATTAATTTTTTTTTGTCTCATATCTCAGCCCGTTCAGTGTATTGCATGCATATCTATTGATTTACGTGCATTCACAGGAAGTGATGTTTTATTAGCTTGAAAGGGGCAAAAAAGTCTGCATCTGGAGACTGTACCGGTTGGTGGCTTATTAAGTCATTTCATCTGTCCCCAGGAACCACAACTTGAGTCCCCTGGAATCATTTATAGACATTATCTGCCGTTACTTTGACACTTCGTTTGTTGTTTTGTTAAATTTAGGCACTAAAAACTTCTCAAGCTTAGGAACCAGAGCGACTCTGTTGGGTTTAGGCAATGATGCTACTTGTTTAGGATTAGAAAATTTTATTTTTTGCGCAGATACAACAGATGATCTTAACACTGTGTTCCCTTGGTTGACCTGTCCTCTCTGTGGAGTTTAGAGAACACATGTGGTACAGCCAAAAACCTACATCCTACTACATCAAAGATATGAATCCTGTGACAGGTAAAACGGGAAATATATTCTCCATTTACATGAACAAATAGATAATTTCTCCTGATTATCTCATGTTTTGGAATAAGATCATGCTGGCCTAAACACATTGCTGATTTTAAGTTTCAATCCAAAGACTAATTAAACTTGAGTCATGTCCTTTCAGTTTGATTTAATATGCAGGAAACATTTACGTTAAATTTGCTACATTGAAACAGCAAAGACATAAAAATGAAAAAAAAAATGATCTGATTATAAGACAAATGATAAAAAAACATCTTCAAAAGTAGCTGAATATTCACCGCAGTGCAGACAACTTCATTAAACTGGAAAGGCTGGTGTATATTTTTGTGTTGCTGGTGCATCCATCAGTACATTGTGTGTATTTTCACATGTGGAACCAGCATTCACTGCTTTCTGGATGTGTTCTGAACTTTTCATGTACTCGAACGTTCCTTCTCAGCTTTTGATTGGTTGATTGTTGCCGCTGCTGCACGGCGCAGGAAAAAGGAAGGGAGAAACGGCTGTTGCCTAGCAATCCGGTTGCCATGGATACCGCCAGGGCTCCCTCCTAAAGAGTACACTGTTATGTACATTGAAAAGAGAGAGAGAGAGAGAGAAAGAGAGTGAGAGATAGGTGGTAGAGGAGGAGGGAAGGAGAGCTATGGAGAGAAGAAGAAAAAGGATGGAAGGAGGGAGAGGGGGAGAGAGAATGAAAGAAGGCAGGGTGGAAGAAGTTGAAGTGGAGGGAGAAGGAGCAGGAGGGGGTGCAGAGTTCATTAAAAATAACATAAAGAATGGGAGAGAGACAACAGACAAAGAGAGAAGCAGAGCGAGAAGCAGAGAGTTAAACAGACTGAGAGAAAAAGAAGACGAAGAAAAAAAACCCCTCTTCATGATTCATCATATAGATCCCCCCAGACAGTTGGAGTGGTGAAGGCAGGGTAATATTGGAGTCTGCTTCATTTGGTATTCTGTCTTAAGATGTGGTGTTGTGGCTTGCTGGATGGTTGTTCTGTGGTCCCTCAGTTGTCTTGGCCATGTTTGGATAAGCCTCCCACACTACCACACCACAACCCCTCCCCTACCACCGTGCCAAATCCACGCTCACCCTCCATCCATCTCCTGCTGTCTAGTTTTCTGTCAGTGAATGGATTTACCGCAGCCGTAAAACTTGAGCGCCACGTCACGCTTGTAAATTATTGACGGAACAATGCAAACATTGGAAAGAGCGAGAAGTAAAAGGTTTGAGGGATGCAAACTTTTTGCACTTGGTCTAAACTACAGCGTTGTTGCTCCTGGGAAGCTGCCAAGCCCCCACGTACAGTAGCGAAGCCACTTGCAGCTCTTGTTTGTGCAGAATAAAATTCCAATTAGAAGTTAGCACAAGCAGCATTAAATGCAAAGATAATGTCACCACTTACAGAAACTCACACTCTTAATTTCAGTGTTGCGGTGGCACAACAAAATACAATCTGTGCTCTACTTGTTTTGTCAAATTTTTGCTTTTGTATGCATATCTATTCTTTTTTTTCTTTTTTCTTTTCTTTTTTTTACCCCCGGTTGGTCATTTTTGACATTTCCGTGTGAGAGCGCAGGGCTAACATAGTGGACCATGTGAAGTAGGGCCCAATTCAAACAGGATTTCACAGTCACATTCCCAGCTGGCTCTGTCCCTGGAACAAAATAGGATTAATAATTTGCATTTTAACTCTTTGCGGACAGGGACACAAGCCACGGAGCGATTCTTTGTAAGAGCGTGCGTGTGTGTGTGCACAAAGTTTTGCACGCATCGGCATTTCCTGCGTGTGCGCGTTTGTGTGTGATTTCTTTACATGCATGATTTATGGGGTGGTAGTGTGCGTCTGTGTGTGTCTATTTGCTAAATGTGCACATATCAGAATACTGCAGAGCCTGACGGATTGTACGCTTGTGTGTACGTGTGCCTGTGTGCCTGTGTGCCTGTGTGTGTGTGTATCTTTGTTCCTGTGGGTCAGTGTGATTACAAAGCAGCCATAGATCAAGTTTTATTATGCACCAAAACTGTCTCTGTCCTCTTTACTTTGCAATGTCATCTCTGAGAGCACACGCTCACATTGCACACACACAGAAATGCATGCATCCAGTCCCACAATGCATTGGGAGTTACGCAACCTGCTGACTGGACATGAGTAAAAGTGGTGCTTGTGTATGTGTGGTTGTATAAGGGTGGGGTGCAAAAAAGCAACAAAAAAAAATGGGGGGAGAAAACAGAATAAGAACAGAGCATGATGGCACCGATGCAGGCACCAGTGTGACAACAGATGGATTGCAGGAAAGAGTTCCAATTTCCTCTTTGAGAGTAAAGCAGAGGGGGGAAAAATAGAGAGGCCAAATAAGGAAGAGGGAAACAAAAAAAAACAGAAGAAGAAGAAGCACAATGAAGCAGAGTGAAGAGATCGAATCAGAGGCAGAGGGAGCAGCAGCAATAATGAGAACGCATGAAAGTGCAAGGAGGAAGACAGGGGGAGAGGATGGAAGAAGGAGGGAAAGTAGGAAGATGGAGAGAGAGCGAGAGAGAGCGAGAGAGGAAGGAAGCTAGTGACTTTTCATCTGTGACTGACGGTTTCCATCTGACTGCATCTCTGCCTCGTTGTCTGCATAAAAAAACATCTGAAAATGTCTTCTTGAGCATTTGGGATTTTGCATCTATGTGAATGTAGTCTGACGTGATTTGTGCCCTATATGTTGCTTGTTTCTTTTCCCTTTGTTTCATGGAAAAACTGTACAATATCTCAGATTGTAATTGCATGTGTGTGCGCGTCTGTGTGTGTGGCTGCAAGGGGTTACAGAGACTCTCATTCATCACATTAAAGAGAGCAAGAGGGGGATGGGACTGAAACTGGACGGCAAAAGTTATTATTAAAAAGGCTTGGTTGTAAATCTCGGTGTGCGCGCGCGTGCGCTCTACTGTATGCGTGCGGTCGCGGGTGTCTTTTCCCGCGTTGTGTATGTGCGTGCATGCGCTTCTCCCGAGAAGCTCTCCTCATTAAGCAGCGAGACGACAGGAGTGCAGAGTGTGTGTTTTCACACGCCGCTGCTCCGATACAACAAGAGACACTTCTTCTTTTTTCTATTTTACCTCCATTCCTCCTCTCTCCTTTGTGCTTCCTCCTCCTCCTTCTCATCCTCTTTTCTCTTTCTTTTTGCCTCATCTGTTCCCAAAATCCTCCCCTGCTCCTCTCTTCCCTCACCTTTGTACCTGATCCTCATGTCTTCTTCCCATCTGCACCTGCCCTACAGGGGCGTTTGCTGCCTTCGGTGATCGTAGAGACCAGACAGACGCTGGGATGAGAGCATTCAGACATCACTTGTTAATTCCCGTCTAAACCTCAACCTTGACTAATCAAGTTTTGTATTTTTGTGACAGTGGTATCCATGGAAACGCGCATTTCTTTCTCAATGGCCGAGCTTACCTTTTTGTGTATCTGCACATAACGGGGGTAGGACAGAAGAAGATGAAACATCATATTAAATTCAGTCAGTTCGAGCAGATGTCATGCCAATACCATGCTTGAATGTGCTGAATAAAAAAACAAAGAGGAAGGAAAAAGGAGTGAAATTATGAGAAAATTTAAAGGAAAAAGTGAGGTGGAAAAGAGAGTGCGAAAAGTCAACAGGTAGGCCTGTTAGCTTGTGTGTGGGGAGGCCAGGGTAATTCCCTTTCGGATGAAAGCGCTAAATTAATGAGGCTTCCACTGTGGTCAGCCAAAGGAGGAGATTATCAACCAGTCAGTCAGGCTGAAGCGCTGGTTTCATGTTAGCGTTGGAGGGAAATGGGAAAGAGGGGTGAAGGAGGAGGAAGAGACGCTGGAGGTGTAAGTAAGAGAGAAAAAGAGCAATGCTGGGGAGAAGAATTCAGGGTTAATTTGAGCAGCGCTCACAGACACAGAAGTCATGATTTCTTCATGGCGCCTTTGTATTTTTTATTTCCTTCCACCATCCATATGATCTTTAAATAAGGAGTTAAAGAGCATAGATTTCTTTATACTATTTCCATTGCATGTGACTGCAATAAACAGCAGCAACAAAATGATTTATTGAAATGTATTCTCTTTGTTACTAACATTTATTTTCTCTTTCTTCTTTAAGTAGTCAAATCAAAAGGCTCAGATTATCTGAGAAATACATTACCACAAAGGTGAAAACAAGATCTTTTATGACTAAATAACCTTTTTAGCTTGTTTTTTCAATGGGCAGTGATGTGCATCTAAAAAGATGCTGCTTTTCTTGGTAATGCATGCTCTGGTGAGGAAGCAAAACATGAAAAAGCAACTTTAAAATAACACCTTCTCCTCTTTCTTTGTGAGAAATCCTCAGTTTCATGAAACCATTAATAATAGTATTAATAACAATAATTTTAAAAAAGCAAACATGACAAAAATAACTTTGAGCGAATACAGTTAGTCTGCAAAAAGTAATGTGACACACCTCAGCTGTGCAGACACAACGGCGTGAGGTTGCTTGGAGGGCGAAAAAACACAAGGTTACCGAGGAGCAGCGTGAAGGAGGAAAGGAGAGAGAAAACGAGACGGGGTGGGAGAGAGAAATTATAAGCACAGGGATGGGGAAGAATGGGGAAGGGTAGGTATTGTAGCAGGGGAGAGGAGGTGGGGGTGAGGAGCATTTGAGGATTCATCTCTTGCTGGATAATTCCCAGGAGGATCTTTCTCCAACACTTGAAAGCTGTGAAGTGTGCGGTTCTGCTCATACTCCTCCTGGTAATTGGAAGAGGAGGGGAGGGTGGGAGGGAGGGAGCGAGGGAAAGGACAGTCAGGTATAGGAATGAGATATGGAGGTAAGAAAGAAAGGAAAGGAAAGGATGGTTGAGGCAGGTTAAAATTTTGGAGATGGAGGTGAAGGGAAAAAAGGGGACAGGTGGGGAAGAGCCAACCGCACTGAGGGGTTCTGGAGGAGGAAGAGAAGGAGAAGGAAAGGTACCTGATGATTGCCAGTCTTTTCAGTCTTTGGTATATATCTCTTTTATTTTTGCTCATTAGCTCAGCCCTCTTTATTGTCTCGCTCTCTCTATCACCATTCTCTCCCTCCTTCCCTCCCACCATTTGCCGGCAATGGCGTGTCTGTGGTTGCAGGCAGCTTCTGAAACATGGCCACAGGCGTTTAATCATTGATGAGTTTTTTTGTCTACGCAGGCAGGCCAGCGGGCAGCCCCGACTCACTCACATGCATCAGGACCTGCTGATTCACTCTCAGGGGCCTCCTAGCACACACACACACACACACACACGCAGAAATTCAAAGGCAAACAAAGATCTGCACGTGCACACCCAACTACAGAGACACAGATGAAATACAGTTTGAATGTGTTGTGTGTGTATCCACATGTGTGTCTGTCTAGTTTATCCCGCCAGGAATTGTGAGGTCCAGTCAGCAGCGGTGAGCCCAAATAAAAGGAGTGAAGATAAAAGCAATTTATTTGACCAGAACAAGAAGACAAAAACATGTTTGCATTGGCTCCAGGCCTGCGAGCCGCATATGTCTCTACAGCTTTATACATCCTCCTGCAGTAAACATCTGGCTGCACTGGTTTCTTTAGAAGTAAATACACTTAAATAGCTGCGGCATCCTCATCCAGGATCATTGCGCTCTTGATCGACTGTGTCCTGTGCTTCATTTTGATGGAGCAACAAATCGTCACACGGTTTGCACATGTGGCCCAGGATCAACGCTAGCATGTGGCAGCTTGAATTAATTGGTCCAGCGCATTGGTTCAGACTGGAAGGTCTCTATAAGTATGGTGCTAACACCTTCTGACTTTTCCTCCAGTCTTACCATACCATGCTTGACATTTTTATTTACAGTGAATTCGTAACAGGGCAGCACCGTGGTGCGGTGGCTAGCACTGTTGTCTCACGGGAATCAAGAATGCCCACCATTTGGTTGTAGCCTTTCTGTGTGGAGTTTGCATGTTCACCCCGTGTTTGTGTGGGTTCTCTCTGGGCAAAGACTTGCAGGTAGTGGAGTTATTTATTCATTTAAAATTACCCATTGATGTGAACGTGAGTGGGAATGGTTGTCTCTCTCTGTTAGTCCTACGACAGACTGGCAACCTGTCCAGGGTGCACCTGTCTATCATTCTGCGGCAGCTGGGACAGACTCCAGCCACCTTGAACTGGATAAGTGGAAGAAAATGAATGGATGGATGGATTTGAGACATAGCAGGACAATGACTTATCACTATACATCTGTGGGTTGAAAACACTTGTACAAACATTTAGATGAGCTGAAGCAAGCCTCACCACTCTGCTGCTATTCTGAATACCTCTGGGAGCTATTTGGACAATTATTGTGAAGTACTGTCTATTTGTTTTGGACATAAAAATTACATTTTAAGAATCTCCAGTCAGTTCTGATCCACTAAAAAAGTTTGCCGTGTTTGTTCGATAAAAGGTTTTCTAAAGCTTTTTTTTCCCAAGCAAGGGAAATTTTACCACCATCTTTGCTCTTGCTGTGATTTTCTTTATATGAATGTTATATGTATTAAATGCATATTTACTCGCTGGGCCCATGTCCTCATTTTAGGTTTGATAGCATTTTAGTAGATAAGGTGAGGCTTAGACATGAATTGATTTGCAGTTTGGGGAAGGCCACGAAGGGGACTGGCGGCAGCTCTCAGGCCTGGCAGTTCCCCATGTACTAAATAGAAGTGAAGACGTTAAAGAACTGAAAAGGAGAGGGAGGGTGGGGCACGTGAATGAGAACGAACAGCTTGTAGAACTGGAGGCGTGGTCCCGCTCCTGAAATTCAGATACTTTATCTCCAATATATGAATTTAGGATTCTTTGAATGGGATGTCTGTCCCTGATAATTTTTCTGAATGAAATACCTTTGGTCATCAGCAGCGATCAAGGATAGTGCTAGCCTCAGCCGTACTTTATTTTGCTAAGTGGCAAATATTAGCATGCCGGCATGCATAGCTAAAACAGGGAATTTTCGTATGCCTGGGCTGTGTTCAGATTTTTTTCCTATGTAACAGACAGCCAGCAGTTTACAGTAAGCAGCAAGTATAATGACATGGTGGGAATTTTATGATGATTGATGAATTATTAATAGCTACAAAAGCACTAAAACATTATGCTAACATGCTAGCACACAGACATGATAGGTTTCTGATTGTAATATTAAGCCAAGATAACTGCCTCCACCGCTAGACTTGCTGTAATGTACTTGAAAATGTAAGAACTGTATTTTTTAATATTTATTTAATTTTGGATAAAATGTAATTTTACCACTATTTAACTGCAACTTGGTCAATACTATAGTAAGAAAAAAACAGATGAATATATTGGTGATTATGATTTTTTTGTTGGCGTTTCATTTCATTAATTGGATCCACAAAAAAGACCACACTGGCTGGCTGATGATTTTTAATTAAGGGGGAAAAATAGGGCAGGACATATCTGTCTAACCTTTGCCAGCACACCAGCCTGATGATGTGCAGGTAATTTTTTTTCTTCAATTAAACTATCATCATTTGAAAAAGCTGACACCAGCAGATCTCATTATATCACCACTAGCAGAAGAGATTATTGAGAAATGTGAGGTTGCAGCCATTTATATTGAAATGCTAGGGGACTAGATAGACACTGTTTTACACATACAGTAAATCTACTGTCATTGCTATCTCTGTTGATAGTCGATAACCCAATATAGATGGTAGTATTCATGATTCTACAATATAGAGTATGAAAGTGCATAACCAGGCTCAGAGTTACGGTGCACAGTACTACACTGATCTCATGATATAGAGCCTACTGCTTATGGTTTTGCTGTAGCAGACACAGTGCATTATTCCTTTCCTCTCCCATGTGTCTGTCTTTATGTTTGCCAGTCTCTCATCTTGATCAGGACTTTTTTTTTATTTTTATTTCTCATTGGGGATTAAAGACGTACCCTTTCGAGTAGAAACCCAATCTCTTCCTCTCACTCCACCTTCCCCTTTCCAACATCAAATTCCATCAAATTCACCCTCTCCTCCCCTTTCCGGCCTAGCAAGACTCCACCCTTATAAATGGATGGATTAATGATCTCTCATAAGAGCACAACCACAGTATTGCTTATAGTGCTTTTATTTTCCTGCGGGATGAATGGTTTTCCACTTGAGCTTGTATGTGTGTGAGTGTGTACCTGTATAATCCACTCTATTGTATATTCACCAGTGCACCAGCCTGGTGACTCACTGTGAAGGACCCGTCCGCTGCATTACATCTTTGAGACGAAAGCACACATACAAATAGTCTGCAGTGGTTATGTGATTGCTTCCATTAAAATGATTATGCAATCAACAGTAGTGAGACAGGCAGGAGACAGACAGACAGGCAGGAAGACCAACAGTCAGACAGAGAGATAAGGGGTACGTGTGGATCATACACACACACACATACAGTGATACTTACAGTATATACACAGCACTCAGGCAGGCAGGGGGAATTTCTCTTTGTTAATAATTATTATGAAACGGCTTCACATGGAGCACTTGCCTCTCCGTGCTCAGCATGATGGCAGGTCTGTCCCGGCACCCCCCAACACATGCACGGACACAAGCACACATCCACAAGCACACGCACACATACACGGGAACACACGGTCTCTCTCTTTCTGTCTCCTCTGCTCTCCCTCCTCCTCCACTCCTGAAAATATTTGCTAGACCCCAGGGGCTCCCAGCGGACGTTCCCTTCTGTTCGGTCCCACCCTCACTGGGTGAGCCAGTGTTTGGAGAGTCCCAGGCTCCAGAGCAGGCCTGCGTTGGTGCTTATTTTACCAAAGTAAATATATAATAATGAGTGGTGACCAAGACTTAGTTACACGTCTACTTTCTTTTGCTTTGTTATCTCATCATTTTATCTCTAATCACTCGTATTCTGTAATACTCCATTGACCATGCTTCCCAGCACACCTCAGTGATGGTTGCTTTGTTCACCTGATATGACTTTTATAGGTTTTCCCTCTTCAATCTGTCTCACTGTCGAGAGACTGATACAGCCTCTTCACCCCGAGGCAACATTTCATAACACTGACTTATGAATTTACACTCTTGCTCTTCATCCTCTTTTCCCCAGGAGTCCAGTTGGGAGAAAGTTTTTCTTACCCCCTTTTTCTTTTTCTTCTCTCAGCCAAGAAAGCAGCGGATGGCTCAGTCATTGCCAACGGCTACTGCGACTTTTGCCTCGGAGGCTCAAAGAAGACCGGCTGTCCTGAAGACCTTATTTCCTGTGCGGACTGTGGACGCTCAGGTAGGGCACCACTGAAGGGGATGATTGGCAGAATGGCTGTTAAGGCACAGTTTTAATACATTGAATTTCTTGGCTTAAGATTTCATGTTTACTACTTAATGTGGCCCTATTTTGCTAATTTCCAGATTTTTATTCTTGAACTTTGTAGCTTTGCACGATTGGCAGTTCAAAATAATCATTACTTGTCGTATACTGAACCTCGGTACTGACCAAGTTCATTCATAGTTTGATACACTCCACTTCAACTCCCCTCCCTTTTAAGGGCACCAACTCTTTAAGGGAACTTTCTTCTGATTGGCTGCATCTTATTAAGAGACTTTTTAATCACGGGGTGGGTGGGGCTTCTGTGCTTCAAATGACCTTATAAGGGATAACTTTATATGACAGAAAGTAACAAAAAAAGCACAATAGGCCCATTTTAAGTAAAATAAAGTTTTGATTCTTTTCATTAATGCTTAAAATGGACCATACCAGTGTTTTTTGTTTTAGCCCATGTAATACAAATGATGTACAGTAAAACTAGAGTCCTTACTAGCCATTTGCTTCAGTGTTTCAAACTGCAAGTGATTATCTTTAATTACACTACCTAAAAATCAGTTTGCACAGACTTGGATATAGCTAAGGGAAAGTAACCACACTGAAACCTTAAAGTAGTGGTTGCCCAGACACTAAAGTGGTCACAATACCAAAGAACACAACATTAATACTGGTATCATCACAACATGATTGTCAGTGAGCTGATGGCTTTTCTTTTAAAGAGTTACTTGCAAAACTCAAAGAGATCAGAAGTTTTCATATGTTCATCATGAGCATGAATGTCATGATTTCTTTGAACCGTGCTTTTTCCAGGGAATGATTATACAGCACACGTTTTTTTATAATTTTAAAAAACAAGAGCTGGTTGCACAACTTGTATTGTTTTTCGGATTTTCTCTAATCCACACAGGGTCAACAGTATAGGTAGAGGCTCAAATATATAAATACACCCACACTAATCAATTTAAAGCCCCTTTTCCATCAGTATCTACTTATCGACTCGGCACGGTTTGCCCAGGTTTTCAGGGTTTTCCATTAGGCCATAGGAGCTGGTACTTTTTTAGTACCCACTCGGCCGGGGTTCCAAGCAATCTGAGCAGGTACTAAAATCTAACGTCATCAGTCTGCATTAGAGATGGCACGATACCACTTTTTCATGTCCGATACCGATACCGATATCATAAATTTGGATATCTGCCAATACCGATATGAATCCGATATAGTGTTTTTTATTCAATAAAACTGTTTTTCTAATATCTTGCTGCTTTTTGTATAAGTTCATACTCAAGTTAAAAAAAACCCCACTAAAGCCATTCTGTTATACCTGTATGCAAAAAATACACTGCACCCAAAATATTTCATAGTTCAGCAACACTGATCAATCTAATAAACTTAAACCTACTCCATCCTCCCTATTCTGGTATTTTAAAGAGTAAGCAACCTAACTAATAGGGTTCTAAAACACCCAGCAAAAAAAATAAAAAAAATAAAAAAATAGGAAACCACCCACTGTCCACCTCATGATGCTTAATTGACGTAATCAACTTTAATTTGATGCAGTGTGAAAAAAAAAATGCACAGAATTGTTTTTGAAGAATAATTAAATAGATTCAACATCTTTCTTCAACAAAATTGCAGACTGCACAGATGGTACCTTCCCAAAGGAAAAAGTACTATAGCTTACTAGGGTATATTAGACTTAATAGTTACTATATACAGTAATGGACTTCTATACATTTTACATCAGATTAAAACTTTGGGTGTAAGATTCGGGTAATTATTTATTAAAAGATAGACATTTTAAATGAGAATAAGAAAGAAAAGTATGTCTTTGTGCCCCCTTTTCCCTGTTCATGCCCTATCGGCCCCCTTGGCTAAACTTTCCTAGATCCGCCCCTGCACAGTTACCAGCCGTCAGCTACGTAGAAAAAGATCCTGGTGTAGAAAGTAATATTAAATAAATTCTAACAACAGATTATCAAGCTTAAACGTGCTGCTGTTATTCAGCCGCTGGTTTCCTCTTTCTGGCGCGAAGTGGGCGATAAACAAACACGACAGAAAAGCCGATCAGCTGATCATTGATCAGTTTCATGATTGAAGTAGTATTGAAGAGGGAGGGAGAGAGAAGAGGCAGTCGCTCCATATGTCGGTTGTTAAGCTTAACGCGGGAATGCTTTACAAACATTCAGAGATGAACTTACACATTTGCTTTACTTCTCTCTGGGATAACTTCCTCGGAGATGAAATGCCGGATTGGTAGCGAGGCTACAAATACACACAGCTGCTCTATCACGTGATGCATACTGCTGCCACGTGCTACGGTTATGATCCGAGTTATGCCATGTCGCAAGTTTTGTGAGGTGCTTTTTCGATATTTAATGGATCGGATTACATTTTTTATTTCTCTCCGATATCCGATCCAGTAATTTATGTCAGTATCGGACCGATACCGATACGTAATATTGGATCGGTCCATCTCTAGTCTGCATGCCACTGATTGGCTGGTCAGTAGCATCACTTGATGACTCGTTCACGGAAATGAAAAACGGCATTTTTTAAAACCTGGCTATGAGGGAAATGGCTACAAAAAACAACGCCGTGATCCCTGAGTCTGACGAAAAGCCACAGACTGAGCAGCAGGTATATTGTCGCCTTGACGTCCACCCTTTGTTGTAGCATTTGTGTTGCTACAACAAAGGGTGTCAAAGCGGGACGCTCTGACACGTTGCTATGACGACAACCATGCATGTTAGGTAATATTAGATTGTAATAAAAAAAACAGTTGATCCGAGTCGAGTCGTGGTGATCCGTGGTGAGTCGATTATACTAACAGCCCCAGAGCATGATGGTACCACTATCATGCCCAACAACTGGTATAGTGTTCTTAGGTTTTGTAGCAGGGGCATCTTGCTTGGTCCATTTTGAGTCCATGGTGATGTAAAACTTGTTTCACTGTGGACCATGACACTGGTGTTCCAGCAGTTTCTAGTTCGTGTGTCAGGGCTGAGCCTTGGTGTTCATAGGTTGTTCCTGAACATCGTAATCAGTTTCCTCTCATCTGATGGTGACAGTTTGAGTCTTCTTCCAGAATTTAGCAAAGCGATGACACATCCAAATAACTTGTACTTGCATACAATTGTTTGAACTGATGATCCTGGAGCCTTCAGTTGTTTAGACTCCAAGACACCTTTCCAAGCTATGTAAAACAACAGTTTTCCTTCTTAACTCTTTAATGAGTTCCTTGGATTTTCCCTTTGTTCTGAGTATTAAGTATCTGAGTATTCACAGTGAGTGCTGTCAGACAAATTCGTCTTATGCTGGTGAAGAGAAACTACCAGTTGTAGACAATCATGATGACTATTGAGTTAATAAGATAATGGGCCTTGTCAAGTTAAAAGAGCGTAGAACCTTTAGCAGCACTTATTAAAAGATTTAATTGAGTGTATGTATAATTTTGACCCCATGTGGATTGGAGAAAATCCAAAATAAAATCAAACTTGTGCAAGTCAACAAAGATGTATGCTGTGCAATCATTCCACCCTAGAAAACAAACACATCAAAGAAACCATTAAAAGACATAAATAACCATCACATTCATGCTTCTGACCACAAGTTGAGCTGTGAAAAGAGCACATTACCTCTTATAATGATCGTAAACAATGATGCAATGAGAAAACAACAGCATCACTAGCCAAAACTAACTGTGGTTAAATAATAGCAGATTATTGCCTTTCTCTTTGATGTAATATCTCATGATTATAAGTCACTGGAAGTTGAACGCTGTATGCAAATTGATGGAAAAGAGTGGCTCTCTGGAAACCAGAAAATACATTGAAAGCAAACAACTTAAGCAACATGATGTGTTTTGGGAAATGGTGGCTGTAATGTAAATTGTTCTCAGACAGTTTCTCATTCCTAATCACATTTTTATCCCGACTTACAAATCAGGGCTAACTGCATTCATGCAATTCAAATGTATTCATTAAAACAACAAAACCTAATAATGATTGGATTTTTTAAAGAAACTGATTCTTCATGGGTTATAATGAGCAACAAATATGGTTGGTAAAAGGTTTTTGCTGACGTCCATAACCAGAAATAGAGGAAACTTTTGTATAAAGGCGTGGAAAGTTGATGTGCATTATGAGAGACAATGTTGTGTATAACTGAAGCTCTTATTCTACAAATTTAATGTGGTCATTTCTGCTGATCACAACACTCTGCTCTGCGGTTCATGCAGATATTTTGCTGGCACTGAAATATGAATGGAACCAATAAAATGTCATCTCAATGTGACCTTCTTGTCTGGCAAGAAAACACAAAAGTGTTTAGAATATTATGTTCTGCCTTCAACACTAGCTTTTTGTGCATCATCCAAGTGTGATATTATAATGATTGTCTGTTTCCTCTTTCCTTTGATACGAAGAATCTGATTTGATGAGAGAACGACCCCCCTCCTAGCATGTATTTTGACTGTGAATAGCAAGGAGCGTTTATTTTAGTGGAGAGAGTAGAGAACGTATTTGTTTTAATGTGCTTGTATTTTTGTTTTCTTATTATAAGGCTCATTTTTTTTGGTGTGAGATGTGTTTGTACATTTCGGTTATCTGTATAAAAGCAGATGGTGCAGTGGTGCAGAATGTGTACTTATAATTTGACTGCATGTACTACATATTTTTTTCTTCTCACATTTATGTTTGAAAAATAAAAAGGACAGAAAAAAAGGGTTTATGTGATTTGTAGTGATTGGGCTAGTGCATGCAAGACACTGGTATGGTCCTTCATAACTGGAAGGTCAGAAAGTGTGGATGACATAACATTTATATTTTCATAATCATGTAACAGTAAATATCAGGAAAAATTCAAATAACTGCAGAAAAGAAGAGATAGTTTGTTTTCCAAATGACTGAAATGTGGACTTCAGTTTATGAAAGCTGTTATTACTTCCCTGTCATTTTATTTAACTAGGGCAGCGGGTTCTATATAAAAGCTGAATGTAGCCACTGGGAATATCCTGATAATCTTACCAACACAAAGAGCTGATCATCTAAGGCTAGCTGGCAATCTTGGTTAGCAAGGTGCATCCATAAAGCACCAAGACATTGTTAGCCGTGGCGAGTTAAAAAACACAGAAACTAAACTAAACTACTTGAACTAAATTGTACTTCCTGAAAAACTGCCTTTATATATGTGTTTTAGGACAACCACACTTGGAACAAGCAAGGAGTATAACTGAAAACCTGAAGGTTTATCAACAAGTTTACTCTAAACAGTACTGATGAAGACTTGAAATTAGTGGCTGAGAAGATCATGTGGTCAAAATCAACTGAGAAGTCGGCTCATTTTCTCATAGACTTCTATGGAGTTGACGTCCTTCTTGCTGACAGTTAGAAATAATGCAGGTTTAAGGCACTTCTAGCTTCATTTTTCAGACCCAAAAGCTCTGCCCATCTTTTATATACAGTCTATGTCTAAGACCAAGTTAAAGCAACTATATGGATTAATTCACATGCCAATAATTGTGGTTATTATCAAGACCGTATTTACATTCTTCATAAATATGCAGGGGGGAGCGGCAACCAAGCAAGCATTCAGTCGCTTGCAAAATACCTGCTAAGTTCTCCTCAAACAGATCACCTGAATGAAGCAAATGAATTTACAGCTGGAAGAAACAGCTGGATGACTGTCCTCAAAATACAGACAGAAATAGTGAACGCGTGTCTGTGTGCCTGTGTGCCTGTGCGCGCGCGTGTGTGTGTATGTGTGTTTGTGTGTGTGCACCCAGGCCACCCGTCCTGTCTGCAGTTCACAGTGAACATGACAGCTGCGGTGAGGACTTATCGCTGGCAGTGCATCGAGTGCAAGTCCTGCAGCCTGTGTGGCACCTCTGAGAACGACGTAGGCTCTTACTTTCTACTACACGTTAAATCTAAGCACATGTGGCTGCACACACACACACACACACACAAACATACACACACACACATGTACAGCTCATACATAATGCCAGAAAAACTTAGGCAGAGCAGGTATAAGTGAATACTGCTGATATTTATTTTTGTAGTTATCCGAGGCCGATGTCTGGCTCAAATACTTGAGTGCATGAAGACAGTGCACGGCTGAAGGATGGTGTTATAGTGCTGCCCACAATTTACTGAGATCAAACAAATTTTACTGAAAACCCTTCCAGAAGTGCAGATTTTTTTGAAGGTGCTTAAATTTACACAGACTGCAATGCAGGACTCAAAGTGCTGGTTAAAGCATCTAGTGTACATACAACAAAGAAAGAGAGTTGTTGATCCTGTTGAGCTTTTTACCGCCTGCCACAACAAAGGTTGAAGTTATGAATATGAAATAAAAAAAAACAACCAGGGACATATTCATCACACCCCAGTCGCTTGATTATATAAATACAAAATCATTGTTAAAGCACTACACACACTATGTTTTGCCGCTGCAGTCCTCGGCTTTGATTTCAAGACCGTGCGCACGTGTGATTAACGACACTAATTCTCTTCTTTTGCAGGACCAGCTGTTGTTCTGTGACGATTGTGACAGAGGCTATCACATGTACTGTCTGAGCCCTCCGATGTCTGAGCCGCCAGAGGGTACGCATGCACGCCGCAAAGCTACACAATGTACCGCATCCTCATTTTTATCAGACTTCACAACTTTCCACAACCACGACAACATTTTTATCATTACAGAGACATGGAACTATCTGTGCTGTAGGTAGAATGAGGAGAGTGAAACCTGCAGTCAGAGCAGTCGTGCTGATTTTTAAGGCATTTTAAAAGAATATGACCCTCAGGACTCTTTTCTTTTTTTTCTTTTTCTTTTTTGAATGAATGTTTTAATCTGAATACGGCGGTCTAAAATACCGTGACTGCGATTACAGAAATGGAGAAGGTACTTCTGTTTAAATCAAACTGTCATTTGCCACATAAGATGGCTGCCTCAAAATGTTTGATGGCGTTGTCATGGAAATGAGTAGTAGAAAGATAATCTGTTTCCATGGCAAAAGTGTCACTTGGCTGAACATACAGTAGCGGTGCCACTTGTGTTCAACACGCACTAACAGTGTCAAGCTCTGCCCACACATGCGATGCTTTCGATTTACAGGAAAATATTTTTTAAAATTCAGCAGCAGTCAGTTAATTTCGGGTCTCCGCACACGCGTCGATGATAAACTTATATTTGTGTACCACCTTTAGTCTGGGTTCACTTTGAAGCGTTAAGGTTGAGGAGAACATTTCAGCATCTGTCTCGACTTTATGTTTAATTAATGTCACAAATCCTGAGCCGGAATCCAAACCAAACTACTTGTCAGATCCTCTGCACCCACAAACCACAGGCACAGCGTGTGGTGTTTAAACACGGAGCTTTAATTTACAGTGTTACTTAACGCTCTGTGTGAAATGAGGGATTAATCCACAAGGCTTTACAATAGCAGTGATTGAACTCCCAATCTGTGTGTGTGTGTGTTGTACAGGGAGCTGGAGCTGTCATCTGTGTCTAAGACAACTGAAGGAGAAGGCCTCAGCCTACATCACCCTCACTTAATCTGCTGAGCTGCGCCTCTTCCTCTTGGCCCTTCATCCTCTCCCAAAACCACTTCTCCGTAACCCCCCTCACTGTGCCTCAGAGGCTACCCCCCCTCTCCTCTTCTGATCTGCTCGCCGCTACTCTCTCTACGTTCTGTCCCCGCGACCTTTGACACGACTGAGCACACAGCAACCACGGCGATGCATATTCCCGAAACGTCTTTCCAGTGGCGAGCCAACCTCCGCCCCGTTTATTTATTTATTTTGGTCACTCGAATTCCCTGTTGTGCTTGACCTGAATCCCCCCTCCCTTCATTCTCTCTCTGTCTCAACAGAGGAATTCATCAGCTGGCAATAAGTTTGCTAGCAAGACACACACTTCAGCCTGCCAAGGGCACTTCTGAGGCATACTACTCCACAGGAACCCTCATAAGGGCCCTCGGATGAGCCCTAATGATCTTCAGCTGCAACTCAGTCAAGTAGTGAGCGAGAATTAATAAGATGGATAGGTGTTAGGCAGAGGACAGGGCATTGAAGACCCTGGATAACCATGGAGCAGTATGTTTCAGTGTTAGTCAACTGTGAAATATACACCCAATCAAAATTTCATTTACTCCCTCTGTCCTTTACCGTGCACGGCAGAGCTGAGACACTGAACTCTGCTCCATTATTTGTCTGCAGGGTTTCCTGCTCCATGCAGTTTTTTAAAGGCAGAGTGAATTGTACAGAATTTTGACTGATTCTCCATCTACGCGCTCATAAAACCTCACCCTCGCCGGACACGTCGGAGTCTCTGGTCAGGAACTCAGACCATCTTTGACCTCACCCTGTCCTCTCTCGTTGCATGGGGTTTTTCCACAAAATTAATGATGCATTTTGGGATTGACACCGGTGGTTTTTAGTGTGCGGATGTGATCCTCTGATTAAAGGAGAGAAGGATTTTTCTCTTAATCAACTATCTCTGATCAAACGATGTATTTAAAAATACAATTTAGGCTTAGCGTCCCTCACAAATCCTTTACCTGACCTTTGTTCGCCCTTTCCCTCGATGAAACAATGACTGTGAAGCCAATGCGAGACTAAAACGCTCCTGGTGCTTGGTGTGTATTATCTGTGTGTTAAGAATGTAGGATCAATGTGTGGACAATGCAGATCTTTGTCTGGCCTATGCGGAGGCCAAAAAAACGTATTTTTTAATGATTCCTTTTTTTAATTTCTTTTTCATTCGCATGTTGTTGTTTCAGTTGTTTTTTCAAAACTTGTAATTGAAATCGAAGAGAAAGCACACTTAATTCGCAATAATGTGTTTGTAATATGAACTCTTTTGGCCAAACTGGGTGTGTGTTAGTGTGTATGTGTGTGTGTGCATGTCTGTTTGTGGGACTTTATTTGAAAACTACAATAATTGTAGCCATTTCCAAGCTAGGCAGGATCTGTGCGAGGATCTGAGTAGCAGAGGTCAAGTGGATGTAAGGAAAGTCGGCATTTTCTCGTCCAGGTATTCTGACAGAGTGAAGACAAAAAGAAAGTGTTAAAGGAATTGTTTCATCATTTCACCGTGGCTTATATGCCAGAGTTCATCTTGTAGTGACTCTGGAAAGTATGGAAGAAATGAATAGTATGGCACATAACCCACACTGAAGATCATCATTTTTATCATTTACAACCTTTTGTTTTATATTACACGTTAATCCATAAACATTAGAGGTGCTGGTAGCCAGGATGAGAGGTGAAACATCTTCAAAAAACGTAAAGAAGTCCAGCCACCCTTGATTCAAGGGTCTTAGACTAACATTACCTGTTTGAGTGAAACCCTACACAGACATACGGCCAGGAAAACTGTTTCTTACAGTGGCCCTGAGAGGTCAAATGCACTGTAGCTAAGAAAAATAACACCAACAAATACTAAAATGCTGTAATAGCACACAAAACAAAACTGATGATGAATAAAACACAATAGAAATAGAAAAATACATCCATCCATTTTCTTCCGCTTATCCAAGGTCGGGTCGCGGGGGCAGCAGCCCAAGCAGAGAAGCCCAGACCTCCCTCTCCCCAGCCACCTCCTATGGCTTATGAACACCAAAGCGTTCCCAGGCCAGCCGAGAGATATAATCTCTCCAGTGTGTCCTGGGTCTGCCCCGGGGCCTCTTCCTGGTGGGACATGCCTGGAAAACCTTACCCAGGAGGTGCCCAGGGGGCATCCTTGTCAGATGCCCGAACCACCTCAACTGGCTCCTTTCGATGTGGAGGAGCAGCGGCTCTACTCTGAGCCACCCTTCCTCCGAAGGGTGGCTGGCCTTGTATTTGTGATCTCGTTTTTTCGGTCACTACCCACAGCTTGTGACCATAGGTGAGGGTAGGGACGTAGATTGTACGGTAAATTGAGAGCTTCGCTTTTACACTCAGCTCTCTCTTCACCACAACAGACCAGTACAGCAGCGGTCCCCAACTTTTTTTGTGCCACGGACCGGTTTATGCCCGACAATATTTTCACGGACCGGCCTTTAAGGTGTCGCGGATAAATACAACAAAATAAAACTAGTACCGGTACCGAAAAAAGAAGATTTATTCATAACACACGTGAAAAGACCCAGGAAAACCGAGTTAACAATAAAAACGATAACAAAATAACGGTGAAAACCGATAAAAACCCTGAAAACCAGACATTTCACATCTGAGCCTCAACTCTCGCGGCCCGGTACCAAACGACTCACGGACCGTTACCGGTCCGAGGCCCGGGGGTTGGGGACCGCTGTGGTACAGCGTCCGCATCACTGCAGCTGCTGCACCAATCCGTCTGTCGATCTCCCGCTCCCTTCTCCCATCACTCGTGAACAAGACCCCGAGATACTTAAACTCCTCCACTTGGGGCAGGGTCTAGTCCCTGACCTGGAGTGGGCACTCCACCCTTTTTCAAAATATATTTCAATATTTTGAAAGTGTTTTTCAAAAAATACAACAAAGGTTAAATAGAATACAGTTAAAAGAAAAAAAAGAAAAAACTAAAAAAAAAAACCAAACAAGATATAATGAACGAAACACAAGTATTTTTTGTGTGTATCTACAGTATTTGGTAAGTCACACAATTAAAACAAATTTTGTATCTTTTTCTCCTGAACGAAACGTAACACAGATGAATCCTTAGCTTCATTTAAGTGTCTGTCTCTTTGTGGAGTCCTTTACAGGTTTTGGTTAATGTCTCCCCCAAAACACTGCCATTGTATTTTGTGTGCTTTTGAAACATTTTTCTGTTTTCTGGTGTTTTCTTAAGTTGCAGTTTATTTGACCTCTCAGGGCCCCCGTAGTTTCCCCAGTCTTGAGATTAAGCTAACTGTCCCATCCAATGACTACAGAAAACGTTTCTACAGTCATTGTTCCCATCACTCTAACTTCTCTTTTATCAGATAAGTAAAAATTTGTAATAAATAATAGTTGCAATCCTGATTACAGACTACACCCCTTAAGAGGTGTTGTCTTTATAAAACTGTATTCCACCTTTAGCTTCGCATAAATAGATTTTTATGTGAGTACTTAATTCTCTCACAGTCTTTGCCATTATCAGCACAATGATCACCAGAGAATAATGTTAAGGGGTCATTGATTTTACATTAGCGGATATGCTAAGCTCTGTGTTGCTAGCATAGAGCAATACTCAATCAGGTTGCTCTTTCAAGATCAAACCTGTCTAAAAGAGAGACAGTGTCACCAAAATATAAATAAATTAAACTGTATTGGACATTTGTTAACATGTATACATTCAAATGACATATGACAGCCTCTGTGAAGCCATCTGATTTGTTTCTTTTTCTGTTTTTTGGGGTTGATAAGAAAAATATGTTGTTGTAGAAGTTATGCTAACACTGCTAGTCTGCGCTAAAGAATCTGGTGTAAGTGTGGAGAAACGTGGGTTTAAATGGTCAGCCAGCATGCATCTTCATGGGCTTTCACTGAAAAGATATCTTTTATTTTTCTCTTATTGAAATGACCCGTTATAGTGTCCTCAACCAGTTTAACTGGGTTTCTCATGGCAACTTAACAAGCATTTTTAGAAGACAGGTGAAGTACGAGTGCTGATTTATGGGGACATTTCTAAATGATTTATTAGTGCGGATGTGAGGTTTGAGTTTGGAGACAATACCTGTAAATATGGGGATTGAATTAAGGGCAACAAATTGCCATTTTACACAGTGTTTCATATTTTTGTGTACAGGTAAGAGTATGAAACGGCTCAGACTCAGCCAGCTTCGGCTTGAATGAACGTCTCATTTTAATGCTGCATCATGTCTCTGAAAGGAAATTCACAGGATCAGATGGCTCGCTAGAATGTATCTGAACTGTACTCGTGTTTGCCATCTGATGCAGACGGGCAGTAGGTGCAAATACTGTACTACCCCCTCAATTCAATTCAACTTTGCATGAATGACTCATATTTTGATAAAGTCGGTAATGCATTTTTAAATAACGACGACTAAAACCTTTAACTTATGTTCAGTTCCTGTTTGTTTGCTTGTTTGGTTCTGTACCTTTAAAAAAAATAATTTTACATTTTGCACAGCGTGGCTACATTTGCTCTCCAAGTGCGTTTATGCCTCTGTGTGTGAGTGCGTGTTTCTATATATGTGAGTACATGTGTGTGTATGAGTGTAAGCGTATATCCACAGAAGGTCAGTGAAGAAAAAAAAAGAAAGAAGCAAATCGAACCAAAATAGTGTGTTATTTATTATTCTGCAGACATTTTCTTCTCAGTGGAACCAGTTGCATGGCACAACACTGCTTGAGGATTGTAATGTTGAGTACAGATTATAACTAAAGTGCACTTGAGTGTACACATTTCACGCAAGGCACTCGGATTATACTGTATGACTTTATGGTGTGTTAAATTAGTGTTACATTTGCCGACAAAATCACTAGCAACCAATAAAAAGAAATGTTTATTTCCATTTACAAATCAGAGCTAACACCTAGACTTGAAGCATGTCTGTGTGGAAATAGTTTGATGATGAAGTGGAAATATTTAATGGTGATTGTTAGATTAAATATAATGGAAATGTTTGGGATTTGGATGATAATGATGATGTCATTGTGACTGAAAAGCCTTTATATTTGGAGCTTTGCTGGCACTTAAAAGGAGAAGCATGGTGGAGTCAAACTAACTTTGATTGTACTATCTGGGGTGGGTGGGGAAGCCCTGTTGGGTCTTTGGAAAGTTTAATGAAACTTGAGCCTTCTCTCTGTACAAATGGATGAAGCAAAGCGATGGTGGTGTAAGGGTGGGGATGTGGGGTCCAACAAAGCCACACCAGGAGCCTCCAGGTCTCAAGTTGATGCCATTACCCCCATCTCCTCCTTCCACCATCATTTCAGGCTGTTGGTGGCTCAGTCAGAGGGTTGAGCCTTTGGGCAACTCTAGGCCTCTGTTGTAAATTGTTGTTCTGTGATCTTGCTTGCACTTTTTTTGTTGTTTTATTTGTTTTTGTTTTTGTTTTCCCAAAAATAAGAAACTAATTGTAAGTATGTATGCGTGTGAGTGCGGGTGCACTTTTCATTTTCAATCTTTGCATTTTTTGTTTTCCAATGTGACTGTCTGTTGTAAACAACACTGGATAAAGACAAGTTTTTAATTTGTATTTTTTACCTCGAGAGGAAGATGCAATCTTCTTGGACATTTTTTTAACCGCCCTCCTCTTTTCCTCCCTCTCTTTCTTCTCCTCCTCTTCCGTCTGGTACCTGGGAATGCTTTGAAATGTGGACCGTGACCGCATTGCTGTCATCACTGCTGTCAGTCATTTTCTGTGAATTCATTCGGCTTTCTCAATTTACCCAGTTTTTTCTCTCTTCCCTCGACTCATTTTTTTCCATTAAAAAGATGAGATTGAAAAATGAGCTGTACCTTTTGTGTGTGCCGTGTGTGTGTTTGCATTATTTGCTCCAGTTCCTGTGGTGTAAATCGCTGAATATTTGTGTGTTCTTGGACAGTAGTCAGTCTGTCTGTCTGCTCGTCTGTATTGCTGCCAACTAGGGCAGCTTACAAGTCTGTCTTTTTTTTTTTCCTTAGGTGGGGAGGACTAGTCCACGGACTTCTTCTCTCACATGCACATACTTATGGGCTTGAAGCTGAGGCCAATGTCGACCATTTTTTTCTCCCGCTCCTATTTCTTCCTTTCCTTTTTCAGTCTTCAGAAGAGAATGTAATTGCATAGTTTTAGCTAGAAAACACGTGTCTCTTTTTTAAAAAAAATATAAGGTGCCTTTTCATGTGTTTCAAAAAGGGGTAAAAATGCCTTTGAAGATAAAAAAGAAATTAAGGGATGCCATTGTTTGGAATGAATAGCGGATCCTGGAAAACCTGGGAATGGGGACAAAGGAGCCCTGTTGTCCACAATTGTTTTCCAGCAACACTGCAGAAGAAAATACACTTTGCTATTCAGGGCAGGTACAGTTTTGCTATTTGTGATGTATTCCTGGAGATGAGACATTCATCATAGCTGCAGTGTTGGCCAGACCTGGCTGAGCAACAGCAGCGGGGTGAAGTCAAGCCGATCAACAGTTCCATTTTTTGCTTCCTACCAGAACACAGAAAACCAAAAAACTGGTGCATACTCGATTCCTTGGGGGTTTTTGGTGAGAGGGGGCTGAGGGGGGATATAGGTATTTTTAACAATATGCTCTGAAAAAAAATTCCTCCATCCATCCATCCTTTTTGGAACAGCTCCAACATTATCCAAAATCCTGCACAGCACCATCCTGTGCATACAGAAACCCACACAAAAACACTTGTGTGTCACACACACAAAAAAATTCAGACGTGTGTACACCAACAGTGTGTTTTTGTGTGTGCGCACACACACACACAGCCTAGAGCCCTCATCTTCTTATAAGGTTCATTACTCTGACCCCAGTCTCCCTTTCATATCTCTGAGGACGTTTGTGAGTGAGTGTGTGTGTGTGTGTGTGTGTGTGTGTGTGTGTGTGTGTGTGCTTGTGCATGTGCTTTCCAATATCCAATAGATTATCAGTATGTATAATTATTTAGGCCCAAAGAAAGTACAAGTGTGTTTTATATGTGTGTGTATTTGTGTGCCTGTGCGAGTATGTGCATACTGTATGAATACTGTACTGAGTGTAACTATGTGTGTGTGTGTGTGTGTGTGTGTGTGTGTGTGTACATCTGTGCATGTGTGTATGCCTTCCCAGCCAATTACCACATCTCCCAGACAGACTGAGACTGCCTAGGCCTTGCCAGCCAATCGGAGAGGGGCTGCGCACTGCCGGGCTGGAGGTGGTTGCTATGGTAACCAGGAGGCCTGTTTGCATGGTGGCTGATGGAAGAGTGATGGATTACAGTAATGGGATGGAAGGAGAGAAGGAGGGAGGAAGATAGGGAGCTGGAGGAAGTGGAGGGAGGTACAAGAGAAGGAGGAGGAGGTGAGAATGGGAGGAAGAGAGAGAGAGAAAATGGGGGAGGTGAGGAGGGAGGGAGGCAGACAGACTCATACATAAAGATATTGGTAATGTATGAATGCATCTGAAATGAAGCGACTTAAAAAGATGAAAAAGAATGAGAGAAAAATGATAAAGGGAGGGTGGTGGAGGAGTGGAGGGGGTGGTGGGGGGTTGGGAAAATTGGGTTGGGTGTGTGTGTGTGTGTGTGTGTGTGTGTGTGTGTGTGTGTGTGTGTGTGTGTGTGTGAGACTGAATTCATCTCTTTCCTTCTTCTGTCTGGGCTGAGACGTGTGTCTGGCCATCTGTCCTTGGAGCAGTCAGAGACGTAAGTGTGTGGAAAGATGCAGTCTCACCTTTTTGCCTCCTCAGCAGCACTGCAGTCAGTTCATGCAGGAGCTACCTCTGTGCTTCCACATCCACCTGCACCAACTTAAAGTATGATATCAGGGGGCCAACATGATGCAACTCCAACAAGTCAGATGGAATTGGAAAGTTGCACGTGTTCTGACAAGCGATAACAAATTTTTTGTTGCTTGTGCAAAAAGCTTGAGGTGGAAAAATCACAATGCGATTACAGGCATTTTATTTTTTGTTACAGAATTAAGTCTTGATACCTTTTTGTGTCTTACTGTTATTACATCTCCTGTTTGGGACTACATGGACTTCAGTGCTGCATGTTTAAAGTAAAAAATGTCAATTTTAGCACTGATGTTCAAGATCTGAAGGTGACAAAATTCAGAAATATATACTTTAGGCTCTTTGTAATCATCTACAATGTAAATCCATTTAGTCTGACATGAAGTCTTTCACATAAAGAGGTGAAAATGTCACAATTCACAACTTTTCAGACTCATAACTTAACAAATAATACAAAATAAGAATCTTTTCTTTAGCAAATGTAGTTTTTTCTAATTTTGCTCAGTGCATGACTTTTCATGCATACAGCACTGGTTTAATCAGTAAATCCGCTAATCAGTAATTTTATGGGATGGAATTATTCTGAACATCTACTGAGTGCGCCTTAAGTACTTGTCTTCCATTGTCTTGTGGGTGTGATGACCCCCTATTTGAGAATCACTGGACTAGACTACAGAGAGGTCAAACCCCTGTTAGGCCTATAATGAATAAACTATTCAAAACCTCTAACTGCAAAAAATAAAGAGATGTTTTGGAGGATTTGAGAGGATAATGCTGCACAGAAATTATTGCCCTGAATAAAGAGCTTGTTAAGAAAACCCATCATTTTTGTTTTTTGCTGCCTTTTATTTTTTTTCTCTAAGCTGATTTCTTTAAACAAGACTGTGTTTCTAAGCATTTCTCATTGAAGTCTCAAAAGTCACAAGGAACTCCGTTTTAATGCGAACAGCTGAACTTATTGTAACAGTGTAACTGGTTAATCAGTGATGTGAAGATCAATATGAATAAAATCATATAATTTACTTAACTCATGAGGCGCTAACAGTGAAAGCACCCGCTCATCTATCCCAGTTCTTTGAAACAGTTATTATTTTTGTCTGATTTATACTCTCACACATACATTATTCCTGTCGAACCACACTCAATTTCCTCTCATTTATAGAGAGCGTCTGAAGATGCTTTAGAGCCAAGGGTTAGGCTAAATCTGCATCTGGGGAACCCAACTCCCTGTGATCTTTCCCAGCGACAAAGCACCATTCATGTCAATTAAAGATCCAGTCCACTAAAATTAACTTCTAGGCAAAATCAAAAACATAAAAGGCACAACTAAAATCCATCATGGCTGCAGTTTAATAGGTCCTCTTGTCTTTCAGAGTGCCATCTTCAATGCTTATCATCCACAGGCCTCACTTTGAAGATGTTTATGGCTTTGAAGCCATCTATTGAGACAAATCTGTAATTTACTTGTGTGTGGGTGCTGATAAAACAGCTAATCAATGAGTGGATCAGCAGTTTGCAGAATGGGTATTTTCAAGGTGGGTAAACATTCGAATAATCAGAACAGTGTGCAAAAAGGGGGGATTACTTCAACTTGAAATCATAATTCAACACTGCAACCTAGAGGCAGAGCCAAGCAACAGCAGCCGTTCAGCAGTAAATCGAAAGAAACCGTAAAGCTTCACTACCTGTGCAACAGCCACTGTTCAGCCAGGCAACAAAAACAAAAAGCATCACTAATTTATCATCCACTCTTAAACAAAGAGAATAAAGAATAAAGGAATTGTTATTATTAATAATAATAATGCTAATAATGACTCCAAAGTGCACATGTCTTAATGTTTTGTGTGTGGTTTATTAATTTAATTCACTGCAGTCTGAAATTTCACACTTTAATAATCAGCTAATTAAGCTTTATGAGTCAAATTCTTTGTTTTCTGTCCCTTTTTTGTCTTTAATAACTGAGTTTAACTGTGTTTTCTCATCTCTGATGTCTACACTATTTACATCTGAAATTAGTGGAAAGCCAAACAGGATGGATCATTAATTACTACATTCATTTGTTTCCCTTACTAATAAACCAATTACACTGAGCAAACGCAGTTCTAACACTGCATACTGTCATGTACCGTCTTGCAGTCATGTTCTGTGAGATTGTTTATTGTGTTTATAGCAGAGAAAGGAGAACGCATGAAGCTGACTCTTTATGTTGTCCATGTGTTGTGTGTTTTCTTTGGCACCCATCAGCCCCTGTGGCTTTACTCCATAAAGCCATTGTCAATATTTCACCTTTTCTCCCTCCGGCAGCCGCAGTCCGGCACCCGTGAAATATTGTGAAATTAATATAATACAGTACCTCTGAGGGCTGGAGGACATTTATGCAAATAACCTACAGGGAGAACCTAACTAAGCCTAGGAGCAAGGCTGTGGCAGTTCTCTATAGTACTGAGCAGAAACAAGTTTGTGAAAAGACTAGAATCATTCTTCAAAAACGCTGGCACTGATATTAAATATTTATGTATTTTCCCCCTAACTTCTTCCCAGACATGTATTTGTTGCTTTTCTGTCGACTGCAGTATAACTGAGCATTTTATTATACTGCATACTGTTCTTATACATTTATACAAGTGGACAAACATCACTTTGAACTGAATGTTACTGTAGTATTTCTCTTTAATGCTACTTTATGCTTCTTTTAAATTCATTAGCTCAGTTGTATTTCAATGGATCAGCGGATCTCATTGCAAGCCCCTGATCTCATATATTGGACCCTATTCAAGCAGTTTTACCAGTAATTTGCAAACTGCTTTGCAACCCACCTCCACCTCAGCTGCCCTTCATTCTGTGTCTGATGTAATTATCCATCCATCCATCCATCCATATCCATCCATCCATTCATCCATATCCATCCATCCATCCATCCATCCATCCATCTTCTTTCATTTATCTGGGTCCGGGTCATGGGGGCAGCAGTCTAACCACTGAAGCCCAGACCTCCTTCTTCCTGGCCACCTCCCCCAGCGTGTCCTGGATCTACCCAAGGCTTCTTCCTAGTGCGACATGCCTGGAACACCTTGTCAGATGCCCGAACCACCTCAGCTGGCTCCTTTCGATGTGGAGGAGCAGCGACTCTACTCTGAGCCCCTCCCGGATGGCTGAACTCCTCACCCTATCTCTAAGGGAGCTACCCTTTGGAGGAAGGCGGAAATGGGCTGACGTAATTAATGTCATTAATATCTTATTGTCACCAATGCCTGCTGTGGGGGTGTTTCTGCTGCTCTCTATCTGTGGCTGCCCATGTATGCAGGTGGTATGGCAGGATGTCCCAGAAAACAGCAAAAGAAATAATGATGATAATCAGGTGGAAAGAAATGATTTAAATAGGACCTGCCTGACAAAGTGGAGTAAACCAAAAGATCCTTGAAAGCTTTAAAAGACATTGTGCCACAATCCAAGGAAATTCAGGAACAACTAGAAAAAATTTGCATTTCCTGCGAAAATGCAGTGTGGATGCCTTAACGCTGAAGATGTCTGCTGAAAAAAGCTGAAAAAGTTGAAACAAAAACAAAAAAATGTTGCCCTGAGCAGGATTCGAACCTGGCCCTTCTGGTCTAAGGGCAGGTATTTAGCTCAATGAGCCAAACTCATTCTCACAAAGAAGAGGTGGAGATATTGACAATTGTGCTGAAATGAGCAGAAGCTGCTGAGAATTGTGCTGATAAGAGGTGGAAAGGCTGAAAATTTTGCAGAAAAGAGGTGAATCAGCAGAATTTGGGCAGAAAAGAGGTGAAAATTCTGAAAAGTCTGCTGAAAAGAGTTGAATCAGCAGAATTTCTGCAGAAAAGAGTTCAATTAGCAGATTTTCTGCTGAAAAGAGTTCAATGAGCAGAATTCTGCTGAAAAGAGGTTTTTGCTGAAAACAGCAGAAAAAGCTGGTATTTGTGCTGAAAAGTGGTGAAAAAACTGAAAATTGTGCTGAAAAGGGGAGACAAAGCTGAAATTTGTGTTGAAAAGAGTTAAAAAAGTTTAAGTGTTAACTGAAAGAAATGTTGCCATAAGCGGGATTTGAACCCCGGCCTCCAAGTCTGAGAACGGACGCTCATCATTGTGTGGTACACAATGAGAAAGTAATTGAGATATGTCAGTCTGAAGAATGTTATAAAGCCACTTCTAAAGCTGTGGAACTCAAGCAAACAACATTGAGATCCGTTGTCCACAAATAGGGAAAACATGGAACTGTAGTGAACCTTCCCGGGAATGACCAACTGACCAAAATTACCCTAAGAGCTCAGCAACGACTCATCCAAGAGGTCACGAAAGACTCCAGAACAACATCCAAAGAACTGCAAGCCTCACTTGCCTCAGTTAAGGTCAGTGTCAATGATTCCACCATAAGAAAGAGACTGGGCAAAAATGGCCTGTATGGCAGAGTTCCAAGATGAAAACCACTGCTGAGCAAAAGGAACATAAAGGCATAAAGGTCTCAGTTTTGCAAAAAAAACATCTTGATGATCCCAAAGACTTTTGGGAAAATACTCTGTGGACTGACAAGACAAAAGCTGAAATTTTTGGAAGGTGTGTGTGGAACATGGTGGTGGTAGTGTGAAGGTCTTGGGCTGTT
This sequence comes from Maylandia zebra, assembly GCF_041146795.1. Lineage (NCBI taxonomy): Eukaryota > Metazoa > Chordata > Actinopteri > Cichliformes > Cichlidae > Maylandia > Maylandia zebra. The sequence continues at coordinate 9,225,916 of NC_135180.1, forward strand.
TTGATGCCTCACGACCTGGAAGGCTTGCTGTGGTAAACAGAACCATGAATTCTGCCAATCACCAAAACATATCAGAAAGAAAATGTTTGTGACCTCAAGCTGAAGTGCAGTAGGGTTCTGCAGCAGAAGAATGATGCTGAAAACACCAGCAAGTCCACCTCTAAATAGCTTAAGGAAATCAAATGAAGACTTTGGAGTGGCCTAGTCAAAGTCCTGACCTGAACCTGATTGAGATTATGTTGCATAACTTTAAAAAGGCGGTTCATGCCCGAAATCCCTGCAATTGTTTTAACTGAATTACAACAATTGTGCAAAGATGAGTGGATATAATGTATAATAAGGGAAATTATATTAGTATTGAAAGTGTTGATGCATACTCAATCATCCCGGTAAGGAAATTACAGAAAGTTGATTCTGTTCCTCTGTTCCTGCATTTTCAGTGGGATAAACATTTTAACACTCCTCCAAGTGACTTCTTCAGTCTCAGCTGGCTGCAGGTTTCACTAACCTTATAAACAGTGCATTTGCATAATCACAGAAACTAGCACCACCGACAAACACATTTATCTTGTGATATGCAAATTGTCATCATGACCACTGGTCATGAGTACTCTGCACAGAGAGTTGGGGAATGGCTGCAATCACAGCATTGTAAGACAGTGAAAGCCTTGTAAACCTTTGGCTATCACTGAGTTACCAGCTCACTTTCATCATCATTAACATGCAAGTTCATGGCTACTGATCAATTGCCATGCATGCTTTTCACAGAAATGGGAAATGGTTGCAATCACAGTTGAAGTGTACTATAAACCAATGTATTTAAGGTTAACTCTTAAACATTTACCTCTAATCATCCATTGGAGCGCAAATTAGGTGGCATCGGGTCACTGCAACAAAGAGTGAACACATAGACAGCAGGCAGAGAAGCTGAAGAACATCATATTAAAGAAACCCTGAATAAATGTGGTTATCCCAGATAGGCATTTATCAAAGGCGGGAAGATGCCTAAAGAATTCTCCAGGTGAGAGAAGAAGGACAGTCGCTGCCTAAATGAAAAACACTGGTGATCCTTAATGTGTAATGAGTATAGGAACAGCAGGGACACAGTTTTTCTCTGTTACTCCAAAACATGCTAAACCAAACGTTGGTCCACCCAAGGATCAGGTCCCTTAGGGACAAACAGAGCAATATTGTATCAAGTGCTGAAAGCACTCCAGTGATCACTGGGGCAAAACAAAAAACCAATGAAAGACGACGCCAAAGAGCTACCTTCTCAAGCATGTACATCTACTGGGCAGTGGTCAGCTTTTTTCCTTTAGTACCTACTCTCCCTACTCACGTCAGCTCAGCACGGCTTGACATGGTTTTTTAGGGTTTTCCATTAGGTGATAGTACTAGTGTTGGTCAAGTTACTTGAAAATAGTAATTAGTTACTGTGAGTACAAGAAAATAATTATTAGAATGTAATGTGTTAAATTTGTTTAGATCACAGTAATAAGGAAGGATTGGTCTGTATTTCAGTTTGGTTTAGCTGTGGCCTGAGAGTGTGTTTAATTGTTTAGAGAGAAAGGAATTTATGGACACTGGGGGTCTGGTGTCATAAATAAAAGGAGTCAGGAAGCTACAGTTGGGGGTTGCTGATGCTGATGCTTGTACCTTTAATAAAAACTCCTAATTGTTATAACTTAGAAGTAGGTTTGCAGGAGACTCTCCACCTGATCTGTAAATGTAAGACAACAAGAGGCCAACGACCCAGTGGATGCAGAGTGGTGGTCTCAATATTTGTAATATGTTAACTCTGTTTTGTATGTGGTTTAAAGGAATTTGGTGTAGCTTGGGAGAGGTTACTTTTATGACTCCCAGGAAGTCACGTACGCAGAGACACACACACACACACACACACAGTGCTTAAACATTCACACATCCACACGCACACTCACTCACGTGCACTCACACATACATACAGGTACGCACATACATTCACTCACATGCACTCACATAGGCATACGGGTACGTGCACACACAGGCACTCATGTGCTCGTGCACATAGACACAGACACAGAGTTTGCAGCAGTTTGCAGTTTGTTACTTCACTCATTACTTATTTTCAAAAGTAATTGGTGACTTTATTACTTAGTTACTATATAAAATGGAATCAAATGGAAAAAGTTTCTTTTTAAAACTTGTTCTATTAGTTTTAATCTTTTAACTTTATGCACATTGCATCAAGAAAAATTACAATTATTTGCAACAGTCTTTGACTTGAAGAAATTTGTTTAACTTTTAACCCTTTTTCTTCATATTCCAGCATATAAAATAAAATAATGTTTTTGTGTTTACACTCACAATTAGATGCAAGTAAAACACAGCAAAAAATAAATCAAATCAAAGATTTAGCAGCAATAAGTCCTGTCGTCCTTAAGTCTATTTTTTACCTGTTTAGCAGGAGTGGGGCAAGTGGAGGTTTGCTCGGTGTCACAGTGGTCATGTCAGTGGGGGGATCTGGGGGTTTCTCTGTGAATTTCACATACCTGTGGCAGCGAGCTAGGTGTTTGCTCAGATTTGAAGTTTAATTTTTCACTGTAGAAAGAGGTTTTCTTCCCACGCAGAGTGTACAGCAGACACTAATGTCTTTGTCACTTTTTACACAATCAAGCTCAAAGTAATGTCAGTACTTCCAAGCTTTAAACGCTGCATGGTTGCACTCTCTCCTGCACTCCACCTGCACAGGGCAGGTGGACCCCTGCCTGGTCGCTTGGATCTCAAACTACCTCACCGACAGACCACAGTACGTCAGGCTGAAGGACATCACGTCTGACACTGTGGTCAGCAGCAAAGGAGCCCCACAGGGAACTGTGGTGTCCCTAGTGATGGTGAGATGAAGCCTTGTGATGAACTGAAGCTTCTCTGTCTCTGTGTTGTGATCTACCATCATATATGCTGTGTGTTCTGTCTGCCAGTGTAAGTTATTTGGATTCTTAGTTTTGTTCTGTTTGAGTTCAGCATTAAAGCTGTTTGAGTTCACTTCTCCGGAGTCTGCACTTTGGGTCCTCCATTTCACCACTCCTGCCTGCACACAGCCTTCACACGACAACAAGTGCACCACACTGCTAAGTGTGTTTTGTGTTTAGAGTTTTGGTAAATGGGAGACTGAGATTTGCAAATGGTGTCCTAACCAGATGAATAGTGTTTAAGATTTTGGCAACTGTGGGATTGATTTGATGAAAGAGTTTTCATAGTTGACAGTTTAGTTTTTACAATGGGGTTTAGTGTTTTAACAGTTCAGAAAAACTGTAATACACCTGTGCTTTTCCCAGCAACTGAGGCCTTTACCCTGCACAGTTATGATAAAGCACTGACCTTATAAATCCTGACCGCCAGATGGCACAAAATCCACATTTTAGCTGGGAGCTGGACACTCACAGGGGAAAGGCCCCATTCAACCACAACAACATCATCATCAACAACAACAATAATAATAATAATAATAAATTATTATTAGTCAGGCAAATATATTATATATCAAACATGCTTCCAAACTAATGAAATTTTTTGCATTCTTCACATCAGGTCAAAATGTACTGTAAAATGTAACTTTTTTTTTTTTTAAGCCACTGGCACTGCGGAAATGGATCTACAACACCACTTAAGAAACTTTAATGAACTTCTAACAGCTTATTTACAGCTTGAAATACGTGTATAACATTTATTACACACAGATTCAGTGAACCAAATCCAAAGAGGAAGTCTGGAAGTCCGTCATTTTGAATGTAAAATGACATTTTGGCACAGTTTTAGTGTTTTCCAGGCATCGCTGGTTTACACATTCGCCTGCAAAGTGAGAGGTCACTGGTTAAATTCCATTTGGTTACTTCAGGAACTTGTTGGGGTTACTTCAGAAAGGGACATCTTGGTCAAAGCCATGTTTGTGGTGGAATTTTGATCATTTACCACTGGACATAAGATTTTCATCTCTAAAAGTGTACTTTGTCCAGTCTGTCCCAAACTTCACGTTTGATGACAGTCTGGCGACGACTACATGCCAATATCTGGTCACACATGGCGCCACAGTTCTCATATAACATTTTAATCAAGACTACCCCACTGTGATCGAAGTATTTCTTGCAAAACAATCATAACCAAACAAAACCTTTCCTGTTCTGTAAATGAACAGTAGGACAAAAAGATTACTAGTCATTGTAGAAAGCACAGTGAATGTTTTTGTTTACATCGTTGGAACGAGGAAAAATTCCACCACCACAAAAACAGAAATACTCATGAAAGCAACCTATAGTGCAAACACGAGGGCTGAATTTATTACTTCCTGCACTAGAAAACTGCCGATGTTACTGATATGGATAGATCACCAGTCTTCCTGGTCTTCCTGCTGCAACATCTCAACCCTCCTGTTGAGATGTTGCAGCAGAAAATACAGCCTGCCCTGTTGAAACATTGTTTTTTTCAGTGTTTCAACATTGTTCAATGGAACGGCTTTTTCCACGACGGAGAGCGGGTTTGCCTGAAGTTCGAACTCCTAGATCAATGCCTGTGGGACTACATACGGGACCGGAAAAACCAGGGTCTCCCCATAAGTGAAGTCAGGCCAATTTTAGGTCAACTAACAAATGCTCTGTCCCACCTGGGTTCTGTGGGAATAGTGCACGCTGACCTCAAACCTGGAAACATCATGGTTGTGAACCGGCATGAGTCTCCCATCAAAGTCAAACTTATAGACTTTGGCCTCGCATGTCCTGCGTCTGCAGTGATGCCTGGTGACCGTGTGGGGATGGTTGGTTATAGTGCACCTGAGGTTATGCTTGGCCTTCCTTATAACTAAGCAATTGACATGTGGTCTCTGGGGCTGGTGGCTGTTGAGCTTGTTACAGGGGTGCCACTCTACCCTGGAAATGAAGACTATGATGTTTTAAAATTCATCATAGAGACTCAGGGTCAGCCACCAAATCATGTTCTAGACTCTGGCGTGTACACTGAAGAATATTTCATTGAAGACAACGACAACCAACAGCGCTGGACATTTAAGACTGACCAACAATTTCAGTGTGAGACAGGGTATAAGTCCCTGGAGACAAGATACGTAAAACTGACGCGTCTGGATGACCTCGAACAACTAATGATCTTTAGACGAGGACCTGAAAATGGTCAACGTTTGTTTGTCAGCTTAATTAAACAAATGTTGGCCAAGGATGGACAAAAGCGCATAACACCCTCTGAGGTTCTCCGGCATCCCTTTTTCAACCCCAAGAGTTCCCCTTGCATTGACATGAGTGCTGAAAGATCACAAAACCCTGTGGTCTTTCAGCACCCTTCAAACTTGAAATGCAAGACATCAGAGAAAATCAACTGCAGTTTCCAAAACTTGGTTGAATTGTCTCAGCAAGTATTCAGCCACACGTCAGCCAGCCCATCCTTCAGCTCAGATGAGCTTGAAATAGTTGAAGGGAGCATTTTGGGAAACCACTACAAGGTAGAGGCTTTCCTCGGAGAAGGGAGCTTTGGTATTGTAGCCAAATGCCGTGATACCGAGACCAACCGAGCTGTGGCTAATAAAGTAAACAAGAACCGCTCTGATATTCTGCAACAGGCAAAAAAGGAAATTTTCATCCTGGAGCAGCTGCGAAGGTTGGATCCAGATGCCACCAACATTGTTCAATGGAACAGCTTTTTCCTTGACAGAGAGCGGGTTTGCCTTAACTTAACAAACTTGAAGGAATTGATTTAAACCAAGATGTTATATTATATAATCTGTAAAAGTGCAAAACCTAAACAAACCCAGGATAGTAGATGTTTGCCTATTGCAGACTATATATGAAATATGGTTAAATAAAACAAGAATGTTAACTTTTTTTTTTTTTTGCCTGTCCTGTTTGGCTCTTTTGCCATCAGAATTGTTGTCTAAAGGCAAAGAAAGATGCCCAACGGATTTACTTTACCAAATTGACCATCCCAGCCTTGCCATAATGGTCCATTTGATTCACCTTTCATTGTTTATTTTATTTTCACTTGCTGAATACGGGACAGACTTGACTGGAGGAAAGAAGGGGAGAAAGAAAGAGGGAAAGAGAAACAGCTGAGAAGAGGGACGGGGGAGAAGGGCAAAAAACAAAAACCAACAGAATGGTCAGGAAAAAAAAAATGCATATATCAATCACCTGGATCACCTGCTGAGAAAGAAAAAAGAAAACAAGCAGAAGAGAACAAGAGTAATAGAATAAACAACATCACAATGATATATGGGAATATGACAGTAAATACTAAATATTAAACATTATTGTGCAGCTCATAAGATCAACAGAACACAGTGTGCTTTGCGGTAGGAGCCAAAAGGGGTGTAGTTTGTGGGTGTGAGCACCCGTGTGTACACCTGTGAGCATGGACGCGCTTGTTTTTTTTGGTTTTTTTTAAAGGTTCCTTCATGTAATGATCTGCTAGAGGGTGTGTGTGTGTGTGTGTGTGTGTGTGTGTGGGGGGGGGGGGGGTCACAGCCCCGTCCTCCAGGGCCTGAAGCAGGTGTGGAGGAGATCAAAACTCCAGACATCCAGAGGCCCCCAGAACACAAGAGACCAAGGAAGACCAACAGAGGGGCAGCCGCGCCACTGTCCCAGAAAGAGCTGAATGTTAACTAAGAACATAGACAAATGGTCTTCTCACCCACACCCCAGCTGTGTTTCCCTCCTGTTTCCCATTCCTTGATTGCTCCCCTGTGTATTTAAGCCCTGTGTTTCTGTGTCTGTGTCGTGATCTCAAATCAAATCACTTCACTTCACTTATATTGTCACATCACATGCGCAGGTACACTGGTACATGTGAGGGAAATTCTTGTGTGCGAGCTTCACAAGCAACAGAGGTGTGCAAAAATACAACAGCATAAAACAAGCAAAATATAAGAATGGCTAAATCTGAGAGTAATAAATATATGTACAATATAAGAGTGTATGCATTACTGGATGTATATACTAAATATGTTTTTCTACGTGTGTGTGTGTGTGTGTGTGTGTGTGTGTGTGTGTGTACACATATTTTACAAATTAAATAGAGTAAACAATAAAATAAAATATATGAAATTTACAGACGTTGGTAGTTGGACATGTGCAAAACAAGTGGCATTTATATACAGTGTGGAGTGCATGTGTTGAAGTTCCAGTAGTAAAGGTGAGGTGTCTATGAGGTGTTCAGCAGTCTGATGGCCTGGTGGAAGAAGCTGTCTCTCAGTCTGCTGGTACGGGACCGGATGCTGCAGAACCTCCTTCCTGATGGAAGCAGTCTGAACAGTTTATGGCTGGGGTGACTGGAGTCCTTGATGATCCTCCCCGCTTTCCTCAGGCAGCGCTTCCTGTAGATGTCTTGGAGGGAGGGAAGCTCACCTCCAATTATCCGTTCAGAGCACCGCACTACTCGCTGGAGAGCTTTGCGGTTGTAAGCGGTGCTGTTGCCATACCAGGTGGTGATGCATCCAGTGAGGATGCTCTCAATGGCACAGTGATAGAAGGTCCTGAGGATGCGGGGGCTCATGCCAAATCTTTTCAGTCTCCTGAAAAAGAAGAGGCGCTGCTGCGCCTTCTTCACTGTATTGTTTATGTGTCCTGACCACGTAAGATCCTCAGCCAGATGTGCACCAAGGAACCGGAAGCTGCTCACTCTCTCCACAGCAGCGCCGTTGATGGTGATGGGGGTGTGTACTTCTCTGCACCGCCGGAAGTCCACTATCAACTCCTTTGTCTTTGCGACGTTGAGGGTGAGATGGTTGTCTTGACACCAGTGGGTCAGGGCGCTGACCTCCTCCCTGTAAGCCGTCTCATCACCGTTGGTGCGCTCTGTTTAGACCCAGACCAAACAGTGTTGTTTGACTGATGGCCTTAATATAAAGACTTTTGGACTTTACGTTTCCCAATATGGCTTTAAATTATAAAGTTATTGTGTTATTTATATATGGCCTAATAAATATCCTTATTGCTGTTTTAGAGAGGATCGGTGCTTCAAAGGATAGTTGCAGATTTCTGACAGAATCTGCAGATTATGAAGTACAAATAAAATGTTTATGTTTCAACATTGTCTTCCCAACAGTTTCACTAACATCTACACTGGATGCCCAGGAAGCGTTCGTGATGTCTTCTCGGGCGCTGATAATTGGCGTCTGTCTTGTGTCAGTGATGTAAAAGACAGCTTTAATGCGACATGACCATTCAAACAATAGATGTGTATCAGATTCAGTACCACATACGAAAGTGACCCAGGTCGGATTTGAAAATATCGGATTTGTGCTGTTCACACTGTCATACCATGATTGGGTATGGGTTGCACAGGGTCAAAAATGTCAGATTTGATGCGCTTTCGCCTGCAGTGTGAACGTAGTCTTAGTTTTGTTCTGTTTGAGTTCAGCATTAAAGCTGTTTGAGTTCACGTTTGTCTCTGGAGCACTTTGGGTCCTCCATTTCACCACTCCTACCTGCACACTAGTGATGGTGAGATGAAGCCTTGTGATGAACTGTAGCTTTCCATTGTCCCGATTCGTGATTGAGGTGTGAGACAAACGACCACTGGTCCAAGTGCTTCAAAACAATGATTTTATTAAACACATGTGTGGGAAGATACACAGCTCTATATCGTCAACACAGATCTCCGTCACAGCATAAATTCAAAATGGTTTTATTATGTCAGGGTTCACGCCCCTTCTCGCGTCGGAAAGAATATCACATGCACAGGTTTTAATTAATGACAGTTAAACAAGTTTCCATGTTCAGCAACATTCTGCCCTATATGGTTGTCTGACTTCACCAGATGTTTCCTCCACTTTGGATGGAGCAGCTCTCAGGGAGGCCGCCCTTCCCTGAGCCTGGTTCTGCCGGAGGTTTCTTCCTGTTAGAAGGGAGTTTTTCCTTCCAACTGTCGCCAAAGTGCTTGCTCATAGGGGGTCATATGATTGTTGGGTTTTTCTCTGTATCTATTGTTATAGGATATACTGTACAATATAAAGCGCCTTGAGGCGACTTTTGTTGTGATTTGGCGCTGTATAAATAAAATTGAATTGAATTGAATTCAGAAGTTTGCAGACGACACGGTCATTATGGGGTGTATCTTGGATGATCAGGAAGAGGGATACAGGAGTCTGAACTTTGTCACATGGAGTCACACAAACCACCTGGAACTGGTTGTGGACTTCGGGATGTCCAGAGCAGGTATACTGCCAATTCAGATAGAGGAGAGGAGCCGGAGATGGTCAACACATACAAGTACCTTGGGCTGTGGGTGGACAACAAACTGGACTGGTAATGCAACACTCAGCACCTGTATAAAAAAGGCCAAAGCAGACTGTACTTCCTCAGGAGGCTGAGGTCTTTTAACATCTGCAGGAAGCTCCTGAGGATGTTTTACCAGTCGGTGGTTGCTGGAGTACTGTTCTATGCTGTGGTGTGCTGGGGGAGCAGCACAGCAAAGAAGGACTCATCCAGGCTGGAAAAACTGATCAGGAAGGCTAGCTCTGTGGTCGGCATGAAGCTGGACACTCTGGTGACAGTGGCAGAGAAAAGGACACTAAAGAAAATGCTGGACATTATGAACAATGCTGGGCATCTTCTGCACACGGCCATAAACAACCAGAGGAGTCTGTTCAGTGACAGGTTGCTTCTCCCAAAGTCAAGAACCAACAGACTTAAAAACGCCTTTGTCCCACATGCCATCAAACTGTTTAACTCCCCTCTGGAGGGGAGAGGGAGGAGAGACAGGAGGACAAAGGAGTGGGGAACAACTAAGCTGTAGTGCCTCTTCACTGTGCAATACTTTTTGTTAATATCCAACGGTGCAATAGACTCACATACTTGAAATGTGCAATTCCCTTGTATTCCTATTTATTCTATTTATCCCTTTTGTATACTCTGTATTTATATATGTGTATATATGGTATATTTCTGCTCACATTCTGTAACTTCTGTCCGTGCTGTGAAAACCGAATTTCCTGGAGGAACCCACCCGAGGGATTAATAAAGTTTCAACTAATCTAATCTAATCTAATCTAATCCCTATTATACATTTTTGATCTACACACGTGTTGCTGCCACAGACATCGCATGCTCGTATTTCATTGTCATGAGACAAAAATCACGGTTTAGTAACTCAGTAAAGCAGCGATCTCACGAGAAAGTAATAGTAATCTAATTACTTTTTTGCAATAGTAATCCCTTACTTTACTCGTTACTTGAAAAAAGCAATTAGTAATTAAAGAGTATTACTGCTCATCTCTGGATAGTACCTGGTACCACCTATTTTTTTAGCACCTACTTCAGTGAACTGAGTTGGTTGTAATGGATCAATTGTAATGGAAAACAACTGAAACTGACTAGAGTAGAGTTGTCCTGAATTGAGCCAACCCAAGTAGGTAATGTGGAAAAGAGGCTATAGATGCCATTTATGTGCAAAGGGAACAACCGTTTTGGAACCAAGAATCTGGCCTAAGAGTCCATCTTTCACAAGCTTACAATACTTTGATTGCGTCTATTCCCCAACTCTCTGAACTGTAATCATGGCCTTTAATCAATGGTCAAGACAGTTTACATATTAATGATCATGAAGCTGAGTTTATGGCTCATTGTTAGGAAATTATGCTAGTTTTTGTTTCAGCTGTCCGAAGAAGTCACTTTGATTGGTGATGAAATGTTTCTCTCACACCTCTGGAAGCGCTGCTTCCAGATGAACAGCATTAACTTTCTGTGATGACCTCTTGGCCTATTTGAGTAAATGGAACAAGTCAAAATGCAAACAAGTTGTTAGATTAATCAGCTGAACTAAATATATTGGATATCTGTGAAGAGTCCATATGTGAGGTTTAACTGTAGCTCCTGTTGTAATCGTGGGAAAATCAGCATATGAACAGATAGCACTGTGCTGCCCAACCAAGAACTGATTGTTGGAGAGTGTAAGTAAATCTGTCAAAACCGCATGCTAGTAATATTCCAGGAGGTGATCTGGAGTGGAAATAACTGCACTGGAAGTAAGAGTGTTTTATGTTGTATGAGCCTATTAGTAGGGAAACAGTGTCTCGCCTACCAATCATTAAAAACATGCAACTTTCTGAATGACATGCAGTGAAATGTTCTTGTTTCCAAGGAATCAGACAGTAGCTAAAATATTTACTGGATGTGATTCTTGATTTCATAGAGTATTAGGCAAGAAATCAAATGCACAGCAGGGTTTAAAACCAGAAACAGTAAGTGTTTGTTTTGAATACTTTGAGGTAAAAGTTTTCTAATCAAAATGTCATTTTGTCAGAATATATTTAGAGCATAAAACATATTTTGGAATACTATATTACTGCTGATATATTCTTTCTTTCTTGTTTTCTTTCTTTCTTTCTTTCTTTCTTTCTTTCTTTCTTTCTTTCTTTCTTTCTTTCTTTCTTTCTTTCTTTCTTTCTTTCTTTCTTTTGTTTTTAAACAGAACGCTGTACTCATTTGTACTCAAGCAAGTGACTAAGATTTACTCACACTCTCACTATCATAGTGCTAATTTTACCATTTTCTACATCATCTAGTCAGCCGCACCCGCTCTTTGGTAAGCAGATTCTGGTTCATTCCACACAAATATCATGTGCTCAGATAAAACTGGACAAACAGAGTGAAAGGGAGTGGTGAGAAGTCACATATAAAAGCCAGTTTCTTCAGGGTGAACTGTGGCAGCAGACAGGTGCACCAGCAGGTGAGTGGAAACACACAAATATCAACACAGATGGTCCAAAGCAGCAATTAGCTTATTAGTACGTGATGGCCTGAGCTATACATACACGGCAGCATATACTTTGTAACGTAGCACCTTGTTAACAAAAGTGTTATTGCTTTGTGTTTTATTCAGGTCAATAATCTCAGACACCACACTTCTGATCCAGAATGCAAACATTCATAACGTTGTGTGCTCTTCTCCCGCTCCTCTGTTTTGTCCACGCAGATGTTGTGGAACGTTTTGAGGTTTGTTGGTTTCTTATTCCAGATTATCAGAATAATTAAATATGTGTCTTATCAAATAGCTTCACTTCTGTTACTATTAATTATTATGTATTTTATCATTTTGCCCCAGGATGCACCAGAATGCATGAAGTACTTTTACAAAGAAAAGGTGCCTGAGTTGGGAGCATCCACACCTGGTGCTGCCCGCCTCTGTCAGCGCTTTGTCAACAGGTAGTAAACCGGCAGAAAGAATACTTTAAAACTGAATCAGCATACACAGCATTGTAATGTGTACTCAGAATACTGTTTTTCTATGGTATCTTTGAAAATCCAACTGCTGCTTATCACTTTTAGAACGAAAACTTTCTTTGTTCTTTATTTATCATAGTAGCACTTCTGATCTATTGCTAATATTTGCACCATCAGGTATCACTTTGCCACACTGTATGACACCATCCATCGCATTGCTGTCTACTCTGCCTATCAATTCCAGCCCAGTAATGGAGGTGGCAGGGAGAACAGGTGGTTTGTAGAGCCACAGGTTTGTTCCACACGAGCTTATTTTGCATATATATTTATGTCAGAGAGAAAGTATGAAGAATATAGAGTCATAAAATTTACATTTTCTGTTCTTTTAGACATTTTTAGATCGTAAGGAATTAATTATTTGCTATCTTGTTTCCATGCATCTTAGCTGGTAGATCGGTCTTGGCAGGGAGAGATGAAAGATGGATACTGGCTGGGGCAGGATCACCCTGGTGTCTACCTTGGAGAGAGACAAGCTCTGAATGAGGACTACACAAATTCAGGCTTTGACCGTGGTCACCTCAACCCCAATGGACACCATCCAGGTTGTATGTTTTTCAGGAGGGTAGACAGTAGATGGCAGTACAGGACTGGGGAATTGTTTTTGACTGCAGCAGCTGAGGATAGATAGACTTAACTAACGAGCAGCATCTCCAGCCTTATGTTTCAATGTTTTCTGCTAAACATGCTTGAAATTTATAATTTTCTAGAATATTTTAATTGCTGAATGAAAATGACTAACCCACTTCTTGACTCATCGTGGCTCTCACCTTTTCTTTGGACAGAGAGACTTTAAGCTTGTCCTTCTTCTCCTTCTCTCCTGCAGTCCCTAGTCGCAACGCCACTTTTACCCTGACTAATGTGGTTCCTCAGAACCCCAAGCTGAACCAGAATGCCTGGAGGATCCACGAGTCCCAGCTTACTGAGCTTTTTCTGGAGAAGTGCCCTAAGGCGTACGTGCTGGTCGGTGCCATTCCTTCTGCAGACAGCTGGATTGTTAAAAACAATGTTAAGCGTGTCAACATCCCAGACTACCTGTGGAATGCCTACTGCTGTGTGGACAACAACGACAGACCCATTCAGAGCGGCGCTGCCAGAGCAAGAAACACAGAGGACAACTTGGTGGAGCAGCTCTCTCTGGATAAACTGGAAACATTCTTGCAGCAGTTCACGGCACAGCCAGTGGGAGAGTTGTTTTACAACAATTGCAGAGCATAAAAGCAATGATGGCAGTAAATTTAAGGATCTTTTAATTGTACATTGTTGTTTTACAGTAACCAATGAATCCTTACTATTAAATATTAAATAAATGAATAAAAATGAGAAGCACAAGGATAATGTGGTTATTTATTAGTAACTGTGTCGCAAAGGAAGGCGAGAAGGTTGTGCAGTCTACAGTACTGTATTCAATGTACACACTCGGCCCAATCGAGGGCCTGTGATAAAGACAGAGCAACAACAGGAGTCTTAAACCTGTAATTAAACTGTAAATGCTGTCATACAGTGAATAAGCTGGAAATTGGTGATTAAACTGACTCTCAGGAGGTGTTATATTAGCTACACTTTAAGCTGACATAATAAAATGTTACATATAAACCTACAGCTTAGACTTGGAAAGTAAAGTTTAGATTGACTACCATTATGAGAAAGGCCAGGCAAAGCTTAACATTTTTTATTTAAAGACATTTAAAATGCTTCTTCAGCTTTACCATACGTAAATACAGCTCTCGGAACTACAGCATTATGTTTCAACGTTTTTTTCTAGACATGCTTGTATTTAATAATTTTCTACAATATTTGAAGGACTGACTAAGCCACTTCTAGACTCATCTAGACTCTCACCTTTTATTTGGACTGAGAAACTTGTCCCTCTTTTACTTCTTACCTGCAGTCCCTAGCCTCAACGCCACCCAGACGAATGTGGTTCCTCAGAATCCCAAGCTGAACCAGAATGCCTGGAGGATCCACGAGTCCCAGCTCACTGGGCTTCATGTGTCTTTGGGGCCACCCACATGTTCCAATACTGAGTTTCTTGCACAGCTGAAATACTTCAGGTCAGGTCAGGGATGACCCTCATACATACTGTTAGGTACATATATTTTTCGACACTGACACAAGTTTTTTTTATTACCTGTTCACTGCAACATATGCCAATTATAGTTATATAATGGACATAATATACAGACTCTCAGCGTCCACATTCAGATTGGATGAAGGGTTTAAGAGTTTTAGCTCCTTAACATGTGCCGCCCTATTTTTGAAGGGAACAGTAGTAGTTGAACAATTGACTCAAATGCAGGTGTGGGCAGTTCCTTCATTATGTCATTATCAGTTAAGCAGACAAAAGTCCTGTAGCTGATTTGAGATGTGGTGCTTGCATTTGGAAGAGTTCACTGTGACCAGAGAAAATGCAATCCAAAGAGCTCTCCATGCAGAAAAACAAGCCATCCTTAAGTTGCCAAGAAAAGCCAGCACAGTTTAGGAAAAAAGTCAAATTGATTGGGTGTTGTTTTACTATATAGATGGACAATGACAAAAACATGCAGTCAAAGGAAGTCAGGAGTTTAATAAATCAAGGCCACTGCATAAAGGCCTTACAGAGCATTAAAAAGGAGGAAACCCAGCATCTGGTGATGTCCATGAGCTCAAGACTTCGGGCTGTTATTACCAGCAAAGCATTTTCAACCAAGTATTAGAAATGAACATTTTATTTTCAGTTCTTTAATTTGTCCAATTACTTTTCACCCCATGAAATGAAAGGATTGTGTTTGTTATGCAATATTTTTGTTCAACCGTAATTAACATACTGAAAATCTGAACTGCAGTTGTTTCATTTGAGGTTGAGCATCGGGCACCAGTGAGTAGTTTTGCAAAGAAATTGATCCTGCTAAGACAAGAATGTGGCAATTTAGATAGTTGATTAATGAGCATATGTTGCGACTCTATCATATCCACAACCTAGCAATGTCGAAGGAAGGCAAGAGTACGTTGACGTGGACGTGAGAGGAAATAAATGCATTCAAAGTAGTAAGTACTGGGAGCAAGGCTGTGAATGATGGCTTCTTTATCATAATTATGTCTGAAAAGGAAAACAAACAGCCTGTGTTGCAGGAAGGTGTATATAGTAAAAAAAAAACAAAAAAAAACAACGACAGACTTAATTATACAACTATTGTTTATTGTGTGCATCAGTTCTCAATTTAGAGGCAAAAAAAATGAGTCCAGGTTGTCCCATAGCGATTGACAAGTTCAAAGTTCAGTGAAAGCATTACATGGTTATTACAGAGTGATAATTATGGGTTACAGAATTTTACAGACTTACTGAAATGCTACTTGCTGCATTAAAAACATGATTACTGATTAAACCAAAAAGCAACAGCATAACCACAGCTCACAATCCAGCTGCAATCTGTGTGTATGCTAAATAATTACCTTTTTATAATTCACAGAGCTAAGCCGTTTTGACATTATGGCAACAGATCTTCACTTTGAGGAACAGCAATAATAATATTTAGCTCCTCTACACTGCAACCCAACTTACAGTTCTTCCCCTCCTTTCTTACAATCCCAGATATAAAAATAAGCACAGAGGACATGTTAATGTCCAAGTTTACTCAAAGAAATCTAGTTAAATTGGAGGGGTACTAATTTGGAGCAAATGATCAGTGCAAATACTGTGAAAAAAGCTGCAACGTTCCTCTGCATGCAATAAATGTTATAAAAAAGATTAATATAAAGCGTTTAATGAACTAAAGTTTCACTCGTTACATTTCTTTATTCCGCAGTCGTGTTTAGTTCATCTGTACTGGATCATGGGGTGATCATTCCAATAAGGCAGCTGGGACAGTTTCCTCTCAGTGGCTGTTTTGATGGGCCAGCCCCAGGCCTTGAAGAAGCCGGTCAGGTTCATTCCCACAGTCTGGGAGAAAGTCTCAGCATACAGGTTCATTTTTGTGCCGTTGTCATGAGGAAAGTTGCTCATGTGGTGGTACGCAGCAAACACCTTCTTAAAGGCATCCCAGCCAAACTTTTCCTGGAGCTACAGAAAAGGTAAGTATAACAACAACTTAAACTATTTGCTGTCTTTTATGTTAGGAGCAATAATCTCTTGACTAAAGCATCATAACCTGTTACGATTTAATGTTAGCTTCACTATAAGTCCACAAGTCTACATGGAATTGTCACCTATATGGCACACCCAAATCAAACTCTTTTAGAAGACAAAGTACATGTCAGAGATTTGATTTGAAAGGTGTCATCTTGTACTTTCTGACACTATCCTTGTTTAGCATGTGGCTAAAATACAACTTGAACCTAACTCTACCCCTAAGTGATTTGTTGGTGACTTGGTCGATTTTAAGTGTGACTGGATCAAATGGAGTTAGAGACTTTCAGTCTTATTCATATCAAGTGTTTTCTTTACTATGGATCAAGCAAAATTTCTCTATAATTTCTCACCTGCAGATATGTTTCCAGGGCAACCCACACACTCCAGTCACTGAGTTTCCTTCCTCCCTTGATGTACTCCTCTACTCGACTCTTTCGGTTTGCTAAAGTCAAATTACCATGAGCCTGCACCAAAGAACATGGAATGAGATAGTTGCTAAATCATGTGACCACAGAAAACTCAGTAATGAGTTTTCTGATGACGATTGATGTAAAAAAAAAAATGTTTTAAAATTAGTTTTAAAAACAATTGATTTACTCTACATGTGCTCTGTTGATGCCCAGCACCTCTTCATGCACATACACTGACCACAGGTTGCATGTACACTCTGTGGTGTGTGGTCGGAACTCCCAGCAGCTTCTCTGTTGGTTGTGTCCAAGTTCATGGATGGGGCCCCACAGTTGTTCACCTTTTTTAACACCAACTACTTCAGCAGCTGAGGCATGGTGTGCCATGATGGGATAACCTGAATGCATCAAGCCTTAACAGAAGAAAAGTAAATATAATGTTGCAGTATATTAATAATTGTTGCAAGATTATATTGCGAATACTTTGTGACAGAAAAGCTATAAAATGTCCATCCATCCATCCATCCATCTTCATCCGCTTTATCCGAGGCCGGGTCGCGGGGGCAGCAGCCTAAGCAAAGAGGCCCAGACCTCCCTCTCCCCAGCCACCTCCTCCAGCTTATCCGGGGGAATACCAAGGTGTTCCCAGGCCAGCCGAGAGATATAATCTCTCCAGCGTGTCCTGGGTCTGCCCCGGGGCCTCCTCCCGGTGGGACATGCCTGGAACACCTCACCCAGGAGGTGCCCAGGGGGCATCCTTGTCAGATGCCTGAGCCACCTCAGCTGGCTCCTTTCGATGTGGAGCAGCAGCTGCTCTACTCTGAGCCCCTCCCGGATGGCCGAACTTCTCACCCTATCTCTAAGGGAGAGGCCAGCCACCCTTCGGAGGAAGCTCATTTCTGCCGCTTGTATCCGCGATCTCGTTCTTTTGGTCACTACCCACAGCTCGTGGCCATAGGTGAGGGTAGGGACGTAGCTCGACCGGTAAATTGAGAGCTTCGCTTTTACACTCAGCTCCCTCTTCACCACGACGGACCGGTGCAGCGTCTGCATTACTGAAGCTGCAGCCCCAATCCGTCTGTCGATCTCCGGCTCCCTTCTCCCATCACTTGCGAACAAGACCCCGAGATACTTGAACTCCTCCACTTGGGGCAGGAACTCATCCCCGACCCGGAGTGGGCACTCCACCCTTTTCCGGCTGAGAACCATGGCCTCAGATTTGGAGGTGCTGATCCTCATTCCCGCTGCTTCACACTCGGCTGCGAACTGTTCCAGTGCGAGCTGGAGGCCCTCACCCGAAGGAGCCAACAGAACTACATCATCCGCAAAAATCAGAGATGAGATTCTGAGGCCACCAAAGCGAAAACCGTCCGCCACTTGGCTGCGCCTAGAAATCCTGCCCATAAAAATTATGAACAGAACCGGAGACAAAGGGCAGCCCTGGCGAAGCCCATCACCCACCGGGAACGAGTCCGACTTATTGCCGGCAATGCGAACCAAGCTCTTGCAACGGTTGTATAGGGATCAAATGGCCCGTAGCAATGGGCCAGACACCCCATACTCCTGCAACACCTCCCACAGGACACCCCGAGGGACACGGTCGAATGCCTTCTCCAAGTCCACAAAACACATGTAGACTGGTTGGGCAAACTCCCATGCACCCTCAAGTATCCTCGAGAGGATAAAGAGCTGGTCCAGTGTTCCGCGACCAGGACGAAAACCGCATTGCTCCTCCTGTATCCGAGGTTCGACTAGCGGACGAACTCTCCTTTCCAGCACCCTGGCATAGACGTTCCTAGGGAGGCTGAGGAGTGTGATCCCCCTGTAGTTGGAACACACCCTCCGGTCCCCCTTCTTAAAGATGGGGACCACCACCCCGGTCTGCCAGTCCACAGGTACTGCCCCTGATCTCCACGCAACATTGCAGAGGCAAATTGGCGGGTCATTCCCCTCATCCCCAGACTCTGCTTCCTCCTCGGAAGACGTGTCAGTGGGATTAAGGAGGTCCTCGAGGGTATCCTTCCACCGCCTGACAATTTTCTCAGTCGACGTCAGCAGCGCTCCGCCAGCACTATACACAGTGCAGGTAGAGCACCGCTTTCCCCTCCTGAGACGCCTGACGGTTTGCCAGAATCTCTTCGAGGCAGTCCGAAAGTCTTTTTCCATGGCCTCTCCGAACTCCTCCCACACCCGAGTTTTTGCTTCAGCCACTGCCCGTGCCGCATTCTGCTTGGCCTGTCAATACCTGTCAGCTGCCTCCGGAGTCCCACAGGCTAACCAAGCCCGATAGGACTCCTTCTTCAGCCTGGTGGCTCCCTTCACCTCTGGTGTCCACCATTTGGTTCGGGGATTACCACCACGGCAGGCACCAACCATCTTGCGGCCGCAGCTCAATGCGGCAGCTTCGGCAATGGAGACGCTGAACATGGTCCATTCGGACTCAATGTCCCCGGTCTCCCTCGGAATGCTGTTGAAGCTCTGCCGGAGGTGTGCGTTGAAGATCTCGCGGACTGGGGCCTCTGCTAGACGTTCCCAGCACACCCTCATTACGCGTTTAGGTGCACCAGGTCTGTCCAGCGTCCTCCCCCGCCACCTGATCCAACTCACCACCAGGTGGTGATCAGTTGACAGCTCAGCCCCTCTCTTTACCCGAGTGTCCAGAACATATGGTCGCAGGTCTGGTGATACGATTACAAAATCGATCATCGACCTACGGCCTAGAGCGTCCTGGTGCCACGTGCACTTATGGACACTCTTATGTTTGAACAGGGTGTTCGTTATGGCCAAACTGTGATTAGCACAGAAGTCCAATAACAAAGCACCGCTCGGGTTCAGATCAGGGAGGCCGTTCCTCCCAATCACGCCCCTCCAGGTCTCGCTGTCATTACCCACGTGAGCATTGAAGTCTCCCAGCAGGACAACAGAGTCTCCAGGTGGAGCACCTTCCAGCACCCCCCCCCCCCCCAGGGACTCTAAGAAGGCTGGGTACTCTGAACTGCCACTCGGCGCATAAGCGCAGATGACAGTCAGGACCCGTTCCCTGACCCTAAGGCGCAGGGAACAAACCCTCTCGTCCACCGGGAAAAACCCCAACGTACCGGCAGCAAGCCGAGGGGATATTAGAATACCCAGCCCAGCCCGCCGCCTCTCACCAGGGGCAACTCCAGACTGAGACAGAGTCCAGCCCCTCTCCAGGAGACTGGTTCCAGAGCCCAATCCATGCGTAGAGGTGAGCCCGACTATATCTAGCCGGTACCTCTCAACCTCACGCACTAACTCAGGCTCCTTCCCCACCAGAGAGGTGACATTCCATGTCCCTATTGCCAGTCTTGGCAGCCGGGGGTCTCCTGGCTGCCACCCGGCACACATTGCACCCGACCCCTATGGCGCCTCCTGCGGGTGGTGGGCCTGCGGGAGGATGGGCCCATGTCTCCTCTTCGGGCTGTGCCCGGCCGGGCCCCATAGACTAAGGCTCGGCCACCAGACGCTCGCCCTCAGGCACCCTCCCCGGGCCTGGCTCCAGGGCGAGGCCCCGGTAACCCTATCCCGGGCAGGGTAAACTGTTCCCTTGATATCCTTTTCATAAGGGTCTTCTGAATCGCTCTTTGTCTGGTCCCTCACCCAGGACCAATTTGCCATGGGAGATCCTACCAGGGGGCAAAAGCCCCCAGACAACATAGCCCCTGGGATCCCTGGGACACACAAACCCCTCCACCACGATAAGGTAGCGATTCAAGGAGGAGGCTATAAAATGTGAAGGAGAGAAATGAATCCGAATGATTTAAACAAAAGCCTTATATTATCACATGTTGTTATAAATTCCTACAATTTAGTTATTAACAAAAGAAGGGGCAAAATCCCTATTTGCCTTGTCGGCGGTCTTAATGCTTCAAGCTGTTCCAGAGGCCCTGGAGCTTACTACACTACATTACATTACGATTAGCACAGGGACCACTGTTGCCTTCACCCACCACATCTTCTCCAGCCCCTCTCTCAGCCCTTGGTGAGCTACTTGTGTTCCTTCTTCCTGATGTTGCATTCATTTGGTATAGCTTGGTCTATCATGACAGCCTTCTTGCTCTGCTAATTGGGGATGGCCAGCTGGTGTAAAGTGCACTTACCAGCAGAAATCTGCACATCTGTCACAAAGCGCTCCTTGCGAGGAAATTTGTGTGGTTTGGCAGCCAGATCTGCAATGGCCCTCGTCATTTCATCCCAGAGAGCGGCCACCTTGTCTGGGTGCTCCAGACCCCGAACAGCATCTGATGGTACGGTGAGGACGATGTTTTCAAACTCCAACTCTGCCCAGGGCCCAGGAGCCGTGCGCAGCAACGACCACTCAGCTGCAGTTGTCACACCTGAAAAGAATAAAGAGAGGAGCAGATCTATTATAATGCTTTGAATCATTGCATATTAAAAACATATATAAAATGTTCTATTCAAAGTACAAACTTGTGTGACAGTTCCGAGAAAAATCTGGCTTGTTCTTAAACAAAACTGTGGGACAATCTGCCTTTAGAGATTAGACAGGCCTCTAGTATAGTATATATATATATACTTATGTATATATATATTTGAATACAGGGCTGTTTTGATTTTTATTCATCATGTGTTTTATTTTTATTCTATTTTTTTGCTGTTTCGTTTTATCTAATTTTCTTAACTTAATTACTGTACAGTCCTTTGGTCCAGTTTTGGCTATTTTAAAGTGGTTTATAAATAAAGTTTGATTGGATCACAAAGTAAAGAATCTGTGTCATGACCCTGTGCCTTCTCGGCTGACTCTGTATGGCTACAAGTGTTTTTGTTGTGCTGCATCTCTCTCTCTCCCCTGCACTGCGCTCTACCGGGGCGGAGTCATGACGGCTCCAGCCCCTGGCTCGGACACCTGCAAGCAATCATCTCACTCACTCACTTAAGGCGGCTGCTGAGAGTGCTTCCTCGCTGGATTATTGTGTAACACTCGTCAGTGTCATCACTTATCTGAGCCGTTTTTCGAGTTTCTGTCGTGCCACTACTCACCTGCCTTTCCTCTCTGTGCCAGGATTCTCGCCAGCCTGAGGACCGCCGTTGGTGAGCTAAAGCCGGAGTCCGAGCTACCTGAGCTTCAGTGGATGTTGTACATAGCCCTCTTCTTCCCGTGCCTGTGCTTCCCGGAGACCCTCTTCCTGTGCCCCCTCACCTGTATATATTCGCACCTGGTGTCTGTGTGTGTCAATAAATCACGAACTTAAGTGACGGTCTGCCTCCGAGTCCCTCCTGAGCCTGACAATCTGGTAATTCCATAATTTCTTAACCCTTTAGAGCCGGTCAGAGCGGGAACGCTCTGTTTTGCGTAACTATTTTTAAATCCCAGTAGCTCTGCAACCACGTAAGCTAGCGCAATAATTTTTTTTTGCATATGAAACCGGAGGAGTTGTACTTACATCTTATGCCATCAGCTTGTCCTAGGTCACAGTTTCCACATATAGCTTTGCAAAAACTGCATAAAAAGCGCTTGCAGGAACAAAAACATAATATTCCAGAAGCACGCTTTGCCGATCCGATCAACTGTTCATAACACTTCCTACATTGGAATAGACGTCAGCGCGAACTTTTGCATGTCCGCCATTACCTGCCCAAAACCGGAAGTGACGTCATTTTCGCAGAAATGTCGTTTTTTTTTTTTTTTTTACCATCAGGGCCTCAGGGCCTATACT
The DNA here is from genome assembly GCF_041146795.1 of Maylandia zebra. NCBI lineage: Eukaryota > Metazoa > Chordata > Actinopteri > Cichliformes > Cichlidae > Maylandia > Maylandia zebra. Next base: position 9,248,387 of record NC_135180.1, read on the forward strand.
GGTATTTTTAAAAGTTATGTTTGACTTTATGACTTTCTGTGTCGTTTCTGGGATGCTTAGGACTCATATTGCACTGCTGGAAATAGTTCATTTTGATACATATGCTGCTTTTTTGCAAATTTGCAGTATAATATTTATTTTCGTTTTTCCTGCAGTGTATAAAAATTGGTGTATTTCAAAAATAAAACTATGAAGAAACTCAAAATTAATTTCCTGTGGTGGGAAACTATTTGGTGCAACTTTTTTGTATTTACAGTTTTGAGGGATAAGCCTCTTAAATTTCTCTAACTAGAAATATATGTTAAAAAAGCAAAAACGATTTTCAATTTTTTTGTAGTTTATTGCACTTTTTTGCAATTTATGTAATTACTATGCACTTAATGAATACATATTATTAAAATCTGGGCTATAATTGTTGTATTGATGTATAGCAACTTGAAATGCTCCCAAAAATGGCACCACACCATGTAAAAATATAATATAAGCTCTGGCGGACTTGGTTCTATGGTAGGTCTTAAAGGGTTAAAGGCTTGTAACACAGGTGGATAAAAAACTCCAGATGCATCTCATATGAATAAATTCTTTAAATAAATAAATTTTGCTTTATCTAATTCAACAAATGCATTTCATTCGTTTCTTTAAACAGCCTATGGTGTAAAAGGCCTCTGAATAATTTAGCAAACTTTGTGAAGTCTTTTAGGAGAGGGTTTTACTTTACTGAAAATATATTGAGCTCAAGTTAATTCACCTGTATTGTCCAATAAAAACACTGTATGTTCAATCAGAATGAAGGTGATCCAAGTGAGACTCACCAGATATCTTCCATTAACTCCAATTAAGCAAACCTTGTACACTGTTTTAGACGAGAGGGTTAAGCTGTTAACTAGATTTTTGTTTACTTTTCTTTACTTAACTTTCAACATGTTGAACTGAAATTGTTTCACCTGCATCGTCCATTGAAAACACTTGGGATCAGAATGAAGGTGATCCAAGTGAATAAGATTAAGACTTATCAGATATCTTCCATTAACTCCATGGACACAAAGTACACAGCACTGTTATAAACCACAGACTCACCAGACTTGTAATATGGAACAGTTACAGCTTTCTGCACTATGATCTCCAACCCCTTCACTTGTGTGTTGGGTGGGGCCACCAGGTAGATGAGCCCCCCCCACAGGTTGGACACATGCAGCATCTCTGATGTAACAGGAAATCGCTCATGAACACGTGGTGGTCTCTTCAGCTCATCCTTTCTGTGTAGGTCATCAGTTTGACAGCCTATCTGAATCTGTAGATAAAATGGAAAATCTATTGGATATCAGGGTTTTGACAAAACAGATACATTTCAGTTCATTTTTTTAAATATAGCGTCAAATTACAACACCCGTCGCCTTTGCAAACAGCCCCATTCCTGAACACAGAGACACCTGTGCATTCAGGAAGGATTTACAAAGCAGTTTATAGATGTTATGAACAGAGATGGGCAGTTACACGTTACTTGTAACGCGTTACTGTAATCTGATTACTTTGTAAAGTAACGAGTAAAGTAAGGGATTACTATCGCAAAAAACGGTAATTAGATTACCGTTACTTTCCCGTAGAAACGCTGCGTTACTGCGTTACTAAAACCGTGATTTTTTTTTTGCGAGACTGTCTCATGACAATGACGTAAGCGAGTGCAACGTTCGTGACAACAGCTGTGTGCAGATCAACAATGGATAATATATCTAGTACGGGAGAGAGTATGAGCGTGCAGCGTTTAAAGCGTGGAAGTACTGACCTTACTTTGAGTTTGATTCCATAAAAAGTGACAAAAACATTAGTGTCCATTGTGCGTGGGAAGAAAACTTCTTTTTACAGCGAAAAAAAAAACCCTAAACAAGCACCGAGTGCGCTACGACGTAATGGGAAATTCACAGAGAAACTCGCGGATTCTTCCACTGACCGCTGCGGCACACCTGCACCAGGGCACAACTCCACCTACCCCACTCCTGCTTTACAGGTGAAAATAGAGCAACAGGACCGCTAGTCTTTGACTTTATTTATTTTCTGCTGTGTTTTACTTGCATCTATTTGAAAGACTGAGTGTAAACACAAAAAATATTTTATTTTATGTGCTGGAATGTGCAGAAAATAGGTTTAAATGTTAAACTAATTTCTTCAAGTCAGAGAATGTTGCATATAATTTAATTTTTACTTGATGCATAAAGTTAAAAGATTAAAACTGATAAAACAAGTTAAAAAAGAGGTTTTTCCATTTGATTACATCTTGTATGATGGATTATGCAGAAAAAGTAGAATTGGGCTGAAAGATCTATCACTTTATCACCTATTCAGGTTGTAAATCGTGTTTTAAAAAGTAACTAAGTAACTAAGTAATTTAATTACTTTTGAAAATAAGTAATCAGTAAAGTAACGGGATTACTTTTTGGGGAAGTAATAAGTAATTAGTTACTGATTACTTTTTTCAAGTAACTTGACCAACACTGGTTATGAACAAATTTTCTTTCTTGTGGTGTGCTATTAAAAAGCATGGACAGGTCTATAGATGACTGGGGCATGATATTGGATTGAGTTGAACTGATACAGGCAGGGAACAGAGGGCACAGTTCTGTGTGAGACTTTCTATTGGCTGAAGGGCTGATGCTGAAACAGATGTTTAGAGATTTGACTGAATTTCTTCTTTACGTATCATCCAGTTAAGTGAGACAGGTTTCAAGGGAGGGCTGTAACTCTATAGTTAACTATAGTTCTGCACCACCATTGGCCCCATAGTCGTGCCTCTTGTGTTTTGGACTACTGTTCCTTTCTTTTTTTTTATTTTGGATTCTGCTTTTATTTTGTTTTGTTTTGCATTTTGTGTGCTCCAATCCTGCCCGCTTCACAGATTTTATATACTTCACCGTCCAGTCCTTGTTGACAGTCTCAGCTGGCATTACCATGTCGGTACTCATACCAGGAGAGAGGTAGAGACCAGTGCTGATCCACTCTTCCCCATCTAACACACACACACACACACACACACACACACACACACACACACACACACACACACACACACACACACACACACACACAATGGCAATAGAAACAAATTAGCTTTCTATGTTTATGAAAAACATTCACAGATATGTCTTATTTGTATATAGCAAAGTAAGTCTGCACTTTCACTGGAATACAAATCTGTCATGAAAACAATCAAAGTATATTGTGGGATACAACAGGATACTTGATCAGAGTACATATACATGTATGAAATGTATGAAATCTGCAGGTATTTTATTTTTTAGATGTCTGTGAGAAAATCCATATTGAGTCCAAATTGAATATGTTAATGAAACAATGAGTATTGTGAAACAACTGTGAACAGGTTGCAGTCATATATTCACAGTTGACACATTTGTCCACAAACATGAAATCTGACCTGCTGTGGTAACATCGATCTTGAGCCTGTGGTTATAGACGTCTGGCATCAGTGGCCTATCCTTGATGAGGTAGGGCAGGAGAGCCTCAGGATTTAGGCAAAACTCATATACAGGTGATCCCAAACTGAGGAGTAGATGGTCTTTTGGCGTCTTTGCAGGGCAGCTGTCACTCACCTTGAAAGAAGAACATATTAGTGTAACATCTTAGTGGTTAACAGCTGCCATATAATGATCAGTGCACTAGTCCGTGTTGTTCAAATGTTTCTCTACTCACCTGTGGCAGGCCTGACCTCTTTAACATGTCAGTGAGTGCAGCCAACACTTGAGTGTAATAGAAGCAGCCACGTGCCTTTGTGCGCAAGTAAGCATCACAGTCGTTGCCCAGCTTTTTAAGACATCCCTCCTCATGCTTGCTAAGTTCTACACCTGTAGTCACATGGGCAGCGAAGCGGTGTAGAAGGTGGCGGAAGTGGTAAGTATCTTTAATCGGCCAGCTGGGTACAAAGGCTTTGTATGTTCCTGCACGGATTTTTGCTCCCAAAAGGCTCAATCCCATTTGGTTCAGGATCTTGTTCCCTGAAAGAAAGTAAAGCAAGTGTCACTTAATTTACTGAGTTGTATTGCTGGAAATGTCGTGACTGTGTTTTACACTCATCAGGAGCTTCAATCGAAGTGTCTTTGGACAAGATACTACACCATTGTGAATCTGTTAGCACAATACAACAGGTTTTAGGATTTAGACAAGAAGAGCTCTGTATCAATGCAGTGCATTGATGGTTTTATGTTTTTTTGGGTGAAAAATAAGAACACTACCAGTATTTCTGCTATGTGTATTGTGAAACCCTTGTTGTGCATTTTCATACCTGAGAAATCTGTAAGTGGATTTTGCCCAGGATATGTCTGCGCCCAGTACCAGGCATGTCCTCCAATCAGCAGGCCTCCTCCCTCTGCCACAAAGTTTTTGATTTCCTCCAAATGCTCAGTGATATACGCTGTACACACAAACACGCTGAGGTCTTTCCTGAAGTTTGTCTTCTCGCACTTCAGCCCAGACTCACTCAGAACTTTGAGTGCAGGATTCACCATGACACCAACAACCCCTCTGCGCCCTTCATCCAACCAGTGAATGGCATTTCTCCAAAATGGAGCCATGCTCTAAAATAAAAGAAGGAAAGCAGGAAGACAGACAGTCATGTGTACTTGTGATATATAAAATATTTGTCAGAACAGCCCACATTTCACCCTATCCCAGCTACCATAGGGCAAGAAGCAAAGGACAGATCACTAGTCTGTCAGAGGGCTAAAACAAAGAGAAAGACAACCATTCGCACTAAGATTCACACACACATTCACACCTATGGGCAATTTCGATTTTACAATTAACCTGGCTCCACTAACTGTGGACCGTGGGAGGAACCCAGAACACTCAGAAAGAACCCACGCAAACACTGGAAGAAAATGCAAACTCCACACAGAAATCTGGGATTTTAACTTTTAAAAAATTTAATTTTAGTACTCTACCTTGACTGCTAGATATGCTTCATGTGTAACCACAATGACCCGTCCTCGCCCATAGTAGGCTCCTGCCAGGAATGGACGTCCATCTTCTGTAGTTCCGATGGGAAATGCTAGCGGTCCGTGGACTAGAACCTCAGAAAATACACAATCAGATGGTAGGTCGAACTCTGAAACCCCTTGGAGTAAGAACTCTAAGTCATCCTTGAAGTCCTTTCCTGTCCTATAATTGAAAGGTGGAATGGGAATATGAAAGAGAAATAAAAATTAGAGATACAGTGTACAGAAGTAAATTCAGAATAACTGGATGAATTTCTTTTTACGAAAATTGTGTTGTTTTAAACAAAATGCCTGTTTGTCACTATGAATTTTGAGTGTAAATTGTATTATCTTAATGTGTTTTTACTATCAATACCCTGTAAATATATAGTCATGTTGTAAAATGACTATTTTAAATTTTACAAATTTGTTCTTGTAAAATGATTTATTATATGTAAATTAGCATAAAAAATCACTTTAGTAATACTGTTTCAAATAACAAAGAAAAAATATTTTTGCATTAAAAGTTTGGACTTTGGTCAGCTGTTATGTTGTTTTAAAGTGCTTTAAAAATAAAGTGAAAGTTATTATATGGAAAGTGGAACTTTTGGAAACGTGCAGTAAAACAGGACTACAGTGGACCCTCACTGTAACGTGGTTCACCTTTCGCGGCCTCGCTGTTTCGTGAATTTGCTTTTTAAAAAATGTTCTTCTTTTTACAGCGCATTGTGTTCTGCGTCCTGATTGGCTGTAGACCATTGTCAATCAATCTCGTGCCGTGTCTCCTGTACAGTACAGAATGCGTTCAGCTTGTGTTTGACCGCTGAAGTGCAATGTCAATGAAACATTTTGCACCATCAAAGGCACCTGCGGTAGCACCCAAAAGGCTGAGGAAGATGCTAACAATAGCACAAAATGTTGGACTTCTGGACATGCTAAAGGAAGATAGAAGTTACTGTATTTTAATTTTATTTAATTTGATTATAAGGCGCATTAAGCGAAATAAAACAGTCAGATAAGTCAAACTTTTCTGAACTCAGTCTTCTTGCTTCCTCCACTTCTGTACCATTGATTTATTAATCTTGAATTCTCTGGCAGATGCTCTATTCCCATGTTCTGGACCTGAAAACAGGGTTTGATCTTTAGTTTCATTCTATGATACGAGATTTATTTTCCTACGAAGGTTTGAATTTGAGTGTTAAAATAAGAGAGAAAAGTGTGAAAATGTTCATGCCTGTCTAAGAAAAATGTATAAAGTGTGTAGTGAGGGGTTTTACAGCCTTAAAACTATAATAATTGTAAAAACTAAAGTTGGCTACTTCGTAGATTTCACCTATCGCATGGTTATTTTTAGAACGTAACTCCGGTGATAAACGAGGGACCACTGTATAGCATATACTCACGCTAACGACTTCCAGGAGGACGGGATCTGAGGGTAGACGGGCAGGTTCTCCACCTCACCACAACGCTCAGTGAAGTAGATTCCTGCCACTCCTGCCACTTTATTCCCTTCAAACTGATGCAGTGTGTTCTCTTTGGGATGATTTGCAGCCCAACTCCACGCCTGCCCAGCTATCAGCACCCCTCCTCCAGCTTTCAGAAACGCCACCAGCTCTGTTGGGTCTGAGCCCACGCTGTAGGCATCGGTCACATAAACGCCAACTCCCAGGTTGTCACTGAAAGCTCCCACAACTTCTACTTGGAAGCTGGGTTTTTGGAGGTTATCAGCAACAGCACTGACATTTCTCTGCACCCCTACTGAGAGGTTATCAGATCCATCACCTCTCAGCCAGGTCACAGCATTTTCTACCAGAGCAGGAAAGGCTGTCAAGTAGCCCTCATGACCCAGGACCACAATCCTTCCACTGCCGTACAGAGAAGCAGCCATCAGGACCTGACCTCGGCTGTTCATTGCTAAAGGAAAAGCATGGTCTCCGATCAGGACCAGGTCACTGGGAACACAGGGTCCCTGTAGGTCCAGCTCCTTCAGGCCTCTCATCAGAGAGGCGTAGGCCTCTTCATGTTGGCTTTTGAATGATTGGTTAGATGACATAGTGTAGAGGATTTACACTCTGTAGACTGATGAAGAAGATGGAGGTTAGGATGCAGAAAGAGGAAGTTGTTAACACATCAGGTTTAATAGTTTTTCTTGCCAAGAAAAACTATGCCAAGTTGAGTCGATGGAATAAAAACACACAGTAAACATAATATTTAAACTATTACTAGTGTGTTACAAGTCAAGACTAAGCAAATTGTCAAACTGTAGCTGGTGAAAAAATAGAAAGCTGTTCTCCACTGATCTTATTACAACCAAATACAACTTAAAAACACCAAGCATTTTTTTCCTTACCTGGAAGTTTTCTTTCTGTGGTACTGTAGCACAACAGTTTTAAGGAGAAACACGCTCTATGTTTCAGAAGAAGAGAAAGAATAAAAATGAAAGAAGAGAATGGTGCTGCTTATATAAGGAGATGTGATAAGGACAGTCCACTGATAAGAGGCAGGTCCTTTTATCAGCACCAAATGTGGCCATAAATGAACGTTTAATCAGAATGTGACGTTTCCTCTATAAATTTGCAGAGATCATTGATTTTTGAAATGTATTTCCACTGAAATAATGAAGAAATTAAATGTGTCACAGCTACTTCAGGGTTAGCAAGAAAGGAGAAGTCACAGAAATGATGATTTTGTTCAAGAAAATCGTCCTAGAAGCAGGTGAATTTTGCAGTATGATCCTAGTAACTGACCAGGAGTTCACTGCAAGTCTGCAAGGAAAACAGTAAAAGTACCTCATTTTTCATATCCAAATACATTAGATGTCTAAATGTCCTTAATTATATTCCAACATTCCAACTTGTTTTCCTTCTTTCTTTAAGGCCAGCATCCAATTTTAGATGAGAAGGTAAAGAGTGTGGCCAGAAACGTTATTACACTCATCCACCAAAAGTTTTGATGGAGGCAGTTCCCAGTTCCTCAAACAGAGCAAAGACAATCATATAAATCATTCATCATATAAACATCATTATCATTTGAAATTCATGTTAGCTTAAGTTTTTATATAGTCAAACCACAGATTTCCAAACACACACATATACAACTGTTCAATTTTCCATGGAAGACTGTACTTTATGTAATTTAAAACAGCAGTCCAGATTTTTCAAAAATATAAGAGAGATAATCCCATACAGCTTATGACAAAATTTGATCCGAAGTGATTGATGGCCCTAATCACGACCTTTTGACCTCCCGCCCCTCCCCCCCGGAAGCGTGTAATGAGCGTGACGAATCGCATCCGGAGAAGGGGGGTGGGAAACCCCCCGCGTGTCGAATTGCATCCTGAGAAGGGGGGGTGAACCCCGGAAGCGCGCCATCTGTTGCTAACCGTGTCGAATTGCATCCTGAGAAGGGAGGGGGGAAACCTCCGGAAGCGCGTCATCTGTTGTTGGGAAAAAAAGTTTTTAGAGGGAGGGGGAAACCTCCGGAAGCGCGCCATCTGTTGGAGGGGAATAAAAAAGCAGAGAGGTGGAGTCCGTCACAATTTCTAAGGCACAGACACAAGATGGATTTCCTTCTGCAGCCCAGCAGCGTTCCTGTGTCCGATGAGATCTGCTCTCCCAAAGAAGAAGGCTTTGAATATGACATATTCAAATACAGCATATTTACTATGGAAGGCCTCGATCCGGACCCTATGACCCTACCGGAAATACTCCGGAAGTGTCTAGTCATTTTCAGACCTGATGCGTCATGTTCCCTAAGCACAGCGGTGATGCAGCAGATGATTCTGTGATGTATAGAGAGACAGAGCGGATGTAATTTTACTTTCTTAAGCTGCACCGGCGTTTGTAATGGAAATAAAGAGTGACTTCCTGTAGAGATTTCAATAGTATTTTATTTTCCTATAATACAGACGCTGTAAAAAACCTTTAAGATACACCATAGCTTGTGATGAAAAGAAGAACTTTCTATCCGCTTGTAACCTACAGGCTGCCTATGTGTAAAAAAAAACGAATAAATATCCCTTAGTGAATACTACTTTTCCTTTTGAGAGACTGAAAAACAAACCATGTAACCTACAGGCTGCCTATGTGTAAAAAACGAGTAAATATCCCTTAGTGTAGTGAATACTACTTTTCCTTTTGAGAGACTGAAAAACAAACCATAATTGCAGCGACAGGCGATCTTGTTTCACACACACACACACACACACACACACACACACACACACACACACACACACACACACACACACACACACACACACACACACACACACCGCGGGCCAAGGAGGAGTTTTTTTCTTCAATACTTTAACAATAAGTTTTCTCAATAGATAGAAAATGATGACGCTGAGGAGTCCGATATTATCATTGCTTGTAACCCGGTAAATAATTTCGTACATCTCCCCATAAAACAAGTCTTAGTGGAAAAAAGCTCATATTAGAATAAGTTTATTCCCCTCTGTGGGAAAGAGTCAACCATGAGGCGAGTTTTGTCAACAGCAATTGTCCATTTGGTAAAACAAATATCCGCCTCAAAGTCGTACCTGTGGTATGCTATGTCTTCTAAAGCACGTATAATGTAAACAGAACTGGTCTTTGCACAGAAGCCTGTGGAGCTTCATAATTAACCTCAGTGTGTGAAGAGGACTCTCCATTTAATAATAGCTGTAATAAAATGTTCTGGCCGACGGTGTTAAATGCTGCACTTGGGTCTAGCAAGGAAGATTTCAACTTTTCAATACGAATGAAGGCTGAAAACTGATTAGATTAATGTCTGATGATCTTTTTCTGTGCTTCTTCAAGTTTGTAACACCAAACATATTAAAGGATGATGTAAGGCTCACAGGAAGAGTTTAATTAGACACACATTTACTATTTTTCTTTATACTCTTTCTTTCTTGACATGTTTAATATGATTACTATCAGAGGAGAAAATGAACCTTGTGTAGTCTAAAAACTTTTTTATTTAATCAAACTGTAATGTTGTTGAACTCTGACGGACGTGTCTTTTAATCTTGTCAACAAATCCTTAATCATCTAAATCTGCCATTTATCATCTTGTAAAATGTTCCCTCTGCTTCTGTTGCACATCTCCCCCCGACACTCTCTGCTTCACCAGCCCTGTGCAGGTGGTCCAACCCCTGCCTGCCTCCTTAAACTGGGGTGTTTAAATCTCTTTACCTCTGTTGTGAACTTCACACAAAGTTTGTGGTAACAAAATCAAACTGACGAGGATCTCGTTTGAAAAACACACACACTCACGAGACAAAATAAAAACAGACTGCTCAAAGCAAAAGCAGAGCCCTCACAGCTGGTAGTACAAACACAGTGACAACATGCGTATTAGATACCCTCAGTGCCAAAAGCATAAATATGAAAAAATGTGATCACCAAGAATATCCTAAAAATGGCATTGAGGTGGGTGTTACAGTAAAGAAAAAAAAAAGTAGCCAAATTTTCATCGGAAAATGTTGAATTTTAGTAAAAACAATGCTCTGTAGTTTGATACTGTCGTTACAGACAAAGCAGATGTTTAAAGCCTTTGGACGCACATTTGAAATGCACTCATTCTCCTTATCAGCTGGAAACATTAAAGCCGTAAAATGACTTTTTCAAACGGATAAAAACTATTGAACAGCAGCAATGTTGAGCCTGTTCCAAAATTTGAATGTACATGTGTTGAAGGTGCGGGTCTTGTTGAATTATTAAACATACTTTCTTTAATTTTTCGAGCCACAAAAACAACAACTTTTAATTTTCTTCTGCTTGAGTCTCGGCCTCGGGTAGCTCTACTTATCATTGCTCAGTCAGTTGTCTGTTTGTGCTACTTTTTTTCAAGGAGCAGTGGATTATTGGTAAGGGTGACTTTATGTGTTTAGTTACTTAAGTGGAAGTACTGTGGAAAGTTTTACCTTACATACATAGATCTACCAGTACAGCTTCTGAGGTAACTGTTTACAAAATGTTATAATCTATTCAAAGGTTCTTTGCAATTTTACATTGATAAACATTATCCTTAACACATTTGGCCCACATAAAGTACTATGACCATCACACTGTCATTTAGAATTGTTTAAATAACTCGTGTCTTAAGTCCTTCCATCAAACAGAAAATTAAAAAAAAAAAAAACATGGTTCACTTTTATATCACAAAATGTTAGAAATATAAGCCGTTCATAACAACCTGAAAGGTTGGGAGTTTAAAATGCAAACCGATGGAAGCAGAAGTAGAAGACTATAATGTCTCAGAGCACACGGTGTCTATTAATGTGTAGACATGTATAAATAAGAGCTTAATAAAGATGCTTAATTTCTTAAGAAATAAACAGGTGGAGTGATCTTTATCAAAAGTGGATGTTGCATCTGTGGCTAAACCCCTGTACCCAAAAAAACTTTAAAAATCTACTGTGTGTGAGGCTGTGTAAGTAAAGCTTGCCCTTCACACCTGCGTGTAATAAACCATTTGTTGGGGGTTGTGGATTTGTCACCTCAGCATTGTGAAAGTGGGGAAACATGTTTCTGGCTGTGCATAAGATTCCTCCTTACAACTTAGAATCTCAGTTCTAAATGAAATTCAGATGTTTTTTTTAAGTATGGCTAATGTATTAATTGACTTCTAAGGCACACACACACACACACACACACACACACACACACACACACACACACACACACACACACACACACACACACACACAAGAACAACACAGAGAAGAAGAAGAGGGGGTCGTTTTACTACACATCATAAAAACGCAATCATTCATCTTCCAACTGTATCTTTCTGTTCTGGCTTTAGAGTCATAGGTTGTTTACTGAGCCGTACTTTGGGAGTCATACTGTTGTGATACTGAGGAGAAAAGGGTAAGGTTTGATAGACTAAACCCTTACACACATAACTTGAAAAACCTAAAGAGTGTGTGAGACTGCTAGCTGTGTTGTTCAGCATTAAACTCATCTACAAATGTGTTAGTAAAGAGCGACTTGTACTTCTGTCCCATTAAGCAACGGTTTAACAAATTTCACTGCAAACTATAAAAGGAATCTGGATTTATATAGAACATAGTAGTGATGGATTAAGTGCAGGAAACACTAGTATAAGGTGTCTATTGAACAAATCTCCTTCAGCGTTCAAAATGACCAAAGTGAGGCCTACAGGCGTTTCTCTCGGTTGGTTGTGTTCAGGGAAAAAGCAGCTAAATACACTGAGATTGCTCCCCATTGTTAGTGAGTTAACTCTGGATATCTGTAGGTTTTGTCAAACTTGGAGTGAACAAAAGCAGAAAAACAGTAAAAGATGCAGACAGTGAAAGTCTGGTTTATTTCATGAACACAATGAAACATTTTACAGTCCACAGAGCAAAGTAGCATACATGATAAATAGATACACATAACATGAGAAGTAAAACTCGTCGTCTTACCACATGTTATATTCTGTAAACTTAAAATAACCACAGAAATTAGAGTTTAGTGTTTTAAAGTCATCTATTAAAAAACATGAGTCAACATTACTGAAGTGACGCTTTAACGATGCGTCTTATCACCGTGTTTATGATGATAAAACATGTTCTCTCGTTAGTAGTTGTCTGCGCTGTCACTTGTCATGAAAATGTCCAGAGCCAGGGTTCCTCTTTAATCACCATTGATCATTAATAGGGTCACAAAAGATTTGTCACATTATCCCCATAAACAAAATGCTTTTATAGAAATCATTGTGATACAAATATTTAGATTCTTGATTCACAATGTGCACGAACTCAAAATCTTTAGAGGTTCATATTTATAAAGTATCGCAAATAATACATTTATACCATTGTATGAGCTACACTTCTTGTAAAAACTGATTGAAAAAAGCTCCTGTCGTGACCTTCCTTCTGTGAGGACACACACACACACACACACACACACAGAGAGAGAGAGAGGGGGAAGATCATTAGGATTGGAGGCGTTTTTTGGATTTTCACTTATTGTTGGCTTTACAGTCACATAAAATTCATTCCAATTTTTTTGCCTTTGCTTCAATTAAGGTGTTTCTTTAAATCTACAGCAGCTTCCTTTTCAAAAAGTTTACTGACATAGTAAGGAAGTAGCTAGGGAACTCAGTAAGTATGAGCAACAACAGCTTAGGGACTGTTTCTACAATAAAGAGGATTTCATCATCATCTGCAGTTCATCAAAAAAAAAAAAAAAGTGCCATTAAAAACAATTCAGCAGATCCTCAAAGTATGGATACAATCTGTTTTCAGCTGTAGAGGTACGCTTCATGTACTTATCAACATGCAGTTTAGAGGCTTGCATTAGAGTGCTTTGGTACTTAGTAAACTTTTTGAAAAGGAAGCTGCTGTAGATTTAAAGAAACACCTTAATTGAAGCAAAGGCAAAAAAATTGGAATGAATTTTATGTGACTGTAAAGCCAACAATAAGTGAAAATCCAAAAAACGCCTCCAATCCTAATGATCTTCCCCCTCTCTCTCTCTCTGTGTGTGTGTGTGTGTGTGTGTGTGTCCTCACAGAAGGAAGGTCACGACAGGAGCTTTTTTCAATCAGTTTTTACAAGAAGTGTAGCTCATACAATGGTATAAATGTATTATTTGCGATACTTTATAAATATGAACCTCTAAAGATTTTGAGTTCGTGCACATTGTGAATCAAGAATCTAAATATTTGTATCACAATGATTTCTATAAAAGCATTTTGTTTATGGGGATAATGTGACAAATCTTTTGTGACCCTATTAATGATCAATGGTGATTAAAGAGGAACCCTGGCTCTGGACATTTTCATGACAAGTGACAGCGCAGACAACTACTAACGAGAGAACATGTTTTATCATCATAAACACGGTGATAAGACGCATCGTTAAAGCGTCACTTCAGTAATGTTGACTCATGTTTTTTAATAGATGACTTTAAAACACTAAACTCTAATTTCTGTGGTTATTTTAAGTTTACAGAATATAACATGTGGTAAGACGACGAGTTTTACTTCTCATGTTATGTGTATCTATTTATCATGTATGCTACTTTGCTCTGTGGACTGTAAAATGTTTCATTGTGTTCATGAAATAAACCAGACTTTCACTGTCTGCATCTTTTACTGTTTTTCTGCTTTTGTTCACTCCAAGTTTGACAAAACCTACAGATATCCAGAGTTAACTCACTAACAATGGGGAGCAATCTCAGTGTATTTAGCTGCTTTTTCCCTGAACACAACCAACCGAGAGAAACGCCTGTAGGCCTCACTTTGGTCATTTTGAACGCTGAAGGAGATTTGTTCAATAGACACCTTATACTAGTGTTTCCTGCACTTAATCCATCACTACTATGTTCTATATAAATCCAGATTCCTTTTATAGTTTGCAGTGAAATTTGTTAAACCGTTGCTTAATGGGACAGAAGTACAAGTCGCTCTTTACTAACACATTTGTAGATGAGTTTAATGCTGAACAACACAGCTAGCAGTCTCACACACTCTTTAGGTTTTTCAAGTTATGTGTGTAAGGGTTTAGTCTATCAAACCTTACCCTTTTCTCCTCAGTATCACAACAGTATGACTCCCAAAGTACGGCTCAGTAAACAACCTATGACTCTAAAGCCAGAACAGAAAGATACAGTTGGAAGATGAATGATTGCGTTTTTATGATGTGTAGTAAAACGACCCCCTCTTCTTCTTCTCTGTGTTGTTCTTGTGTGTGTGTGTGTGTGTGTGTGTGTGTGTGTGTGTGTGTGTGTGTGTGTGTGTGTGTGCCTTAGAAGTCAATTAATACATTAGCCATACTTAAAAAAAACATCTGAATTTCATTTAGAACTGAGATTCTAAGTTGTAAGGAGGAATCTTATGCACAGCCAGAAACATGTTTCCCCACTTTCACAATGCTGAGGTGACAAATCCACAACCCCCAACAAATGGTTTATTACACGCAGGTGTGAAGGGCAAGCTTTACTTACACAGCCTCACACACAGTAGATTTTTAAAGTTTTTTTGGGTACAGGGGTTTAGCCACAGATGCAACATCCACTTT
The DNA here is from genome assembly GCF_041146795.1 of Maylandia zebra. Classification (NCBI taxonomy): domain Eukaryota; kingdom Metazoa; phylum Chordata; class Actinopteri; order Cichliformes; family Cichlidae; genus Maylandia; species Maylandia zebra. Next base: position 9,263,387 of record NC_135180.1, read on the forward strand.
TGATAAAGATCACTCCACCTGTTTATTTCTTAAGAAATTAAGCATCTTTATTAAGCTCTTATTTATACATGTCTACACATTAATAGACACCGTGTGCTCTGAGACATTATAGTCTTCTACTTCTGCTTCCATCGGTTTGCATTTTAAACTCCCAACCTTTCAGGTTGTTATGAACGGCTTATATTTCTAACATTTTGTGATATAAAAGTGAACCATGTTTTTTTTTTTTTAAATTTTCTGTTTGATGGAAGGACTTAAGACACGAGTTATTTAAACAATTCTAAATGACAGTGTGATGGTCATAGTACTTTATGTGGGCCAAATGTGTTAAGGATAATGTTTATCAATGTAAAATTGCAAAGAACCTTTGAATAGATTATAACATTTTGTAAACAGTTACCTCAGAAGCTGTACTGGTAGATCTATGTATGTAAGGTAAAACTTTCCACAGTACTTCCACTTAAGTAGCTAAACACATAAAGTCACCCTTACCAATAATCCACTGCTCCTTGAAAAAAAGTAGCACAAACAGACAACTGACTGAGCAATGATAAGTAGAGCTACCCGAGGCCGAGACTCAAGCAGAAGAAAATTAAAAGTTGTTGTTTTTGTGGCTCGAAAAATTAAAGAAAGTATGTTTAATAATTCAACAAGACCCGCACCTTCAACACATGTACATTCAAATTTTGGAACAGGCTCAACATTGCTGCTGTTCAATAGTTTTTATCCGTTTGAAAAAGTCATTTTACGGCTTTAATGTTTCCAGCTGATAAGGAGAATGAGTGCATTTCAAATGTGCGTCCAAAGGCTTTAAACATCTGCTTTGTCTGTAACGACAGTATCAAACTACAGAGCATTGTTTTTACTAAAATTCAACATTTTCCGATGAAAATTTGGCTACTTTTTTTTTTCTTTACTGTAACACCCACCTCAATGCCATTTTTAGGATATTCTTGGTGATCACATTTTTTCATATTTATGCTTTTGGCACTGAGGGTATCTAATACGCATGTTGTCACTGTGTTTGTACTACCAGCTGTGAGGGCTCTGCTTTTGCTTTGAGCAGTCTGTTTTTATTTTGTCTCGTGAGTGTGTGTGTTTTTCAAACGAGATCCTCGTCAGTTTGATTTTGTTACCACAAACTTTGTGTGAAGTTCACAACAGAGGTAAAGAGATTTAAACACCCCAGTTTAAGGAGGCAGGCAGGGGTTGGACCACCTGCACAGGGCTGGTGAAGCAGAGAGTGTCCGGGGGGAGATGTGCAACAGAAGCAGAGGGAACATTTTACAAGATGATAAATGGCAGATTTAGATGATTAAGGATTTGTTGACAAGATTAAAAGACACGTCCGTCAGAGTTCAACAACATTACAGTTTGATTAAATAAAAAAGTTTTTAGACTACACAAGGTTCATTTTCTCCTCTGATAGTAATCATATTAAACATGTCAAGAAAGAAAGAGTATAAAGAAAAATAGTAAATGTGTGTCTAATTAAACTCTTCCTGTGAGCCTTACATCATCCTTTAATATGTTTGGTGTTACAAACTTGAAGAAGCACAGAAAAAGATCATCAGACATTAATCAGTTTTCAGCCTTCATTCGTATTGAAAAGTTGAAATCTTCCTTGCTAGACCCAAGTGCAGCGTTTAACACCGTCGGCCAGAACATTTTATTACAGCTATTATTAAATGGAGAGTCCTCTTCACACACTGAGGTTAATTATGAAGCTCCACAGGCTTCTGTGCAAAGACCAGTTCTGTTTACATTATATGTGCTTTAGAAGACATAGCATACCACAGGTCAGCTCAGCAACATTTCGACTTTGGCTTGTTTTTTCTGGTTAACGTTAATTACGTAATTTAGAATTAAAGTTTAGTGTTTTTAACATTTAGGATGGCCGTGGCGAGTAACTCAAGTGCTGTAAACATTTCATGAAACCTCATCAAAAGTTATCTGAGTTGGAAGGGTGGCTGTTAATAAGCCATTCTTAAGGAAGGAGAACAGAGAAAAATAAGGCTGAGGTGTGCCAAATTACACAAGAAATTGACTGGAAAAAGAAATCAGCTGTAATATGTCTTATGGAGTAATGAATCCAAATTTGAAATATGCATGGAAGAGGTCCGAAGAGAGATACAACAGTGAATGTCTATAGCCGTCTTTAACACAGCGTGGATACTCTACCGTGCTTTGAGGCTGGATTTCAGCCAGTGTTGTTGGAGCTCTTATCCAAATTAATCAAATTATGAATGTAGAAAAGTTCCACCAGATTTTGATCGACCATGTAATACCACGTAGTGTCTGATTGGCTTCAACTTCATTTTTCAGTACGACAATGATCGCAAACATACTGCCAATGTAGTCAAAGTATGCCTGGATGAAACAACGCATCAGTCATGGATTGATCTCTCCAGGGTTCGAACCTCAAGATAATCGAAGCAGTGTGGGATCATCTTGACAGAAAACAAAACAAAAGGCAGCCAGCATCCAAAGAAGAGTCTCGGATGTCTTTCAAGAAGCCTGCAGAACTAAGAAATTACAAGAAAGCTTACCTATTAGAGTTTAAGCTGTGTTGAAGAATGAAAGGCAGCTTTAACTGGACAAAAGGGGGAAAAAATCCCACATTGACAGCTAACTCAAGAGACAAAAAGCATTAGAACTCAAGTCATTACCTTACTTAAGGATAAATAAGTTAATTAATTACATTAATGCATAAGCAGAAAATAACCTACAGTAACTGCTTTGCGATATGGAAGTGCAAAAGACAACTGAAAGGGAGGATAGTTTCTATATATGTGGTTTCTATTAAGGGACAGAGGAACGATAAGAAACGATAAGAAATCAAGGACAAGGAGTGTGGTGTAGATAAGTGAGGAAATCCGATCATTACTACAAATTTAGTTGAAATTTAAATATTTTAACTATGGTGTGTGAGGTGGGCCCCTGGGTGCCTCCTGTGAGGGCTGTCTGTTTTCCACATTCTGCAACGGTAAAATACGACTTAGAGGCGGATATTTGTTTTACTTTATGGGCAACAGTTGTTCTTGCTGTTGACAAAACTCGCCTCATGGTTGACTCTGAGAAAAAAACTCTTTCCCACAGAGGGGAATAAACTTATTCGAATATGAGCTTTTTTTCCACTAAGACTTGTTTTATGGGGAGATGTACGAAATTATTTACCGGGTTACAAGCAATGATAATATCGGACTCCTCAGCGTCATCATTTTCTATCTATTGAGAAAACTTATTGTTAAAGTATTGAAGAAAAAAACTCCTCCTTGGCCCGCGGTGTGTGTGTGTGTGTGTGTGTGTGTGTGTGTGTGTGTGTGTGTGTGTGTGTGTGTGTGAAACAAGATCGCCTGTCGCTGCAATTATGGTTTGTTTTTCAGTCTCTCAAAAGGAAAAGTAGTATTCACTAAGGGATATTTACTCGTTTTTTACACATAGGCAGCCTGTAGGTTACATGGTTTGTTTTTCAGTCTCTCAAAAGGAAAAGTAGTATTCACTAAGGGATATTTATTCGTTTTTTTTTACACATAGGCAGCCTGTAGGTTACAAGCGGATAGAAAGTTCTTCTTTTCATCACAAGCTATGGTGTATCTTAAAGGTTTTTTACAGCGTCTGTATTATAGGAAAATAAAATACTATTGAAATCTCTACAGGAAGTCACTCTTTATTTCCATTACAAACGCCGGTGCAGCTTAAGAAAGTAAAATTACATCCGCTCTGTCTCTCTATACATCACAGAATCATCTGCTGCATCACCGCTGTGCTTAGGGAACATGACGCATCAGGTCTGAAAATGACTAGACACTTCCGGAGTATTTCCGGTAGGGTCATAAGGTCCGGATCGAGGCCTTCCATAGTAAATATGCTGTATTTGAATATGTCATATTCAAAGCCTTCTTCTTTGGGAGAGCAGATCTCATCGGACACAGGAACGCTGCTGGGCTGCAGAAGGAAATCCATCTTGTGTCTGTGCCTTAGAAATTGTGACGGACTCCACCTCTCTGCTTTTTTATTCCCCTCCAACAGATGGCGCGCTTCCGGAGGTTTCCCCCTCCCTCTAAAAACTTTTTTTCCCAACAACAGATGACGCGCTTCCGGAGGTTTCCCCCCTCCCTTCTCAGGATGCAATTCGACACGGTTAGCAACAGATGGCGCGCTTCCGGGGTTCACCCCCCCTTCTCAGGATGCAATTCGACACGCGGGGGGTTTCCCACACCCCTTCTCCGGATGCGATTCGTCACGCTCATTACACGCTTCCGGGGGGGAGGGGCGGGAGGTCAAAAGGTCGTGATTAGGGCCATCAATCACTTCGGATCAAATTTTGTCATAAGCTGTATGGGATTATCTCTCTAATATAACATACAACCAAAGCAAGTTAAGACAGAGTCCTACTGGCTTGGAGCTTTTTCACAGAAACAACAAGTACTACCTGTTCAGGCTCAGGTGTTCTGATTGTCACTGCTACCTCACTGCACAGACTGGTGGGTTGTTACTTACTGAAGATTTATGACTAGCCTTGAAATGACACTTTAAACTATTTCCCTGTAAGCATCACAGTTACAACATCAGACTCACACACACAACAGTTGTTGTCTCTGTGTGTGTCTGTGTACAAATCTGTATGTGCTCAGTGCAGTGTCCAACAACTAAAGGTCAAATATTTTTGTGCAAAATAAAAAGAAGTATAAGTAAAGACAACGCTGAGAAACCTGAAATGAAAATCATCAATTCAGGAAATATTAGTCAGACTAACAGGTCACACGAAGGCAGTTATCAGGCCAATTACTCAACCAACGGTTTCCAGTTCTAGCTATGAGTGTTCACATGGGTATTGATGACAGTGTATGACGAATAAAACAGTGAAATACCGGAAATAAATTATTTGCACAATAAATCATATCTCTTAGAGAAGATTTAGGTTTAGATTTATTTGTAAAACTCATTATGTGTTTAAATGGGGCACATTTATTGCAAATGCAAATTCTTCTATTCATGAACAGAGGCCAACTGGCACCAGGATGTAAAGATGTTATTGTACAAACTGCATTTAGATACATTTCGGAAACTGGCCTCCTAAAGTAAGGAATTTAATGAAATAAACATAAAAAATATATAAATAAATTCCATCCATCCATCCATTCGCTTCCGCTTATCCTTTTCAGGGTCGCGGGGGGCGCTGGAGCCTATCCCAGCTGTCATAGGGCGAGAGGCAGGGTACACCCTGGACAGGTCGCCAGTCTGTCGCAGGGCCAATATAAATAAATTAAATTTTAATTTTACAAGTTGTCTTTTCTGCTATTACTTCTTGGCTCAAGTACTCATCATATAAACATCATCATTCGAAATTCATGTTAGCTTAAGTTTTCATATAGTCAAACCACAGATTTCCAAACACACACATACTACTGTTCAATCTTCCATGGTCTAGCAGGACAAGCACAGAGATGGGTCTGCTGCCAGAGGCCACAAGAAGATCATTTGTAACCTTTACTAAAAGTGTTTCTGTACGTTGATGAGCTCTGAAACCTGACTGAAACTATATACATATTTACATTCTGACACCAATTTTTCTCACAATGTTGCAGGAAATCAAACAAAATGGCAGACCACCACCAAATATGAACTCTGCAAATATTAGTCTCTTACTAAAACCAGGCAAAGACAAGCTATCGTCCAATATCCCTTATTAGTGTAGACCTTAAAATAATCTGCAAAGTTCTCTCAAAGAGATTACAGAAAATAACCCCCCTTTTAATTCATCCTGACCAAACTGGTTTCACAAAAGGTAGGCACTCATCAACAAATACACGTAGACTACTTAATTTAATAGACTACTCGTGCAGTAAAAATATTGAAACCATAATATTGTCTCTTGATGCAGAAAAGGTGTTTGACAGAGTTAACTGGAAATTTTTATTTGCAACTTTACATAAATTTGGTTTTGGAAACTCTTTTGTAAGCTTGTTAAAAGATGCCCCTGAGACAATCCAGCACATAACAGCAGGGTGCAAGATGCTAGCAGGGAAGGCATACATGGAACGCCATAACCATAGTGTACAGAGGACCCGGTAGAGGACCCGAGCTTGAAGGATTGACCGCCCACAGGGGCGAGAGGGAATTTATTTTTATATATATATATATATATATATATATATATATATGAATTATAATAGTTCACAATGTTTTAAGTGTGTAAATAAAATTTCTAACAACAACTTAAAATTGCACAACTTTCTCCCAAGGTTTTCTTGGAGTACTGATAATGATTAAAGCAGAGATATTAGACTACACGAGTTGTGAGTTGCTACCAAAGATAAAGGATTGACGCTCATGTAATTGTTATTGCTGTCTATGCACACATAGCGCAGATTGTAACTGATTTTAGACCAGTAAAAGTTGAGCCAGTGGCAGCTTGTCTGGCACACTGCTCTACTATTAGTTTACTGTGAAAGTCTCCAGTAACTGTTAATGGAGTCTGCCCACAAAATGGAGATAGCTACAGTTTCTTATGACCATGAGATAAGCTGCGCTTTCAGCGACTGCAGCTACCAATGTCAAATAATGTAAAAGATGGATGCAAATAGCTTCATGACAGCACTGATGAAAGGACAGAACGCTTTACTTTGGTACATTGTAATTTATGTTTATTTCTTATTTCTAGATTTGATGAGGCAAACACTGCATTTGAAAATGCAAAGAAGAGAAGATTCCACCATTCTAGAAAGACTGATGTGATTTATCTCTATGGGTCTAAAGAGAGGTGGCCAACTTTAAAAGTTAAGACAAACACTGCAGTCAAAGATGTCTAGTTCAAGCGCTGGTACAAGCAGCTTTACTGGCTATACAAAACATGAAAATGAATTAACAAAGAAAAACATCCACTGGTCTTACCAAGAATTCAGTTAAGAAACAAAGGGATGTTGCAGCACAGTTTGGGGAAAACATCAAAGGTCACAAAATGAAGTTTGAAAATAACAGACAGTGGCTGCAGTCACACTTTTCACTGTTTTTAAACACTCAGTTTCACTTCAGCTCTTTGATTGTTATAACTTTGCTCTCCTTGCAGCCAAAATAACATGAGCATAACAAAACCTAATTACAAAAGTAAACAAGATTACTTGCATTACTATACTGGTGTCATTTATTGTATGAACCAATTCTCAGTCAAGATGCAAAAAGTAATTATTATATCCAATGCTGCAGGTACAGTCATGTAACACAGACATGAAACAAAGAAAATCCCAGAAAGTTCAGTGAAAGTATTACATGGTTATTTCAGGATGATTAATGTGGATTGGCCCGTGCCCGGGGCTGCACAGCATCAATGCGTTTGCGCGGTTAGCTCGTTAATGCGTCAGTGCACAGGGCGATCCACGTTAACTTGCTGAAGGAGATTTGCTGCCTTAATGTGGTTATGGCGTTAATGTCATTTTAACGAGATTAACACTGACAGCACTAATTAAAATTTAAGAAATGTTCTATTTAATTTGGAAGGTCAACAATTTGGAGTAAATGATTCTGGCATGTAGTGTGAAAGAAGCCGCTACATTCGCTTTTCAAATGGGATACAATGCAAGATTGAAATAAATGTCATGAAAAGATTAATTTAATGAACTGAAGTTTCACTGCGGAGAACTAAAATGACTTTTTTTAGTCTGCAGTTGTGTTCAGTTCATTTTTACTGGATCATGGGGTGATCATTCCAGGGAGGCAGCTGGGACAATTTTTCCTCAGTGGCTGTTTTGATGGGCCAGCCCCAGGCCTTGAAGAAGCCGGTCAGGTTCATCCCCACAGTCTGCGAGAAAGTCTCAGCATACAGGTTCATCTTTGTGTCATTGTCATCAGGAAAGTCTCTCATGTGGTGGTACGCAGCAAAAACCTTCTTAAAGGCATCCCAGCCAAACTTTTCCTGGAGCTACAGAGAAGGTAATTATAACAACAAGCCAAACTATTTGCTGTCTTCTTTGTTAGGAGCAATAATCTCTTGACCAAAGCATCAGAACCTGTTACCATTTAATGTTAGCTTCACTATAAGTCTGCAAGTCTATATGGACTTTCAGTCTTATTCATACAGAGGTGGGTCGAGTATACTTTAAAAGCAAAGTTTTTTCAAAAACTTGCTCAAGTAAATGTAACTAGTTACTACCCACCTCTGTATTCATATCAAGTGTTTTCTTTACTATGGATCAAGCAAAATTTCTCTATAATTTCTCACCTGCAGATATGTTTCCAGGGCAACCCACACACTCCAGTCACTGAGTTTCCTTCCTCCCTTGATGTACTCCTCTACTCGACTCTTTCGTTTAGCTAAAGTCAAATCACCATGAGCCTGCACGAAAGAACATGGAATGAGATAGTTGCTAAATCATGTGATCACAGCAAACTCAGTCATGAGTTTTCTGATGATGATTGATGTAAAACAAAGAAGAGTTTTAAATCTATTTATGTTATGTAGTTATGAAATCATGTGATCACAGCGAAAAAGGTATGTGATGTGCTGTGATAGGATACAAAAAGAGTTTTCTTGATGTTGACTAATATAAAACAAATGAGACTGTCAAAAACACTTGATTTGCTCTACCTGTGCTCTGTTGATGCCCAGCACCTCTTCATTCACATACACTGACCACAGGTTGCATGTACACTCTGTGGTGTGTGGTCGGAACTCCCAGCAGCTTCTCTGTTGGTTGTGTCCAAGTTCATGGATGGGGCCCCACAGTTGTTTACCTTTTTTAACATCAACTACTTCAGCAGCTGAGGCATGGTGTGCCATGATGGGATAACCTGAATGCATCCAGCCTTAACAGAAGAAAAATACATGACATTTTGTTTTCCTGCCTCTTTCACCTACCAGAATTGACACATGTCAGTTCCCAAATCCCACCCTTTGCCAGATCATCTTGATCTTGTTGTATGTGAGTAATCCAGTAGTCTCTACTTTAGTTGATATTCCTCATCCTTTCTTTGTATATATATTTTGTTTTCTAGAAATCTTTGCATCCTCTCATCAACAGAGTCAAAAACAAATATAAAAATGTATCACACTGAGCATGAACATGATATTTTAGTTAAATTGTTTGTCATCCACAGTGAGTTGGGACTAGTTTCATGTCCTTGGGAGTCAAAGTGCACTTACCAGCAGAAATCTGCACATCTGTCACAAAGCGCTCCTTGTGGGGAAATTTGTGTGATTTGGCAGCCAGATCCGCAATGGCCCTCATGATTTCATCCCAGAGAGCAGCCACCTCCTCGGGGTGCTCCAGACACCGAACAACATGTGATGGTACGGTGAGGACGATGTTTTCAAACTCCAACTCTGTCCAGGGCCCAGGAGCCGTGCGCAGCGTTAACCATTCAGCTGCAGTTGTTGCACCTGAAAAGAACAAAGAGAGGAGCAGATCTATTAAAATGCTTTGAATTACTGCATTTTAAAAAATATAAACATTTTCTATAGTATCTGTATTTTGTATTTCTGTAATTTTTCAGCGTCACATATGCATTTGATTACACCCTTCAAACAGCCTTTAAAGTTTTAAAACAGGCTTTTGTGTAAAGCTGAAGGCTTTGAATAATAAGAATTAAGCAAACCTTGTACACTGTTTTAGACGAGAGGGTTAAGCTGTTAACTAGATTTTTGTTTACTTTTCTTTACTTAACTTTCAACATGTTGAACTGAAATTGTTTCACCTGCATCGTCCATTGAAAACACTTGGGATCAGAATGAAGGTGATGCAAGTGAATAAGATTAAGACTTATCAGATATCTTCCATTAACTCCATGGACATAAAGTACACAGCACTGTTATAAACCACAGACTTACCAGACTTGTAATATGGAACAGTTACAGCTTTCTGCACTATGATCTCCAACCCCTTCACTTGTGTGTTGGGTGGGGCCACCAGGTAGATGAGCCCCCCCCACAGGTTGGACACATGCATCATCTCTGATGTAACAGGAAATCGCTCATGAACACGTGGTGGTCTCTTCAGCTCATCCTTGTCATGTAGGTCATCAGTTTGACAGCCTATCTGAATCTGTAGATAAAATGGAAAATCTATTGGATTTAGCGTCAAATTACAACACCCGTCGCCTTTGCAAACAGCCCCATTCCTGAATACAGAGTGCATTCAGGAATGATTTACAAAGCAGTTGTCATGATTACATTTTCTTTCTTGTGGTGTGCTATTAGTTTCCTGTGTCAATATCGTCCAATCAAGTAAGAGATTTCAGGGATGGTTTGAGCTGTTAAATGACAGAAAAAAATCAAGTGGGGCTGGTCCTTTAGATTGAATGAACCTTTGCTGCAAACAGGCAGAACCTAAGGGGCTGTTGCGGCACGCCACGCAGCACAACACAGCATAACTCAACACTCCCAAAAGCTTCAAAACAGAGCTTCACCTGTGGGTGATGTCATGGTCGTTACATCAATCTTTGAAATGGCTGCAACTACAAATGGACCTTGTTACAGTTACAAAGGGTAAAAAGGAGTCATGCAAACCTCACTTGAGGTTTTCATGAACATGTAGTGTCATCAGAAGGAGAAAGACCTTTAAATTATACAATTTTGTAGGTTTCACCTTCCACTCCTTGTTGATAATCTCAGTTGGCATCACCATGTAGGTACTCATACAAGGAGAGAGGTAGAGACCAGTGCTGATCCACTCTTCCCCATCTAAAACACACACACACACACACACACACACACACACACACACACACACACACACAAATTTGAAAAAAAAGGTGTCACTGGGCGTCTATCTCTGAGAGAGAGAAATTTGTGGGGGAGAATCCGTTTCTGTGTCATGTGGGATCGGAAGTTAGGGATTTGACTAGTGAACACTACGAGTTCCTACAGACTTAGTAGATAGAAACTGTGGATTTTCTCTTGCTTGAAGATTTTGTAAGCAGTTATCAAATCACTTGGACTGTAAATAAACTCACTGAATCTGACCCACTAAGTTTTGTGTTTGAGTGTGGCTTGCACACTGGTTGTGACATATTCACAGTTGACACATTTGTCCACAAACATGAAATCTGACCTGCTGTGGTAACATCGATCTTGAGCCTGTGGTTATAGACGTCTGGCATCAGTGGCCTATCCTTGATGAGGTAGGGCAGGAGGGCCTCAGGATTTAGGCAAAACTCATATACAGGTGATCCCAAACTGAGGAGTAGATGGTCTTTTGGCGTCTTTGCAGGGCAGCTGTCACTCACCTTGAAAGAAGAACATATTAGTGTAACATCTTAGTGGTTAACAGCTGCCATATAATCATCAGTGCACTAGTCTGTGCTGTTCAAATGTTTTTTCTCTACTCACCTGTGGCAGGCCTGACCTCTTTAACATATCAGTGAGTGCAGCCAACACTTGAGTGTAATAGAAGCAGCCACGTGCCTTTGTGCGCAAATAAGCATCACAGTCATTGCCCAGCTTTTTAAGACATCCCTCCTCATGCTTGCTAAGTTCTACACCTGTAGTCACATGGGCAGCAAAGCGGTGTAGAAGGTGGCGGAAGTGGTAAGTATCTTTAATCGGCCAGCTGGGTACAGGGGCTTTGTATGTTCCTGCACGGATTGTTTCTCCTAACAGGCTCAATCCCATTTGGTTCAGGATCTTGTTCCCTGAAAAAAAGTAAAGCCAGTTTGACTTTGAGTCATGTGGTTGGAAATGTCTTGACTTTGTTTTTGACCACTAATGAGAAGACTCCTTTTTGATCCTTGACTTATCACAACATATCACACCTTATAATGTATAAGTCTGTTACAGCACTGCATGTATACAACACATTTTACACATGGACAATTAGGTGGAAAATAAGAACACTACCAGTATTTCTACTCTGTATATTTTGAAACCCTTGTGGTGCATTTTCATACCTGAGAAATCTGTAAGTGGATTTTGCCCAGCATGTGTCTGCGCCCAGTACCAGGCATGTCCTCCAATCAGCAGGCCTCCTCCCTCTGCCACAAAGTTTTGAATTTCCTCCAAATGCTCAGTGATATACGCTGTACACACAAACACGCTGAGGTCTTTCCTGAAGTTTGTCTTCTCGCACTTCAGCCCAGACTCACTCAGAACTTTGAGTGCAGGATCCACCATGACACCAACAACCCCTCTGCGCCCTTCATCCAACCAGTGAATGGCGTTTCTCCAAAATGGAGCCATACTCTAAAATCAAAGGAAAGCAGCAGCAAAGGAAGTCATGGATTTGGTGATATATCAAAGACAAGTCCAATCAGCACACATTTCACTTCAATCATCCTGAGGTCTAATACCTAACCCTCTAAAGATTTTGACTTTGAAATTTTATGACTAACATTTAATGTTGACTCTACCTCAACTTCAAGACATCTTTCATGTGTAACCACAAGGACTCGTCCTCGCCCATAGTAGGCTCCTGCCAGGAATGGTCGTCCATCTTCTGTAGTGCCGATGGGAAAGGCTAGTGGGCTGTGGACTAGAACCTCAGAACACAGATACTCAGAGGGGAGGTTGAATTCTGAAACCCCCTGGAGTAAGAACCCCAAGTCATCCTTGAAATCCCTGCCTGTCCTGTATTTGAAAAGTGGAATAGAAAAGTGACATGTGCAGAATTAAAGTGATTTAAGAATAATTGTACACATTTCTTCATATAAAAAAAAATTAGTGGTTTGTAAATTAACCTATTTGTGAAAACTATATAAACTCTGTAAAAATAAACTGTCACAATCTGAGGGGACAGACCGTGCGGGGGTGTGTGTGGTGGACCCAGGTGCGAACACAAGAGAGTAGACCGAAGTAAACTTAAACTGAAAGCGAGCCTTTATTGTGGCTGATGACAGGTCTCAACACAAAGCAGAAACACCGTGACTAAACTGAACCTAAACTAAACTGGGAAACAGATACTGATAAACTAAGGAGACTCAGAAAACCATGACGATGATCAAAGGAGCTTGCAAAGAAAAGCGTCTGGACTTCTTTAAGTTACTTGAAGACGTTTCACCTCTCATCCGAGAAGCTTCTTCAGTTCTAAGGTCAAATGACGATGATGTACAGACTGGCCGGGAGGACATGGAGGGTGGGAACACAGACGACGTGACACAGACTGTATGAAACACAGAGGCTGTGTCCCAATTCAGGGTCTGCACGCTTGAAGTATGCGCACTACGCGTACTACGTACGGTGCGTACTATAAGTACGAGAAGTGCGGAAGTGAGAGGCTTGTGAAATGGGACGGTATACGCTTCGTCGCGCTGTTCAGGTTGCCTAGCAACCATGTTACTAACCGCGAGACACGTGACATACAGCATTGTTTGACAGAAATGAAGGAGAAAAATGTTTTGTTGGTCATTCATTTTTGTCATGACATCACTTTGATTAGTTGAGTATCTGAGGCTGAGACCACGGGACTGTAAAACATGATTGTTGGGCTTCACTTCTGTGCTGAACAGTCATTTAAGATTAGTTAGTAAATAACAATTAGTTAATGTTGTTCATGAGACTAAAGTCATCTCACTGTGGTAATGTAAATATAATATGGCCAATATTATAGTATTGTCAGATTATTATGATATATCTATCTACATCTATCTATCTATCTATCTATCTATCTATCTATCTATCTATCTATATATATATATATATATAAAAAAACACCCAGCACGCCCCTGCGGGCGGTTTATCCTTCAAGCTCGGGTCCTCTACCAGAGGCCTGGGAGCTTGAGGGTCCTGCGCAGTATCTTAGCTGTTCCCAGGACTGCGCTCTTCTGGACAGAGATCTCCGATGTTGTTCCCGGGATCTGCTGGAGCCACTCGCCTATCTTGGGAGTCACCGCACCTAGTGCTCCGATTACCACGGGGACCACCGTTACCTTCACCCTCCACATCCTCTCGAGCTCTTCTCTGAGCCCTTGGTATTTCTCCAGCTTCTCGTGTTCCTTCTTCCTGATATTGCTGTCATTCGGAACCGATACATCGATCACTACGGCCGTCTTCTTCTGTTTGTCTACCACCACTATGTCCGGTTGGTTAGCCACCACCATTTTGTCCGTCTGTATCTGGAAGTCCCACAGGATCTTAGCTCGGTCATTCTCCACCACCCTTGGGGGCATCTCCCATTTTGACCTCGGGACTTCCAGGTTATACTCGGCACAGATGTTCCTGTACACTATGCCGGCCACTTGGTTATGGCGTTCCATGTATGCCTTGCCTGCTAGCATCTTGCACCCTGCTGTTATGTGCTGGATTGTCTCTGGGGCATCTTTACACAGCCTGCACCTGGGGTCTTGCCTGGTGTGATAGACCCCAGCCTCTATGGATCTTGTGCTCAGAGCTTGTTCTTGTGCTGCCATGATTAGTGCCTCTGTGCTGTCTTTCAGTCCAGCTTTGTCCAGCCACTGGTAGGATTTCTGGATATCAGCCACCTCCTCTATCTGCCGGTGGTACATACCGTGCAGGGCTCTGTCCTTCCATGATGGTTCCTCGTCTCCCTCCTCTTTCTTGGGTTTCTGCTGCCTGAGGTATTCACTGAGCACTCGGTCAGTTGGGGCCATCTATATATATATATATATATATATATATATATATATATATATATATATATATATATATATATATATATATAGGAATGCTACTACGCAAGTAACCCCGGCGGAAGGGGCTACGTGAATAGGATGAGGGACCTATGGATTCTTTGATACCCAACATCCACAATGACGGCGAAACAACTAGTAGCTCAGTGTTCCAACATTCGAAAGAAGGGACTGCTCTCACAGCTAGAGATTGACGAGGTACAACACAAATCCTACGGCAAGGAGGAGTCAGGACGCCAGGTCAGGGGGGAGATATCATCACCCCCACCCGAGATTGGGTACATAGCCCCAAGTGCGATAGGAGAAGGATTGTTGAGTGCGATAGGAACTGACCTGAAAAATAGGATCATGGCCAAGCTTGAAACCTGGATCCCCCGTAGCCGGTTACCAAGATTACGTGAAGTACCCTCAGAAGGTCTGCTAGATGATGTTAATGCAGCACTACGGACAATACCTACAACCACGATTACCGACACTAACAAGCTGATCTACAATACGGCAGCAGTGATCAGTGAGATGCTTGGCTACAAGTTGAACAGCCACAAGGGGCAGTACCCTCCATGGAGAAGGAGGCTAGAGGGCAAGATCAAAGTAGCACGGAGGGAGGTTAGCCAACTAACTGAGTTGCAGAAAGGTGCGACAAAGAAGGTGCATGAGAAATACAGCAAGCTGTCCATACCTGAGGCCTTGGAAACTGCCAAGCAAAGACTCACAGCCTTGGCCAGCCGCTTGAGGAGGTACACCAGAGAGATAGAAGGCAGGAGAATAAACCAGCTGTTCTCCACAGAACCAGCAAAGGTGTACTCTCAGTGGCAAGGGAACAATAATAATAAGAGAACAGCACCACCAAGGCTGGAGACGGAGCAATACTGGAAGAGCATATGGGAGAAGGACGCAACCCATAACGGCAATGCTCAGTGGCTAGTGGATCTGAGGGCAGACCACAGCGACCTCCCTGAACAGGGTCCAGTAACCATCACAATGGCAGATATCCAAGAAAGGGTCTCCAGTATGAAGAGTTGGACAGCACCAGGGCCCGACATGGTTCACGCCTACTGGCTGAAGAAGCTGACTGCACTCCACGAGCGTCTGGCAGCACAAATGAACCAGCTGCTAGTTAACGAGAGACACCCGGAATGGCTAACCGAAGGTCGGACGGTCCTGATCCCCAAGGACCCCAAGAAGGGACCGGTCCCCTCCAACTACCGACCAATAACCTGCCTCAGTACTACATGGAAGCTCCTGTCAGGCATCATATCGGCTAAGATGAACAGGCACATGGGTCAATACATGAGCGGGACACAGAAAGGAATTGGCAAGAATACCAGAGGCGCAAAACACCAGCTACTGGTAGACAGAACAGTCAGCCGAGACTGCAAGACCAACCTGTGCACTGCCTGGATTGATTACAAGAAGGCCTATGACTCAATGCCCCACAGCTGGATACTGGAATGCCTAGAATTGTACAAGATCAATGGGACCCTAAGAGCCTTCATCAGGAACTCAATGGGGATGTGGCGTACAACACTAGAGGCCAACTCCAAGCCCATATCACAAGTCACCATCAAGTGCGGGATCTACCAAGGAGATGCTCTGTCCCCACTGCTGTTCTGCATAGGCCTGAACCCCCTCAGTGAGATCATTAACAAGACTGACTACGGATACCGACTACAGAACGGAGCAGTTGTCAGCCACCTCCTGTACATGGATGACATCAAGCTGTATGCCAAGAGTGAACGAGACATTGATTCACTGATCCACACTACCAGGCTATACAGCAATGACATTGGAATGTCGTTCGGACTGGAGAAGTGTAGTCGGATGGTAACAAAGAGAGGGAAGGTAGTCAGAACTGAGGGGATCAAACTACCAGAAGGCAACATTGCAGACATAGAGGACAGTTACAAGTACCTGGGGATCCCGCAGGCGAATGGGAACCATGAAGAGGCCGCTAGAAAAGCTGCAACCACCAAGTACCTGCAGAGGGTCAGGCAAGTCCTGAGGAGTCAGCTGAATGGTAAGAAGAAGATCCGGGCCATCAACACGTACGCCCTGCCCGTGATCAGGTACCCTGCTGGGGTAATAGGCTGGCCAAAGGAGGAGATAGAAGCCACTGACATAAAGACAAGAAAGCTCCTTACCATGCATGGAGGGTTTCACCCCAAGTCCAGCACCCTGAGGCTGTACGCTAAGCGGAAGGAAGGGGGCCGGGGACTGGTGAGTGTCAGCACCACAGTCCAGGATGAGACAACGAACATCCAAGAATACATTGGGAAGATGGCCCCAACTGACCGAGTGCTCAGTGAATACCTCAGGCAGCAGAAACCCAAGAAAGAGGAGGGAGACAAGGAACCATCATGGAAGGACAGACCCCTGCATGGTATGTACCACAGGCAGATAGAGGATGTGGCTGATATCCAGAAATCCTACCAGTGGCTGGACAAAGCTGGACTGAAAGACAGCACAGAGGCACTAATCATGGCAGCACAAGAACAAGCTCTGAGCACAAGATCCATAGAGGCTGGGGTCTATCACACCAGGCAAGACCCCAGGTGCAGGCTGTGTAAAGATGCCCCAGAGACAATCCAGCACATAACAGCAGGGTGCAAGATGCTAGCAGGCAAGGCATACATGGAACGCCATAACCAAGTGGCCGGCATAGTGTACAGGAACATCTGTGCCGAGTATAACCTGGAAGTCCCGAGGTCAAAATGGGAGATGCCCCCAAGGGTGGTGGAGAATGACCGAGCTAAGATCCTGTGGGACTTCCAGATACAGACGGACAAAATGGTGGTGGCTAACCAACCGGACATAGTGGTGGTAGACAAACAGAAGAAGACGGCCGTAGTGATCGATGTATCGGTTCCGAATGACAGCAATATCAGGAAGAAGGAACACGAGAAGCTGGAGAAATACCAAGGGCTCAGAGAAGAGCTCGAGAGGATGTGGAGGGTGAAGGTAACGGTGGTCCCCGTGGTAATCGGAGCACTAGGTGCGGTGACTCCCAAGCTAGGCGAGTGGCTCCAGCAGATCCCGGGAACAACATCGGAAATCTCTGTCCAGAAGAGCGCAGTCCTGGGAACAGCTAAGATACTGCGCAGTACCCTCAAGCTCCCAGGCCTCTGGTAGAGGACCCGAGCTTGAAGGATAAACCGCCCGCAGGGGCGTGCTGGGTGTTTTTATATATATATCTATATACATCTATATATAGATATATATATAGATATATATATAGAGATATATAGATATATATATAGATATACACACACACACACACACACATATATATATATATACACACATATACATATATCACTGACTTTCAGCTTGTTGTGTTTGTGGATATATGACTGACTTTAATTATTAAACATTCGCACATAAATAAGTGATGTCATATTCAGTACTTTTGACAGTTCACTCTTCGGCCGCTCCATCTTATTAGGGAAATTCCATATACATAAATGTAAATTTCAAAACTCAACCCCATCATTTAATTTGTTTTTGATTGAAATTGAATATTACTTAAACTCTCTTACTCTAACTTCCAATAAAAAAGGTTTATTATTGATTGAAATTAATTCAGAAATGTTTAACGAATGAGCTGTCACAACTTTCAAGTACAAAGTTGTTATGAAGTCTGTCACATTCCCCCCCTTTTTGTCTTTTTTCTTTTTTTTCCCTTTATTTATTTATCCTTCTTATTTCATTGTACTGTATATTGTTACTCTTATTTGCCTGGTATGTCTACTGTACAAACTGAACTGGAATGACTGACTGTTCGCTTTATAATTTCAATGAAGTTTGGAAAAAAAAAACAAACCTCTCCGACCGCTCCATTCTGCCGTATTTTGCGGCAAAATTCTCCACACCCACCGCCGCGCTATGAATTGTGGGATATATGGGACCACGAAGCGTGCACCGGACCATGCTTGATATTTGGGGAAATCGACGGAGCATTTGGAGTATGCATTTGAAGTACACTTGGGTTGGGACAGCCGTCGTTGCGTGGCGGTGACGTAACTGCATTTAAAATGCGTACTTCAAGCGTACAGACCCTGAATTGGGACACAGCCAGAGACTAAATACACATGAGGGATGATCAGGGGAAGTGGCCACACGTGGGAGCACAGCATGACACACATGAACCAAACGACAGGACAGGAGAAGTGAAACTGAATACACTGACATTGAATACAGACTTTCAAAGGAAAAAACAGGAAACATGGAGATTAGACATGACATGAATTAAACATAACCACGCAGACATGACGCATGAACCAGGGAGACTTAGTACAGGGGGAGATGACATAAACAACTAAGGAACAAAGGACTAAACAGCAATCTCAAAATAAACTGGATGAGCTAAACTAGGGCACAAATGAATACAAAAGATACATAAAACTCAAACACTGGGTCGCTCGACCCAGGAACATGACATAAACTGACTTTTCTGAAAAGATAGAGTTACACACACACACACACACACACACACACACACACAAACTAAGTCCTTTGATGGACTTTTGTGGATGATCCTCCCCTCATCCAAGATCCAGGAATGCTGGGAGGGGAAGATCCCAATATAAATTAAATTAGCTAATAAAGAAATGGTATCAGTCCCAAATTTAACCTTAGGAAGAATCTTTCAATGAGAGAAAAACTGTTTTCAAAAGCTCAAAAGGTCACACAAAAAGTTATTATATGGAAAGTGGAACTTTTGTAAACGTTCAGTAAAACAGAGCTATATAGAATACTCACGCTAATGACTTCCAGGAGGACGGGATCTGAGGGTAGACGGGCAGGTTCTCCGCCTCACCATAACGCTCAGTGAAGTAGATTCCTGCCACTCCTGCCACTTTATTCCCATCAAACTGATGCAGTGTGTTCTCTTTGGGGTGAGTTGCAGCCCAATGCCACGCCTGCCCAGCTATCAGCACCCCTCCTCCAGCTTTCAGAAACGCCACCAGCTCTGTTGGGTCTGAGCCCACGCTGTAGGCATCAGTCACATAAACACCAACTCCCAGTCTGTCACTGAAAGCTCCCACAACTTCTACTTGGAAGCTGGGTTTTTGGAGGTTATCAGCAACTGCACTGACTTTTCTGTGCACCCTTACAGAGAGGTTATCAGATCCATCACCTCTCAGCCAGGTCACAGCATTTTCTACCAGAGCAGGAAAGGTTGTCAAGTAGCCCTCATGACCCAGGACCACAATCCTTCCACTGCCGTACAGAGAGGCAGCCATCAGCACCTGACCTCGACTGTTCATTGCTACAGGAAAGGCATGGTCTCCGATCAGGACCAGGTCACTGGGAACATAGGGTCCCTGTAGGTCCAGCTCCTTCAGGCCTTTCATCAGGGAGGCGTAGGCCTCTTCATGTTGGCTTTTGAATGATTGGTTAGATGACATAGTGTAGAGGATTTACACTCTGTAGACTGATGAATAAGGTTAGGATGCAGAAAGAGGAAGTTGTTAACACATCAGGTTTAATCTCATTACAGCCAAATAGCTGAAAGTTTCCTTCTGTGGTATTACGCTGTGGCCCAACAGTTTAAGAGAAACACACTCTACGTGACAGGACAGGAGAAAGAATAAAAATGAAAGCAGAGAATGGAGCTGGTTATACAAGGTTATGTGCTAAGGAGGAAAAAGCAAGGGGAGGGACCACTGATAAGACACAGCTCCTTTTATCACCACTGGTGCAAAAAGTGACCATAAATGAATGTTTAATCAGAATATGACGTGTTCTCTGCAAATTGGCAAAGATCATTGTTTTAAAATGTATTTCCACTGAAAAAATGAAGAAAGGAAGTGTGTCACAGCTACTTCGGGGTTAGCAGGGAAGGAAAGAAAATCTTCCAAGAAGCAGGGGGGTTGGAAATCGCATCTGTAACCGGAAGGTCGCCGGTTCGATCCCTGGGCTCTCTGTCCTGGTCGTTGTGTCCTTGGGCAAGACACTTTACCCTACTTGCCTACTGGTGTTGGCCAGAGGGGCCGATGGCGCGATATGGCAGCCTCGCTTCTGTCAGTCTGCCCCAGGGCAGCTGTGGCTACAACTGTAGCTGCCTCCACCAGTGTATGAATGTGAGAGTGAATGAATAGTGGTATTGTAAAGCGCTTTGGGTGCCTTGAAAAGCGCTATATAAATCCAATCCATTATTATTTGGTTACAGTGGCAATTGTGAATATAACACACAATGAAAGTTGAGACAGGGTCCTACTGGTTTGGAGCATTTTCACAGAAACAAGTACCCCTTCAGACTCAGGTGATTGTCACTGCTGCCTCACTGTTATTTACCTAACTATTGTTATTTACACAAGATTTATGAATAGCCTTGAAAATGCCTCTCTTTGGAAATAAAATACTTCCCAAACTATTTCCACAGTTACAAAATTAAGAACAGAGTTGTGTGTATTGTTGTGTGTGAGTCTGTGTTAATGTAATAAACATGTTTCTTCCTCCATATTCTGAGGTGCATTCTCCTGAAGGAGTACATAGGTCAACCTTAACACATAAGAGATGTCTGTCTACTCAGTAAGGCAAAAGGAACCTGATTAAGTTTTATAACACTGGAGTCAACGTTTATACAAAAGCAAGTCTTTGACTACTTGAAAATCAAAAGCTAAGATGTATTCTGCAAAAATAAAAGGCTGTTCTTCACTGATCTCATTACAACCAAACACAACTTAAAAACACAACACTTTAGGGTTTTTGTGTTACCTGAAAGATGCCTTTCTGTTGTATTAGGCTGTAGAGATGAAAGACCAGGAGCTCTACGTGACTGAACAGGAGAAAGAATGCAATTCAGAGCAGGGAAAGGTGCTGCTTATATCAGGAGATACGCAAAACAGAGGACAAACATACAAGGGGAGTGACCACTGAAAGGAGGCATTTCTTTTTATGGCCACAGAGTCAAATGTTTATAAAGATTATAAATGTTATGTAAATATGAGAATGGGTAATGAGAACTTTGATGTGTTATATCCTCCTAAGAACCAACCTATCCATTTATGTCCTCTGTAATGGACATTTGTTTTTGGTCTATATCTTTTGACTTATTTAAGCTATCCTGCTAAGTCCCGATGTACTAAGTCCAGGACATCCTGGGCTTTCCATTGATATCTCATGTGTTTAGGTGACCTCTTTTATATTACATCATTAATTACAATCCATCACAGACCGATGTGTTATTTTTCTTTGCTATTTGAGTTTAAACTTCTTTCTGTTAGGCTCATCCACCAAAATCCTGATGGAGGCAGTGAGACACCCAGTGAGGTTGGCCGATGTGTAAATTCTTTCCAACCGACATTCGTCAGTCAGTTCAGCTTTCCATGGAAGACTGTACTTTATGCCGTTTAAAACCCACATGCCTCCAGAATGAAACATAAAACCAAAGCAGGTTAAGACAGAGTCCTACTGGCTTGGAGCTATTTCACAGAAACAAAAAGTACTTCCTTTTTACGCTCAGGTGTTCTCATTGTTCTCACTGCTACCTCACAGCACAGCCTGGTGGGTTGTTATTGACTGAAGATTTATGACTAGCCTTGAAAATGCCCCTTTAAACTAGTTCCCTGTAAGCATCATAGTTACAACAGCAACATGTTGCTGTTGTAACTATGACACACAGCAGTTCTTGTCTGTGTGTGTGTCTGTGTATAAAATGTAAATCTGCTTGGTCCAGCAACTAAAGGTCAAATCTTTCTGTGCAAAATAAAAGTGAATACATGAAAATCATCATTTTAGTCAATTCTGATCAGGTCAAGAGGTCACACGAAAGTGGTTATCAGGTTTTTAAGGCAACTCAGGGTTTCCAAATCTACCTATGATGTAGTTAGAACAGGTGTTGGTGTTGCTGCATATGACAAAACAATGAAATACTGTGTGACTGTGTGATCGAGAGACCTTTGACCTTATCCTGCCAATACTCCTTGTAGCTGAGGATACTCCTTATTCTTTATCAGTAAACAAACAAAAAAAGGATGTTTGTCTTTTCATTAGATCAGACACAACCTGCTTAAGTCTAATTAGACTCACGTCAAAGTTAATACAAAAGCAATTCTTTGACGTATTAAAAGTCTAAAGCTTACATGTATCAAGTTTAGAGTCTTTAGAAAAAATGACCTGTGAACAGCCAAGAGACACCAAACAAATGAGACCCAGTGTTAGTCTGTTTTACACTACACATCATCCCTGTGTTGCGTGACATTAGTGCATGTAGCAAAAGCTTAATGGGCATTTTTCCTCTTGTCTCCTACATAAATGGAATAGACACGAAAGCACATACACAGAAGGACAGAAACACAGAACTACAGTTATTTGGTCAAACTACTTTTTCAGCAAACACATCTAAAGATGCACAGACACTTTACACTCTGCTGTGTATGTCTGTATGTGCTCAGTCCAATGTTTAACAACTAAAGGTCAAATCTTTCTGTGCAAAACGAAAAGAAGTATAAGTAAAGGCAATTGTGCAAAACCTGACATGGAAATCATCAATTCAGCAAATATTTGTCAGGTTAAGAGGTCAAACGAAGGCGGTTATCAGGCCAATGACTCAACCAACGGTTTCCAGTTGTAGCTATGAGTGTTCACATGGGCGTTGGTGTTGATGGATGTGTTTGATGAATCATTAACATCAATGGGTCAGCTCAGAGTATAGTGACATATTTTGAGAAGACAGTCAAACTATGACATCTTGTGTTACTTCATCTTATGGTGATATCTTCATCTTAAGAATGGACAGGTGTCCATTTGTCTGTCTGCAGCAAGAATCTGAGAAAACCTGGGCAGAAACAAGATTTTGAAAACACTGGAATGATTCTTTAAAATGCTGTCACTGGCATTCAAAATATCTTTATTTTTCCTCTAACTTCTTCTTTATTTTTTGCATCACTTTCAACTTTTCAACAGAAAATGCCTGCTGACCTCTCAGCTTTCCCAGCTTAAGTCATTGTTAAGGGTAGAGGGACACACCTGTATATGAACACAACTACAGTTTTTTATGAGATTGACCATAAGCACAGTTTTCATTGACTGTGATAGCCAACTGTGGCAACATTTTGGGAGTAATGTAAAGGCTGGATGCACAGATGAATTGAAAGGTGAGAAGCTTTACGACAGCTCTTTCTGAGATAAGAAGAGAGATAGATTGCTTTACTCTGGTTACATTTAGTTTTTTTTAGTTTTTTGCAAGAACTTCTAGAAGAGGATGGAGGCTGTAGGAGCAAGAGGCTTTTATCCGAGTGGGCAGACAGTATTACGGTGAATGCAAAGTGTGAAGGTGGAGCTGAGGGGTGGTGCCTCAGCAATTTGAGTCCTGCAGATGATTTTGTCACTAATGAATTTATTTAAAAGTTTTATTTACAGATTATTTAAAGCTTATTTACACAGACTCAGTAACTGTTCTCATTTCTTTCACTGTTTCTCTGAGCTGTTCAGCTCAGCACTCGGGTTCTTTTGTAGTATCCACATTAAATTCAGGAGGACACTCTTCAACTCCGTAAGTCACGTCCACGTGAAGGCGGCCGTCTTCATCAGTAGACATAATCATGGTGGGACGGTTCAGTCTCTCCCATAGCTTCTTCTTTATGAGGCGTCCCAGCTCCAAACTGTATGGATGGAGCTGTCCGTTCTCGTCTCTGTGAGGAACAGAAGAAATAGAAAGTTTTAAGCCATTTTTTTTTTTGTCGGGCGGGGGACAAAAGGAGGTTTGATCCACACTGACCTCAGCATATCATCAACCACTTCATGGTACACCTGCTGGTACTCTTCTACTGAGCGGTTGTGGATCTTTAGAGGGCTGTCTGGCCGAGGTGCAACAGTAGAGGGTCGAAGATTGTGGGCTGTATTTGAGACCGGAGGCAGCTCAGAATCAGGGATGGTGGCTGATGGTCTTGTGAACGTGTCGTCTGCATCTGAGGTAGAGGCCTGAGGGGTGGAAGACATATAGCTATCATTTATTTGTTATCAATTTAGCACCACTGCAGAAAGTCTAGGACAGACAGACAACCTTGGTTTTCCTCCTTTTCTGGGGAAGGATGACTGCATTTGGAGAGCGCTGGCGTTTCACTTGCGTGTGCTGTAAGTGGAAACAGGCAGTAAGACACAAGAACATCCGTAAGAACATCCTTTAACAATCCTGCAGAGACAAATCTCCATCAGATACATTGACCACTCTCACAGGAGATCACCCTCAAAAATTTGCCAGATCTTAAGATGTAAGAAGAGATTTAAAACATGAGCTGTGCTATGTTGCTACTCATGATTTGATGGAAAGTAAACAAGTGTTGTAAATGAATCAAACAAGCAGAGTAGCATCGTTTCTAATATATTCACGTATTTTATCATTTAACATATGAGAATCAGATGTGTAACCTGCTCATCCTTGAAACACTGACACGGTCTACAGGCTCCAGGCTTTCTCCTCCTCTCTGATAGCCGTGCAGAGACTCTCTTTGCTGTGAGGCTGTCTTGGACTTCAGCAGCACACTGCAAAATTTCATACACATCGGAAAAAAGCCTTTCTAACACAGCATATGTAATAATGTCAGTTTTAACATATTTCTTGCAACTAAATTGGATTTTCTGGAAGACTGAACACCACAGTGTTCTCCTGCCACCTAAAATTTACATGCAAACAGCAGTTAAGTAAAACTTTAGCTAAATACAAAATATCAGGTTATAGCAGAGGTGGGACCAAGTCATTGTTTTGCAAGTCTCAAGTAAGTCTCAAGTCTTTATCCTCAAGTCTCAAGTCAAGTCTCAAGTAATGTCAGGCAAGTCAGAGTCGAGTCTCAAGTCACTGGTGTAAAAGTCCGAGTCAAGTCACAAGTCTGAAACTTTGAATTTCAAGTCCTTTCGAGTCTTTAAAAAAAAACAAACGAAAAAATAATGCTGCAGTTATGCTAAATGTAAATATTAGACCATGTAATTTTAAAATCTGTGTTTTTCTCAACACATGACAAAATAGTGAACTTAGAAAATATACACAAATTGTGAAATTGCACCTCTTTAAAATGCAGCTCAATTAAACCTAGCTCCAAGAATAATTTTCACCGACAGTTCTGAGATAAGCTGCATGTTATTCTTGGATGCGGTTGTAGGACCAGCTTTAAAATTGCATGACAAAAATATCATACACATTAAAAAAAACTGTATCACCAACGTAGCCTGGACAACATTTGCTAGTTAGATGAAGTCAGCTATCTCATCCTAGCATATTTATATGCATATTTATAATTACACGGTTCTTGGAGTGAGTGCATACACTCATGAAGTTTAGTAACTTCAGGTCACTGCAACAAGCCCAGGTACAGTTTACCGACGGATGGGTGCAGGACCTTGAAATGCACCGTGTAGAACGAAAGACCATCGTACCTATCATAAGTTTACCAGTCTCACAAATTGTCGTCATAAATACACATTCGTTAACCGTTTATTAATAGGACCTTTGAGCTCAACGGTAATTAATTAGTAGTGGAAATAATTTCTGGTAGCATCACAGAAATGTAGCAGTGACAATAATACTGTATGCTGTAATCGCACTGGGCAATTAGTGATACAAAAACCTGTTTTATCCTGTGATTAAAAGTATATGTTTTTGTCAATGTACCATAATAACAGAGGCGAAACGCAATATTGTGTCAGGACAATTCACTATTTATGCACAATAAATAAAGGAGCATAGCGCGACAATTTCTGTTCAGCGCCAGACTTGCTTGTAACCTATATCACCAATTATGTTATGAAAATGACGTATTAACTACTAAAAAACACTGACCTTCGTGTAAATGCTTGGAGCAGACTAACCTGTGAGCTGGAGTGTTCTGGGACGTTATATTTGATCTTTGAATGGCTGAAATCCAGGCCATCCGTCGCCTCTTTGTTACTTCGGAAACATGGCTCGAACAATTTCTCTTCAACGACGTAATCCGATAACAACCGATCTCTTTACCCGTCGGCTTCCCGTGGCTGTCATGCGACCGGCTATTGCAGTTAATAATACAACAGCTTCTTGACATTTTTGTGTTTCTTTTTATCGCTGTATAACTGATTTTAATTGAAAGCCTGTGTGCGCTAGTACCGCTTGCCACGAGTTCCCAGAATCCTTTGCGGTTCTACCCGTGAATGACGTCACATTTTCAATCTCTATATAATATGCATGTTAAATTTTATATTTGGGGTAAAATATCAAGTCTTTTCAAGTAAACCGGTTCAAGTCCAATTCAAGTCCCAAGTCATTGGTGTAAAAGTCCAAGTCAAGTCACAAGTCTTAGAACATTTTTTCAAGTCAAGTCTAAAGTCATAAAATTAATGACTCGAGTCTGACTCGAGTCCAAGTCATGTGACTCGAGTCCACACCTCTGGGTTATAGTATTTCAGATTCACAGGTTGACTTGTTTAAAACAATAAGATCCACCTGATTGGAAAGGTTTAATTACAACAGATGCAGAAAAACATTTATGCATGCATTTGCATTTGTTTTGAATTAGACTAAGTTTAGGCAACTTTGAGTGCTACCGATTGTTCTACCGAATGCACGTCGATTCACACTCTCAGGTAAATTGTAAATAAAGTAAATTGAGTAAATTGACCTTGAAAAGACTTCATTGGTTATATATTTACAATAAATACTGTTTTGTTTTTTAAGATATCAGAAAATCTTAAATCTAAACTTTCAGACCTACAAAAATCTCAGAGGTGAAACACACTGAAAACAAATCAAATCTCACATTTTCCTTTCTTTCTTTCTTTCTTTCTTTCTTTCTTTCTTTCTTTCTTTCTTTCTTTCTTTCTTTCTTTCTTTCTTTCTTTCTTTCTTTCTTTCTTTCCACATCTTTCTGAATTTCCTCTGTTTGACCAGGTCTTTTAGGATGGCCTGTCCATGAGCTCTGCAGAGAGAAGCATTTTTAATCAGCACTTTAGTTTCTAAGTAAATGCAGAGAATTTATCAAAAGAAAGTCAAAATAGAAATATCAGCCTATAATTGTTAAAAGTTCACACTGACCTGACTTCAGAGGAAGCATCCTGACACAGTTCACTGACAGCCAACAGGAAGCATTTGGTGAAAATCCGTCTTGCAGACAGGACTTTCTCCGCTTCCATGAATTTATTGATTATAAGGAGCCCCAGTGCGGCACCAGCTCTCACAAGAACGCTCTTATGTCTGAGGAAGGAAACACAGACAAATCCACTCAGTGTGTTTGATTTTCACCTGATCTGATTGTGATGCTGGGGTCACAGATACTCTTCACAGGTGTGAACTTACTTCAAACCCATAGTCACCAGGCTGTTTAGAAAGCAACTCGGGCTGCAACCGTGAACCAGAGCGGTCAGAGCTTCCTTGGCATGCTGCTGAATGAGCATATTGGCATTTGCCCTTACAAACACCTGGAGTAAACTCTCACAGGTCCATTCAGCTTCTTTGTCCATCCTCTCTCTGAGGTGTACACACAAATATATTACAGTGTCCAGTGCCGCACAGGACACACAAGAGGGATTGTTTTTAATCTAAAGAATCAGAGGAAATTTCAGCAGTTTGAAATCAAACCTGTTACAAAACTGCATGAGACAGGGCACGCTTGCAAACATGGACAGAAGAGGGTGGCAAAAACACAGATGTAGAGAGAAAAACAGCTGGTATACCTCTTGTGTCACCCCCAAGCAAACCTTTAAAAGTTTTAAATGATGAGTAACACTGAAGAATTATATAAATACAAGTCAACAAGTAAAGAACATAATTAGGATCATGCTCTTGATTAAAGAGTCCCAAACATGATAAGATAGGGAGGCGCAGGAAAAGGTGTTTTGTTTCCTTTGCAGAAGATCTCGGCGACCACAGGGGGGTGAGGATCCTGGAGGCCCGAGGCCTGATGGACCACAAGAGAGGGACGCAGAAAAAACCTAATCTTACGCATGGAGTGTTCTCGAGGGGGAGCTGGTGTTTATTACTGGACCACTTAGATGACATGAGGTGGTTGTCTGATTTGCTGAGCCAAAAGGACAGCTAGAGATTGTCAGAGCGAGGACACAATGTATTGCGACCTCTGGTGTTCCAGAGGTCGAGAGAGGGAGTGTTGAGATTGGAGAGATATTTTGCTGCTATTGTTAATAATCATCATCATTACCATTGCATTAATAATATAATCTACAGCATTGATAGTGCATTCAGATGTTTAAACATCTTGGTACCCAATTGGCCTTTGTTATAGGTGCAGTTATAACCACTTTAAAATGTTGAGTTGAATCTATAATCTTAAATGCTTTTGAATGCTTGTTATAATCTTAAGTGTGTATGTGATGATTATGTTGATTCTGAGTACACTCTGTCCAAAGTCAGAGTGACAGGAAACTGCAGGGTTGCAGAGCGTCTGTTATACTTTTATATTCTTTTATTAAGCTTTTAGTAGAGGTTCTTGATTATAACATTTATTCAACATAGTAAAATAGTTTCAGTTAGGTTGTTACACATAAGGATGAGCCTCTGTTCTGGTAAAAGGTCAGAAGTGCAACGGGTGAATTGAGAGAGCATGTAAGGTCGACACACACACACACACACACACACACACACACACACACACACACACACACACACACACACACACACACAAACTAAGTCCTTTGATGGACTTTTGTGGATGATCCTCCCCTCATCCAAGATCCAGGAATGCTGGGAGGGGAAGATCCCAATATAAATTAAATTAGCTAATAAAGAAATGGTATCAGTCCCAAATTTAACCTTAGGAAGAATCTTTCAATGAGAGAAAAACTGTTTTCAAAAGCTCAAAAGGTCACACAAAATTTAAAGTTATTATATGGAAAGTGGAACTTTTGTAAACGTGCAGTAAAACAGAGCTATATAGAATACTCACGCTAATGACTTCCAGGAGGACGGGATCTGAGGGTAGACGGGCAGGTTCTCCGCCTCACCATAACGCTCAGTGAAGTAGATTCCTGCCACTCCTGCCACTTTATTCCCATCAAACTGATGCAGTGTGTTCTCTTTGGGGTGAGTTGCAGCCCAATGCCACGCCTGCCCAGCTATCAGCACCCCTCCTCCAGCTTTCAGAAACGCCACCAGCTCTGTTGGGTCTGAGCCCACACTGTAGGTATCGGTCACATAAACACCAACTCCCAGTCTGTCACTGAAAGCTCCCACAACTTCTACTTGGAAGCTGGGTTTTTGGAGGTTATCAGCAACTGCACTGACTTTTCTGTGCACCCTTACAGAGAGGTTATCAGATCCATCACCTCTCAGCCAGGTCACAGCATTTTCTACCAGAGCAGGAAAGGTTGTCAAGTAGCCCTCATGACCCAGGACCACAATCCTTCCACTGCCGTACAGAGAGGCAGCCATCAGCACCTGACCTCGACTGTTCATTGCTACAGGAAAGGCATGGTCTCCGATCAGGACCAGGTCACTGGGAACATAGGGTCCCTGTAGGTCCAGCTCCTTCAGGCCTTTCATCAGGGAGGCGTAGGCCTCTTCATGTTGGTTTTTGAATGATTGGTTAGATGACATAGTGTAGAGGATTTACACTCTGTAGACTGATGAATAAGGTTAGGATGCAGAAAGAGGAAGTTGTTAACACATCAGGTTTAATCTCATTACAGCCAAATAGCTGAAAGTTTCCTTCTGTGGTATTACGCTGTGGCCCAACAGTTTAAGAGAAACACACTCTACGTGACAGGACAGGAGAAAGAATAAAAATGAAAGCAGAGAATGGAGCTGGTTATACAAGGTTATGTGCTAAGGAGGAAAAAGCAAGGGGAGGGACCACTGATAAGACACAGCTCCTTTTATCACCACTGGTGCAAAAAGTGACCATAAATGAATGTTTAATCAGAATATGACGTGTTCTCTGCAAATTGGCAAAGATCATTGTTTTAAAATGTATTTCCACTGAAAAAATGAAGAAAGGAAGTGTGTCACAGCTACTTCGGGGTTAGCAGGGAAGGAAAGAAAATCTTCCAAGAAGCAGGTGAATTTGGCAGTATGGTCCTAGTAACTGACCAGGAGTTCAGTTTCTGGACCAAGCTGCAAATGTGCAATGAAAACAGTAAAAGTACCTCATTTTGCATACCCAAATACATTAGATGTCTAAATGTCCTTAATTATATTTCAACTTGTGTCTGCCTTCTTTCTGTAAGGCCAGCATCCAGTTTTAGATGAGGGAGTAAAGAGTGTGGCCAGAAACTTTATTACACTCATCCACCAAAATCTTGATAAAGGCAGTGAGACAGACAGTATGGTTGGCCGATATGTAAATGTTTTCAACCGACATGCGTCATTCCAATAAATGAGGCGATATCGCGCAGTCGACTTTTTGATGGGCGGAGCAATGTAATCATGCACGGACTGATTTGCGCATTTAAAATTTAGAAGCTTTGTTTGGAGGAAATATTTTTCTTTCTTTTCTTGTTTTGTTTTTTTTTTAGCATTAATATCGCTACTTTTTGGATTATTCATTAATTAATTTGAGAAGCACCAAATCACACAAAAGACTTAACATTACATCGAAGATTTTTTTTTAATGTTCGCTGGAAGAGACATTTTGGTTTTTAACTTTAATTTTGTTTAATTTTGTGGGCGACTCAGGGGGTTGGAAATCGCATCTGTAACCGGAAGGTCGCCGGTTCGATCCCTGGGCTCTCTGTCCTGGTCGTTGTGTCCTTGGGCAAGACACTTTACCCTGGCGCGATATGGCAGCCTCGCTTCTGTCAGTCTGCCCCAGGGCAGCTGTGGCTACAACTGTAGCTGCCGCCACCAGTGTATGAATGTGAGAGTGAATGAATAGTGGTATTGTAAAGCGCTTTGGGTGCCTTGAAAAGCGCTATATAAATCCAATCCATTATTATTTGGTTACAGTGGCAATTGTGAATATAACACACAATGAAAGTTGAGACAGGGTCCTACTGGTTTGGAGCATTTTCACAGAAACAAGTACCCCTTCAGACTCAGGTGATTGTCACTGCTGCCTCACTGTTATTTACCTAACTATTGTTATTTACACAAGATTTATGAATAGCCTTGAAAATGCCTCTCTTTGGAAATAAAATACTTCCCAAACTATTTCCACAGTTACAAAATTAAGAACAGAGTTGTGTGTATTGTTGTGTGTGAGTCTGTGTGAATGTAATAAACATGTTTCTTCCTCCATATTCTGAGGTGCATTCTCCTGAAGGAGTACATAGGTCAACCTTAACACATAAGAGATGTCTGTCTACTCAGTAAGGCAAAAGGAACCTGATTAAGTTTTATAACACTGGAGTCAACGTTTATACAAAAGCAAGTCTTTGACTACTTGAAAATCAAAAGCTAAGATGTATTCTGCAAAAATAAAAGGCTGTTCTTCACTGATCTCATTACAACCAAACACAACTTAAAAACACAACACTTTAGGGTTTTTGTGTTACCTGAAAGATGCCTTTCTGTTGTATTAGGCTGTAGAGATGAAAGACCAGGAGCTCTACGTGACTGAACAGGAGAAAGAATGCAATTCAGAGCAGGGAAAGGTGCTGCTTATATCAGGAGATACGCAAAACAGAGGACAAACATACAAGGGGAGTGACCACTGAAAGGAGGCATTTCTTTTTATGGCCACAGAGTCAAATGTTTATAAAGATTATAAATGTTATGTAAATATGAGAATGGGTAATGAGAACTTTGATGTGTTATATCCTCCTAAGAACCAACCTATCCATTTATGTCCTCTGTAATGGACATTTGTTTTTGGTCTATATCTTTTGACTTATTTAAGCTATCCTGCTAAGTCCCGATGTACTAAGTCCAGGACATCCTGGGCTTTCCATTGATATCTCATGTGTTTAGGTGACCTCTTTTATATTACATCATTAATTACAATCCATCACAGACCGATGTGTTATTTTTCTTTGCTATTTGAGTTTAAACTTCTTTCTGTTAGGCTCATCCACCAAAATCCTGATGGAGGCAGTGAGACACCCAGTGAGGTTGGCCGATGTGTAAATTCTTTCCAACCGACATTCGTCAGTCAGTTCAGCTTTCCATGGAAGACTGTACTTTATGCCGTTTAAAACCCACATGCCTCCAGAATGAAACATAAAACCAAAGCAGGTTAAGACAGAGTCCTACTGGCTTGGAGCTATTTCACAGAAACAAAAAGTACTTCCTTTTTACGCTCAGGTGTTCTCATTGTTCTCACTGCTACCTCACAGCACAGCCTGGTGGGTTGTTATTGACTGAAGATTTATGACTAGCCTTGAAAATGCCCCTTTAAACTAGTTCCCTGTAAGCATCATAGTTACAACAGCAACATGTTGCTGTTGTAACTATGACACACAGCAGTTCTTGTCTGTGTGTGTGTCTGTGTATAAAATGTAAATCTGCTTGGTCCAGCAACTAAAGGTCAAATCTTTCTGTGCAAAATAAAAGTGAATACATGAAAATCATCATTTTAGTCAATTCTGATCAGGTCAAGAGGTCACACGAAAGTGGTTATCAGGTTTTTAAGGCAACTCAGGGTTTCCAAATCTACCTATGATGTAGTTAGAACAGGTGTTGGTGTTGCTGCATATGACAAAACAATGAAATACTGTGTGACTGTGTGATCGAGAGACCTTTGACCTTATCCTGCCAATACTCCTTGTAGCTGAGGATACTCCTTATTCTTTATCAGTAAACAAACAAAAAAAGGATGTTTGTCTTTTCATTAGATCAGACACAACCTGCTTAAGTCTAATTAGACTCACGTCAAAGTTAATACAAAAGCAATTCTTTGACGTATTAAAAGTCTAAAGCTTACATGTATCAAGTTTAGAGTCTTTAGAAAAAATGACCTGTGAACAGCCAAGAGACACCAAACAAATGAGACCCAGTGTTAGTCTGTTTTACACTACACATCATCCCTGTGTTGCGTGACATTAGTGCATGTAGCAAAAGCTTAATGGGCATTTTTCCTCTTGTCTCCTACATAAATGGAATAGACACGAAAGCACATACACAGAAGGACAGAAACACAGAACTACAGTTATTTGGTCAAACTACTTTTTCAGCAAACACATCTAAAGATGCACAGACACTTTACACTCTGCTGTGTATGTCTGTATGTGCTCAGTCCAATGTTTAACAACTAAAGGTCAAATCTTTCTGTGCAAAACGAAAAGAAGTATAAGTAAAGGCAATTGTGCAAAACCTGACATGGAAATCATCAATTCAGCAAATATTTGTCAGGTTAAGAGGTCAAACGAAGGCGGTTATCAGGCCAATGACTCAACCAACGGTTTCCAGTTGTAGCTATGAGTGTTCACATGGGCGTTGGTGTTGATGGATGTGTTTGATGAATCATTAACATCAATGGGTCAGCTCAGAGTATAGTGACATATTTTGAGAAGACAGTCAAACTATGACATCTTGTGTTACTTCATCTTATGGTGATATCTTCATCTTAAGAATGGACAGGTGTCCATTTGTCTGTCTGCAGCAAGAATCTGAGAAAACCTGGGCAGAAACAAGATTTTGAAAACACTGGAATGATTCTTTAAAATGCTGTCACTGGCATTCAAAATATCTTTATTTTTCCTCTAACTTCTTCTTTATTTTTTGCATCACTTTCAACTTTTCAACAGAAAATGCCTGCTGACCTCTCAGCTTTCCCAGCTTAAGTCATTGTTAAGGGTAGAGGGACACACCTGTATATGAACACAACTACAGTTTTTTATGAGATTGACCATAAGCACAGTTTTCATTGACTGTGATAGCCAACTGTGGCAACATTTTGGGAGTAATGTAAAGGCTGGATGCACAGATGAATTGAAAGGTGAGAAGCTTTACGACAGCTCTTTCTGAGATAAGAAGAGAGAGAGATTGCTTTACTCTGGTTACATTTAGTTTTTTTTAGTTTTTTGCAAGAACTTCTAGAAGAGGATGGAGGCTGTAGGAGCAAGAGGCTTTTATCCGAGTGGGCAGACAGTATTACGGTGAATGCAAAGTGTGAAGGTGGAGCTGAGGGGTGGTGCCTCAGCAATTTGAGTCCTGCAGATGATTTTGTCACTAATGAATTTATTTAAAAGTTTTATTTACAGATTATTTAAAGCTTATTTACACAGACTCAGTAACTGTTCTCATTTCTTTCACTGTTTCTCTGAGCTGTTCAGCTCAGCACTCGGGTTCTTTTGTAGTATCCACATTAAATTCAGGAGGACACTCTTCAACTCCGTAAGTCACGTCCACGTGAAGGCGGCCGTCTTCATCAGTAGACATAATCATGGTGGGACGGTTCAGTCTCTCCCATAGCTTCTTCTTTATGAGGCGTCCCAGCTCCAAACTGTATGGATGGAGCTGTCCGTTCTCGTCTCTGTGAGGAACAGAAGAAATAGAAAGTTTTAAGCCATTTTTTTTGTCGGGCGGGGGACAAAAGGGGTTTGATCCACACTGACCTCAGCATATCATCAACCACTTCATGGTACACCTGCTGATACTCTTCTACTGAGCGGTTGTGGATCTTTAGAGGGCTGTCTGGCCGAGGTGCAACAGTAGAGGGTCGAAGATTGTGGGCTGTATTTGAGACCGGAGGCAGCTCAGAATCAGGGATGGTGGCTGATGGTCTTGTGAATGTGTCGTCTGCATCTGAGGTAGAGGCCTGAGGGGTGGAAGACATATAGCTATCATTTATTTGTTATCAATTTAGCACCACTGCAGAAAGTCTAGGACAGACAGACAACCTTGGTTTTCCTCCTTTTCTGGGGAAGGATGACTGCATTTGGAGAGCGCTGGCGTTTCACTTGAGTGTGCTGTAAGTGGAAACAGGCAGTAAGACACAAGAACATCCTTAAGAACATCCTTTAACAATCCTGCAGAGACAAATCTCCATCAGATACATTGACCACTCTCACAGGAGATCACCCTCAAAAATTTGCCAGATCTTAAGATGTAAGAAGAGATTTAAAACATGAGCTGTGCTATGTTGCTACTCATGATTTGATGGAAAGTAAACAAGTGTTGTAAATGAATCAAACAAGCAGAGTAGCATCGTTTCTAATATATTCACGTATTTTATCATTTAACATATGAGAATCAGATGTGTAACCTGCTCATCCTTGAAACACTGACACGGTCTACAGGCTCCAGGCTTTCTCCTCCTCTCTGATAGCCGTGCAGAGACTCTCTTTGCTGTGAGGCTGTCTTGGACTTCAGCAGCACACTGCAAAATTTCATACACATCGGAAAAAAGCCTTTCTAACACAGCATATGTAATAATGTCAGTTTTAACATATTTCTTGCAACTAAATTGGATTTTCTGGAAGACTGAACACCACAGTGTTCTCCTGCCACCTAAAATTTACATGCAAACAGCAGTTAAGTAAAACTTTAGCTAAATACAAAATATCAGGTTATAGTATTTCAGATTCACAGGTTGACTTGTTTAAAACAATAAGATCCACCTGATTGGAAAGGTTTAATTACAACAGATGCAGAAAAACATTTATGCATGCATTTGCATTTGTTTTGAATTAGACTAAGTTTAGGCAACTTTGAGTGCTACCGATTGTTCTACCGAATGCACGTCGATTCACACT
Source organism: Maylandia zebra (assembly GCF_041146795.1). Lineage (NCBI taxonomy): Eukaryota > Metazoa > Chordata > Actinopteri > Cichliformes > Cichlidae > Maylandia > Maylandia zebra. The sequence goes on from NC_135180.1 coordinate 9,299,519, forward strand.
CTCAGGTAAATTGTAAATAAAGTAAATTGAGTAAATTGACCTTGAAAAGACTTCATTGGTTATATATTTACAATAAATACTGTTTTGTTTTTTAAGATATCAGAAAATCTTAAATCTAAACTTTCAGACCTACAAAAATCTCAGAGGTGAAACACACTGAAAACAAATCAAATCTCACATTTTCCTTTCTTTCTTTCTTTCTTTCTTTCTTTCTTTCTTTCTTTCTTTCTTTCTTTCTTTCTTTCTTTCTTTCTTTCTTTCTTTCTTTCTTTCTTTCTTTCTTTCTTTCTTTCTTTCCACATCTTTCTGAATTTCCTCTGTTTGACCAGGTCTTTTAGGATGGCCTGTCCATGAGCTCTGCAGAGAGAAGCATTTTTAATCAGCACTTTAGTTTCTAAGTAAATGCAGAGAATTTATCAAAAGAAAGTCAAAATAGAAATATCAGCCTATAATTGTTAAAAGTTCACACTGACCTGACTTCAGAGGAAGCATCCTGACACAGTTCACTGACAGCCAACAGGAAGCATTTGGTGAAAATCCGTCTTGCAGACAGGACTTTCTCCGCTTCCATGAATTTATTGATTATAAGGAGCCCCAGTGCGGCACCAGCTCTCACAAGAACGCTCTTATGTCTGAGGAAGGAAACACAGACAAATCCACTCAGTGTGTTTGATTTTCACCTGATCTGATTGTGATGCTGGGGTCACAGATACTCTTCACAGGTGTGAACTTACTTCAAACCCATAGTCACCAGGCTGTTTAGAAAGCAACTCGGGCTGCAACCGTGAACCAGAGCGGTCAGAGCTTCCTTGGCATGCTGCTGAATGAGCGTATTGGCATTTGCCCTTACAAACACCTGGAGTAAACTCTCACAGGTCCATTCAGCTTCTTTGTCCATCCTCTCTCTGAGGTGTACACACAAATATATTACAGTGTCCAGTGCCGCACAGGACACACAAGAGGGATTGTTTTTAATCTAAAGAATCAGAGGAAATTTCAGCAGTTTGAAATCAAACCTGTTACAAAACTGCATGAGACAGGGCACGCTTGCAAACATGGACAGAAGAGGGTGGCAAAAACACAGATGTAGAGAGAAAAACAGCTGGTATACCTCTTGTGTCACCCCCAAGCAAACCTTTAAAAGTTTTAAATGATGAGTAACACTGAAGAATTATATAAATACAAGTCAACAAGTAAAGAACATAATTAGGATCATGCTCTTGATTAAAGAGTCCCAAACATGATAAGATAGGGAGGCGCAGGAAAAGGTGTTTTGTTTCCTTTGCAGAAGATCTCGGCGACCACAGGGGGGTGAGGATCCTGGAGGCCCGAGGCCTGATGGACCACAAGAGAGGGACGCAGAAAAAACCTAATCTTACGCATGGAGTGTTCTCGAGGGGGAGCTGGTGTTTATTACTGGACCACTTAGATGACATGAGGTGGTTGTCTGATTTGCTGAGCCAAAAGGACAGCTAGAGATTGTCAGAGCGAGGACACAATGTATTGCGACCTCTGGTGTTCCAGAGGTCGAGAGAGGGAGTGTTGAGATTGGAGAGATATTTTGCTGCTATTGTTAATAATCATCATCATTACCATTGCATTAATAATATAATCTACAGCATTGATAGTGCATTCAGATGTTTAAACATCTTGGTACCCAATTGGCCTTTGTTATAGGTGCAGTTATAACCACTTTAAACTGTTGAGTTGAATCTATAATCTTAAATGCTTTTGAATGCTTGTTATAATCTTAAGTGTGTATGTGATGATTATGTTGATTCTGAGTACACTCTGTCCAAAGTCAGAGTGACAGGAAACTGCAGGGTTGCAGAGCGTCTGTTATACTTTTATATTCTTTTATTAAGCTTTTAGTAGAGGTTCTTGATTATAACATTTATTCAACATAGTAAAATAGTTTCAGTTAGGTTGTTACACATAAGGATGAGCCTCTGTTCTGGTAAAAGGTCAGAAGTGCAACGGGTGAATTGAGAGAGCATGTAAGGTCGACACACACACACACACACACACACACACACACACACACACACACACACACACACACACACACACACACACACACACACACACACACACTAGTTAGACTCATTTATAGGTGAGAGGTTAGTCATGTTTGTCTCTGCAAGAAAGAGGAACAGTGTCTTGCAGGATGTGGGGCTCGTGTTCCAGACGAGACAGAGATAATGTTCTTTTAAACTGTGTTAAAAGTCATTGTGGTTTTGATGTGACCTATGTATGAAATGGATCTGTGACGTATGAAGGGGCGTCATTAATTCAAACCCTGATGGTATAAATATCTGCTTATGCTTTGATTAAGTCGAAGATCAATTCCTGTCTGCATACAGAGTGGTCTTCCCACGCGTGTATTCATTAAAATCAATTGTTTGACCAAGCTCTTCTGGACCAATGGTTGTTTGTACTCTCCTCCTCAATATTTGAACCTTAACAAAACTCTACGGAGGTTTAACTTCAACTCCTCTTGGTGATGCCGCGCCAGGGTGCGGATGTATCGCAGCCCCTCTATCTTTTTCTGCCTGTAGGAAGATCAAATAGTTTTAAAACTCATATCCTCACATTAAATTGAAAATAATTAATGATAACAGTAGAAAATCATTTTACCAGTCGTCCTGACTCAGCAGGCTGAGGCTCAGCCGGAGAGTCTCTGAAGGATTCGAGACTGACTGAAGCTCCTCCCCTAACTTTTTGTCAATTGACAGGAGGTACCCCACGATAAGCCCTTTAAAGTCCACCTCTGGAGGGTGTCTAACAACCCTTCGAGGTTTCCTTTGTTCTGGAGCTGGAGTTTGAGGAGGAGCTGGAGCTACAGCCCCTGCTCGAACTCCAGCTCCTCCTCCAGTTTGAGGCGCTGGAACAATAGTTTGGGGCAGAGAGGCATCCACACAATTTTTTTTAATTGTTTGCTCCAATGCCTCAAACATATGTTGGGCTGTCACCAGCCTGACACCACTGGCGACTTCTTTGTCTGCACAGATTAGATCATGAAATATTTATTACTCACATTTCAGTTTGTTTGCACCTGAAAATGAACAAGACAAAAGTGCACTTTAAAGGGGAGAGCAAACCATGTATGTCTATAAGTGTGTTTATTAAATTAAAGTACAAGTTTTCAGTTCAACATAATCAATCTTAATTAACCATTTACCAAAATTTGTATTCAAATAAAACCAAATCACAACCTGGATAAAAAGTGAAGCTGAGATATTTTACCATGGCAACACCTTAACATTCAATGTGTTTTAGCAATGTGTAAACTCTGGTTGGAGGGTTTATCTCTCACACAACAGCTGATTAAAAGTCTGAAGGGTTTAAATGTCTGATATTCTGACTCTTTACTGCGTCGATATAAGAACTGACCTCTTTCTCTGTAGTTTTTTGACCTCACTGGAATCTGACTTCTGTGAGGTCGAGAGGATGATGGAGGACACGGAGCAAATGAAGATGCCAAGCTCAATTCCCGCTGGGGCTGCACCTTCCCAAAAATTTCACCAAGTGGATGCAGGCTGTCCCTGGGTGTTTCTCTAAAGGTTGTCACGTTTCCAACAGCCACCCTGGATTCCAAGTGACGATTGAAAATCCGGTCACGGATCCGATTTTCTAAGTCCTCTACAGGTCGAAGAATCTCATCAATTCGGGAAAGAGTGTCTGTCCTTCTCTCCATGTTTTCTATATCCTCTGTATATCTCTAGACAATCAGATTAAAGGGAAAAAAGCTGAGTTGACTTGAAATGTTTAAAAATTATTTTACAAAAATAGATTCACAATTTTACTGTAATAAACTAAACGACATTACACCATCACACATCTAATCCTAGAAGGTTTGTTTTTTAATGACCAAAGTATTTTAACTTTATGCCATAACAACAGAAAGCATGAAAACAGAAAAAGTGATGAGCTGTCTTCATATCTCAGTTATTGTTACAACAGACTTTATCTGTTTTTACTTCTTAGCATCTACATTTTCTCTTCAGGATTTTGAGATGAATATATATAAAATTATGATAATTCACCTTGTATATGTACTGTCAAAAGAACCCTCTAAGCCTTGTGAATGAATTATATAAATTTCAAAATTAAGAACAGATACTAAAGCAGTTACAATAATGTAATTTTTAATTAAAATTAGTATATATTTATTTTCATACATACATTTCAAGTGGATCAGGGATCCAGTGCAAATAGAACATATCTTTTGTAAACATCAGTAAAACCTCAGAGAAATAGTTTTGCTGTTAGTGTCTCACACAGCTTTTCTGAAATCCACTATTGTGTTTTGGGGACACACAGGATAACACAGCGTGAACTGACAGAAACTGAACGATCAGAAAATGAAAAACTGCCTTTTAAAATACTTCAAAAAATGAAAACATACTGAACAGTATTGTAAAACCTCTGTGAAACTCATGCAATTTAGCCTTATTTATAACTACCCTCTCACTTCTTTGAGACTGTAAGGTTTTTCTGCAAAAAGAGAAGCTGGTCTACATGTTGTGGAGTCAGGTAGCTCCTTTGTGCGGTAACAGTGTCACCAGCAGCTGAAAACACTCGTTCAGAAGGAACACTGGTCCCAGGTATGGAAAGATACTGCTTTGCTTGTAGAGCCAAAAGAGGATACTCCCTTTCACGGTCCCTCCACCAGATCAAAGGATCCTCAGAAAGTGCAACAGGCTCAACGTCCCTGTATCGATTCACTTCTTCCTTTGCCTTCTGAGTTGGTGTTTTCTGTGGTGCTGATGTTTTTGTTGAGTAGGCTGGCCCAAGGAGAAAAATTAATGCAGAGTCCTTTGACCTCTTAATTGGAGGGGCATAATCCACTTCATCAACACCACCAAGAGAGATGTCAGGGACAGTTTCCTCAGATGTGTCACCATCAGACTGTCGCTGTAGAAAAATGAAAACTTAATTACTAAAGAAATTACTATTTATATTCTAACTCGAGTAGTGCAAAAAAACCAATCATTTTTAGCTGTGTCCACGTTCTCCAAACCTGCTGCTTCCAACACCAACTGAGAGAATGTGTTGTTACAGGTCTCTTTGGACAAGAATGGCAGGGCCTTAAAGCGAGGATCTAATGCTGATGCAATGTACAGCTTGTCCTTTAGGGCCACATATCTTGAAAAGAGATTTTGCACATTTAACTCAGTTTATTATGTTGGATATACATGTGCATGGTTACATACACTCATGCAAGATCAGAAACATTAATATACGACTTTGTTTCCATATTTTATATATAAACATCTATAGATAGATAGATATAAAATCAAAAGGCCTATTACTAGACAAGAGGGCTTAACTAACATTTTTATAATATATATATATTTTCATTATAGTAAGAATTTTCATGTAATACATGCATCCATACAGTTACACTCATTCATGGCATATACACACAATTCATAAACATACTTTGACTTCAAGTTGTCGTATACAGCAGTCTTGAGGTCTTTAATCAGTGAGGAGTCGTGAGAGACACTGATCATCTTCTCCAGCAGCTGTGCATGCAGAGGTGCAATGATGGAAAGGGTCGGGGACCTTTCTTCACACATAACCAGTGTGGCTGCTTTCAGCGGCTTCAAAGCTTTCACTATATCTTCTCCATCAGTTACTGTATGTCAGCCTCTGTAAGACTACAGAGATTACTGTCACTTCTCCTCACTTCAGGTGAGAGTAGAGCTGCAGAGATTGCTGGTTGTTGCTCTAGGAAGTGTTCCAGCATGTCCAACGTGCTGTTCCATCTGGTCACCCTATCAGTCACCAGCTTATGGGCAGGTAGATTCAGTATCTTTTGCTTCTCTTTAAGCTTGCGACTTGCAACAGTGCTGCGATGAAAAAAGGATGCTATGCGTCTCACTCGGCCAAGCAGCTGAGCAACAGCTGGAACATTCAGTCCTGCTTGTGAAGCTAAATTGAGTGTGTGGGCAAAACAACCAATGTGCAACCAGCCCGTTATTTCCACAGCTCGCACCATATTTGCAGCATTGTCAGTTACAATGCCTGGATTTTTGTTTGTAAGCTCCCATTCTTCGATTGCTTTGAACATAATTTCAGATAAATTAACTGCTGTGTGGCTTGCTTCAGTGGTTCTTGTCTGTAAGACATGAACCACTGAAAAAGTGAAACACTAACATCGTGTTTCACTTTTTCATACATGTTTGGGATTACCACTTCACTCAAATGTTTGCGTGTTGGTAAAACATAGCGTGGTTCTAGCGTATTAATGAGGTTTTGGAAGCCATCATTTTCAACAACGCTGTACGGACGTATATCTTTACATATGAGAGTTGCGACAGACTGTGTTATTTTTTGGGCACATTGGAGAAGTGGATGCCAACTTCACTGCAAATGCCTTTTCGAGTGAGCGTTGCTTGGTGTCGGCCATTTTTGCTAGCGGGATATCTGGATGATGCCTCGTTAAATGATTTCTGAGATTTGTGGTATTTCCACAGTGCTTTACCTCCATTTTGCACATCTTACATACGGCTTTGCTTTTGTCCGGCTCTTCACTGTCTTCACAGTTCTTAAATCCAAAGTGTTGCCAGACATCTGCCTTTAGGCTTGGTGGCACATTCCCGGGAGTAGCCATGATGGTTCATGCGTCCAGGTCACTTAACTCTGGCGTGACTTCCTCATGTTAACCGCTTGCAAGTTAACATATGTATATAAAAAAAATCGATTTCAGGATTTAATGAATTGATATCGTTTTATTCCAGTTAGAATCTATTTTAATCGATGAATCGATTTTTTAAACCCACCCCTAACTGCGTGCTTTATATCTTGTTGAGAGCGCACAGAGTGATCTCACAGTGACTGCATACTTTGCAGGGCCCCGACCGATGTATGTAAAGGCCACAGGCAGTGTGGGCTGTGAACGCTGAACAAATAGTATGGCATCAAAAGAGGCAGGGCAGCAGGCACTTTACATCTTCATGTTTCCCTCTCACCACATATCCAAACCAATATCATGACCAGCAGTTTTACGGCTGTGGCTCCAGCAAACGTCAGCTGATACTAGAAAGTAATGTTAAATTATTCTAACAACAGCTTATCAAGCTTAAATGTGCTGCCGCTGGTCTCCTCTTTCTGGTGCAAAGTGGGCAATGAACAAACAACGGAGACGGACTTGCGACAGAAAAGCCGATCAGCTGATCATGATTGAAGTAGCAAGAGGAGAGAGATGGGGAGAGAATGATAGAAGAAGAGGCAGCTGTGCAGCATAAAGACACAGCATAACTCCAGCTTTGTGTCGTTTTTCATTCAACTTGAAGTATGGGACAAATCGTGTTCCTTTTCACCTCAATATGGAACTTTAAAGTTTGACCTCCTCGGCTGTAATTGGCCAGCACAGAGTCGATCATGACCAACTGGCCAATCCACTACCTTTCATTGTTTATACGGTTACAATAATAATAATAATAATATAAGCATCTGCCCAAATGAAAAATCACCATCAGTAGCCGATGGCCAGTCCAGCTGAAACCATTTAAAACCACAGGGCTTCATGTGGAGAGTTGGTGTTCTTAGTGAATCGATCTGAAAATATGAGTAATACTCACATCAGCAGTGCCAGGGTATTCATAAAGTGGTGTTAGAGTTACAAAATATTTCCTCAAAACTTTTGTAAAATTGTTGCTCTCACACAGAGGCCTCACCATCTTTTCTCTCTTCCCTTCAGGACTCTCCTCTGCTCCTGTTGAAGAGCTTACCAATGGGCTGCTATTCCAACATTTAGTTTTGGGTCTAGTTATGAACACATCTTCCCATCAGTTGTATTCATATGATCTCCGTGATATCAGTTTTCTGTCACTTTTTTCTGTAAATGTGTGATAAGATATCTTCCCTGCTGTTAGACAACATGTTATGTTTGATCTCACTTGTGTGTTTGTCATGGCAGTAAGAGTGTAGAGTATAGTGAGAAGACCATGGAGGCTCTGAAGGCTGATCTTGGAGGAACAGAGATCCTTAGCCCCTCAAAAATACTTACGGTCAGCCCTGCATTCCCACTCAGCCTAAACACACACACACACACACACACACACACACACACACACACACACTTTAATGATGCCATTCTTTATTATATCTTTTTAATCATTCATTATTCCAACATGTAAGTTAACTATGAACTCGTAACATATCTTATATAATCTGTTAATTATATACAAGTTGATCTGTTGAGTGGCTCCTACTGTTCCTCTCACTCTTACTTCTCTTATGTTGTTTTACTAAAACAGTTTACTGACAGCATACTTGTATACCTGTCAGAGAGTTGTGTTTCAGCTTGTGTAGATGTGTGTCAACTCTCCTCTCTGGCTGTTTGTCTTTACTGATAAAGAGGTGGGGAACACCAAAGAAGTGATCAATCTGGTGAAGAAGATCTCTCACATGAAAAACAAGAAAAATATGATGACATGTGCTGCGTACCAAACCTGTGTGTTTTAAAAACAGCTGTTGTATTCTCACAAACCAGAAAAACACAACTATATCTACACAGTTTCCAGAATGTCCAACATGTCCTCTGTGAAAACTGTTGTATTGCAGGTGTTTCTCTTTTGGGATTGGGGAAGGGGCCAGCTCTGCTCTCGTCAATGGGATGGCCAAGGAAGGAGGAGGTCACGCTCAGTTCATCACAGGGACTGACAGGAACCAAAAGTAAGACAATGACTCATAACAATTACAGTAATGTTTGTTTTATTATTTATTTTCCATTGAAGAGATTAAATTGGTTTAACACTGTAATTCTGTGTCAGAGCTCAGAGGCAGCAGAGGGCTGTGTGACGCTGAAGTACAGCCTGGCAGGTCATCCCTCTGAGAACCAGCCGCACTTCAGTCTCAGACCTGCAGAGAACTCTGGGTAAATGAGCAGTTTATCCACTGGAACAATTAGATATTACCTCGTGTTGCTTGTATGTATGATCTAAAACATTGTCATTGTGACCATATCACCATACTGATATCTGCACTGAGCTCATAGCATCACACTCCTTAAGTATTTGATGTCTTTTTGAAAGATGATGGTGTTTATGTCTGATTTCCATCCTATGAAAGAATTGTTATTATCTCCTTTAGACCTTTTTGAAAATATGAAATGTAGAATGAGCTCCACCTGTGCTTCTTTCTTTCTCTTGTCTGTAGATTAACAGTTCACAGGCTGGGTGCTCGGACTCTTATTTGCTCACTAGAGAACGGAGAGGAAGACGATGAGGTAGAAGAAGATGGAGGTGTGAAGGAGAAGGTGGTGGAGTTGAGTGTGCAATCAGGAGAGAGCAGTTCTTTCACTGCCTTCATTGCTGTCAGTAAAGACAATGGCGAGAGGATTCAAGGCTCTTCTCCACCGAGATATTCCAGCACCCAGTGAGGTTTTTTTTCCCCAAGTGTCAAGCAACAAGAACAACTTGAATCCTGTGGACTCCAACGATATTGTTCTTGTTTCATTCTTATCTTATCAGTGGATCTAATGGGATGCTGCCCTACTCAGTAAGAGTACACACACAGCCATATGTATATGTATCTCTGGTAGTTAGAATTGGGGTTGCTGCAAGTAAATTCAGTTGGATTTCTGATTATGGACACAGACAGAGTTAGTCTGGGTGATATAACGTCAGATGATTTGCTCATGTTGACAAATTCCAGTCAGACAAGTAAAATGAGATCCCACGTCAGTAAAGCTTCTACTAAATTTTGTGTGCAATGAAAGAAAAAATGTTTAATTGTGTTAAACATGCAGTTACAGAGGTATCTGTTTTGACTTCTTTGCTTCAGATAGACACGTTTAACTTTAGTTGGACATTAAAAGTCATCTAGACCTTAATATCTTTAAGACATTCCTGTAGTTTAATTAGTTTTCTGTCATCTGGTTTCATGGGTATATAAAGTTGAGAGTCATCTGCAAAGCAATGCAAATGTATGAAGTGTTTTCTAATAATACTGCCTAAACAGGTGTAACATAAGAAGTATTGGTCCTAGTACAGAACCTGGTGAAATTCATAAAATACCTTTTGTATACAGTAATACAAAAAAGAGAGAAATCCAACAATCATATGACCCCCTATGAGCAAGCGCTTTGGTGACTGTGGGAAGGAAAAACTCCCTCCTGGCTGCGACAGGTTGGGATGAGGGTAGGAAGACAGGACAAAGACACACTGTGGAAGAGAGCCAGAGAGGAAGAATAATTCAATGCAGAGAGGTGTATAAACACATAGGGAGTGAAGAAGAAATACTCAATGCATAATGGGAATCTCCCGGCAGTCTAGACATATTGCAGCATAACTAAGGAACTAAGGACCAGAGATTATTGCTTTTGTATTCTAACTTTAATGTTGCTGTGTTTTATTAATGTATTATTTATAGTAAATAAATCAAAGCACAGGTGAGTATTTTTCCCTTCATTTCTTTTCATGAGTCATAATAAAACACATTTTTTAAAAAGACTAACATACTTACTGTGCGATATGACAAAAATCTCATATCCCGATATAAGACATTTATCATCCTGACCACGATATAAATCACAAAAATGTAATATTTTCTGTAAATTCTGTAAATCTCGGGCAATTCGACTTGCGTGAACTTTTTCCAGCTTGGCGTCCTTTACCTGGATTTGAGTGTTTTAACCAATGCATGAAACTATACATTTTTAGACATAAGTTGTAACGGCCACCATTTTCTTTCAAAGTTTGAGTCTAAAATTTATTTTTTAGCACTTGACGGCTCCTTTTTTCTTCTCATCCGTAAACTCTCTGCATACTCTTTCACGTGATTCAGTTTATTTTGAAAAGTCTCAACAGGATCTTGAGCTTTATTGTGAAAGGTTTATGTAGAAAACAAATAAGTGGACAGCGGAGCCACGCGATGGTTTTACCGTCGTTGTTGCTAACGACAACACGTAAAAACAGGTGCTTGAACATCAGTAGTGTGGTTATATTAAATATAGGAGAAAGAGAGAACTTATAGAAACTAATATAGCCACTACAGTGACCATCAAAACAATGAAAAAATATTGCTGTAAACAGTTTATTCTACGACACCGCGAAACAAACGATAGATGTTTTTATATCGTCATCCGATATATATCGTTATATCGAACAGCCCTAAACATACTTGTCCAAAATTCTTCCTTATTCCAATGCATATCTTTCATTTTTTTCAATTTATGTCATGTAAGTAAACAGCTGGGCATAATTTCCACTAACCAAAGGGACATCGTGGTCAGCCATCTCTCTCTCAGAGTGAGTGAAATCAAGGCCAGCAGATGAAATGCAAAAGGCAGAGCATGCAGCCATTCGTGAGCTAATGGGCCCACCACTAGTAGAGCTTCCTTGTCCATCAGGGAGAAATACAGTGGACACTGCACTTTCTACCTAGAGGCAAACATGTTGACCTGTGGCTGGTCAAATCCTGCCCAGATTAGGGTCACCAGCTGTGGGTGCTGGGTGCCAGTGGACAGTAGTTCTCAGAATGTGAGTAGCTCTCAGTGACAACAGATGAATGCTGCTCCAAATGGTCAGTTTAAAAGGCAACATGTGCAGGGCAGCATGTGACAATTAAAAGCTACATTAGCTATTAGCAGTGCCTCATGATTAAAGTAGCCATTCATTTTCCTTGAAGCTCTCCCTTCCCAATTCTGTCCATCTATGTTCTTACCATGCTGATTACACCTCCCTCTGTCTTTTCCTCACTCTCTTGTTGGGACTGCTGTAGCCTCCTCCTGCACTTCTTCCTGGCTAGTGCTAGCAGCAGTGCAGCAGTCTCTTGTGACTGTGAGGGTTTTATATTAGTTGTTTCTGGGACTACTATTGACAGTGGAGCTGCTAACACGTCTGCACTTAGTGTGTGTAGGTCTGATGTGCAGCAACCATTCAAGGAACCCCTATGGTTACATCAACAAAGTAAAAATAATTGACTCATCGGTCCTCAGTGTTATACCCCCAGTAGTAAAGATTATCACTTCAACTCTGAAGGGAGGAAATTATTCAGTGTGAAAAATGCTGCTTGTAATTTTAGCCAGGTGATGTGAGCACCCCTTTGAGGTGAGTCCCAGTAGTTCCACCCACTACTATGCTGCTGTGAGTGGCACCCCAGCCCATGAGACTTGCATCCGTGGTATCACCTTCCTCTTTGTGACAGCTTCTAGTGAAGCATCTGCAGCCATTGTCTGAATGAGAGATGTCGTCCCACCTGAAACATGCCTGCATGTGACAGCATTTTTCCCTCTGTGCCTACAGAGACACGCTATGTATGAGGTGAAATTTAGAGATATTCCTATGAAAGATAAGGGCTGAGTTGGCTGCAGGACACTCTTCGTAGTTTATGGTGAAACCCAGAGTCATCAGTGGATCCACTTTAACCTGCTCTTTTCTCAACATTTCTCACTCTGATAACAACAGCCATTCATCTATGTACGTTGCTATGCCGTTACCCCGCCTCTTTAGCAGGCCTATTAATGCCTCTATGCATTTCAAACATCCCTTTGGGCTGTGTGAGGGACCAAATGCCAGGACTAGTTACATGCACATTCTGCCCTGAAACACAAATCACAGGAATTTCCTGTGAGGCAGGTAAATGCAGATCTGAAAATATGCTTTCTTCAGGTCTACTTATATAAAAGAATTGCCTGGGCACACTACAGGCAGCAGAATGGCATTTGTCTGCATATTATGCTATGAAAAGTCTCCATTCTTCAGCTGCACGGGGAACTTCCAAATAAGTCATGAGAACATTGAAGATGTCACTGGATCTACCTGAGACAGCTGGAGTCCTGGTCATGTCACACATGTCACTGCTACACTGACACTGTACCCCTACTCACCTTCACGCTGTTGGATTGGCTACATTAATTTAGGACCCATGGCAAACATTACCTGAGTCAATAGCTCTTTACATTAAACATGCAGCCTTCACATTCATAAAGTTTTCTCCTTTTTCTTTATATTCACGTTTTATGTAAATAAAACCACAACACAGAGTACTAACCACTGTGCAGTCACTGTTCATAAAATAGGAGCGCAGCTAAATTGACCTCAGTGTTTGATTGTGTAGGTCTGTAAGCACAGTTTTCTGCAGGTTTGGTGTCAGTTTGAACTATTACATCATCTGTATGAAAAGTAGTGATGTCTCCTGTGTGTCGAAGCTTTGAAGCGTGTGTCGGTAATCTCAGGGTAGTTTTGTGAAGCGCGCGTCTTGCTTTGATTGCGTATGCAGTGACGTTCGAGGCCTCGCGGGCAGTCCGTACCACGTGACTGATTCAGGAACTGGCTCGCCGTTTTGCGCCAGATTCTAAATAAATTGGGCAGCAAAACACAGCTGATTCCCCATCACATTGTGTTGTGGAATTGGATTATGTCCCAGTTACATACTTGAGCATTTCCCCTTCGATGGAACCAGCAAGGAAGAGAAGATTTTCCCCTGTCTGGCAACATTTAGATCTCATCTCTCCTAATAAAGTATGCACACAGTAATAAATATCACAAATGATAAGTACCATAATATAAATCAACAACACCACAGATCTTATAATCTCATTTCTGTCTTTTAGTTTATTAAAAAGTGAAGCACCACACACTAGTTTGTGTCATTGTCCAGATGTACATAAGCATGATTACACAGTTACACAATCATATCAAAACTCTGTCCTGATAGTTTCCACTTTCTCTTTTGTATCAGACATACTGAGACAATATTTGGGATAAATAACCATGAAAACAATTTATTTATTAAGTTTACACATCACATCATTATAATCATTGAGCCTATTTAACTTTAATCATCCACCTGATGGCGCAGTAGAGCCAATGAATCGTCACAATGCTTCGAACCATGAGTCGACCAGTTAGCTGGAAAGCTTCAGTTCATCACAAGGCTTCATCTCACCATCACTAATGAAAGCTCTTATAATTTGGCTGCTATTAGAGACCATCGATTTAGGCTCTCTTTGGTTACTACGTGGATCTTTTTTCAGACTAATTAATGAAAAAAAATATAATAAATGGAAAAACAGAGTACAAATGTGGACAGTTAACTGGATATTACAGCGCAATTTCAGTGCATATATACATAAATACAGGTCTGAGACGTAAGTCGTGCAATATTGATAGAGCTCACATGACTCCCTCCTCTTCATATCCCAGAAATAAACCAGGATTTTAGTGCCTCATATACTGCACAGGTCATCGGCACACCTGTGAGATTCAGGACGACATGCTAAGAATCAGAATCAGAATACTTTATTGATCCCTGGGGGAAATTATTTTTCTAAGCAGTGCTGTGTCACCGTTAATAATACACCATATTAATGCAAGGTACAATTACAGCTGGGCTCCGCCATGTTTTAAAATATGCAGAGCAAGCTGAGTTGGTTGAAATTCAGTTGTTACTTCAAGGGAATTTCATACAAGAATAATTGAAGATGAAATATGTCAATGGAAAATTGTACTTAGTAGTCAGTATAATCTTTTAATAATATAAGTTTGCATATGGTAGTGATAGGATGTGCGATCCTTAATAGTCTGCAAAGGCTTTGTGTGCATTCCAGAGTGCTCTGGCATTCACACCCACACTCTGGGAGTATGGGAGAGGTCGTACCTTGTCTTATTATTTTATGGTAGGATAAACGTAGCTATGTCAAGTTTTAGTCTAAGTGCTTAGATGAACTGTTGGACTTCCAACCAGCAGATTTAGGGAAGTCGGTTATGGGGTCACACTCTAACTCCACACCTACACCCACACACACACACATATAAACATCCACATTCCAATGTAAGGAACAAACACCCACTGATGTATAAAATAAAGACCAGGGCAGTCTCAGAGCTGCGAGTCCCTGAGCCATCACTCTCGTGCGAGCGTTCTTTGGCTGCTCTTGCTAGCAACAAGTAAAACTGTGTGTTTTTCCTCTCTGTTTCTCAGCTGAAGAAGTGTTTTAGAATACATCTCTTGACAGTTTGTCACCCTGAGAACACAAGCTCCAAAAATCTTTCCCCGGAGACAAGAAATGCAGTTCCAGAACAACGAGATGGATATCAAGAGCTCACAGCAGGTCAAGAGCTCACAGCAGGTCAAGAGCTCACAGCAGTATCCTGAGCCGTGAAGAAAAGGTCCAGCAGCAGCAGCTGTGCAAGACAGCGACAGCAAGGAGAAAAATGGCATCATCATGACTGGATGGATGGATGTGCATTTCCAACGAGCTGCAACTTCACTGTGTGTGAATGGACTTTTGAAAAGACTGCCTGAGTTGGACATTTGCCACTTTTGGAGCAAAATGGCAAGATGAGACAGTGGAAAAGACAGGACAAAGCTGAAAGACAACTGACTCTCACTGGACTGCTGCAAGGGGGGGAGATGGGATGAGACCACAGTGGAAGGAGCAGGGGAGGACACTAAAACAGCTGGCTGTTTTAGTGTGGGAATGAAATTTGGGAAGAAAAAACGACTGCCTTGCGTGGTGAATTGTAAAGTGTCTGGAGCACCGCAAAGAGGAGAGGTACACAAAAATTACACAAACAGAAAAATGCATTAATCCTACTAACACATACACACATGCCATGAAGCTCATGAAGATCAAATAGTATTTTTAAGCATGCATTTCTGTTACCATCATCTTGTCCGGTTCACTTAGTAGGTTAACAAGTGATACATAGACTAGTGAACTAGTATTATTTTGGGCAAAAATGATTGAATCATAGCAGGGGTGAACAGAATGCTGCAGGAGGGTCAGATGAGTGGAGACTAATAGATTATTGAGTTTCTTGTTTCTGATGTGTGGGGGAGGTCTTATCATGACACACATCTGGGTACATAGGGGGGAAAAAACTCATTATCTGATAGAATATTGCTGTTGTGTGAGGTGTGTGACTCGTGGATGAATGTTTTGGGGATTTACTTGACTGATGCATTTTCTTTTGGTACCACTTTGAACCTGCCAATTAGTTTTGTTTTTTCATCATTCTAAGAGAGTATGCTCAGACAAGTCCTAAAACTAGGCCTTCATATTTTTCGATTTTTAACAGTGCACTGAGATTTTTTGTTTGGCAATTTTCTCTTTTTCCAGCAGGCCTGCAACATCGGAATCGAAAGCGCTACACAACATGTTGAACAATCGCAAGTGAGCTTTTCCAAAATTAAAATGGGCTCAGGAGAAAGCCACTTATTTGGGACAATCAGAAAACAAGTCCCTGTCAAAAAGGATTCAGCGAGGTAATCCAGTCTAAATTTTCTTTTCTCTTTTTTTGAAATGGCGTCATTGCTGGCAGTAGAAACTTATTGCGTCACGAGAGGTTCTACTGTCAGCAAATAAAAAATGGGGACTGACTGGACTGACAAAAGCTTAACTTACTTGACACCAGTATGCAAGAATGCACCTCCACCTACACAGTGACAAAAGGGTGGATGTATGTATGTTTCTTTTTACAGGAGCAGAAAGGTCACACCAACAGGTTGCATGGGCTTTTGGGCCGTGCTGACTTAACCTTTTAATTGCCACTTTCCGTGTCTTTGTGAATTTACCAGCAGTGTGTTATTCATGACCTTGTATTGTTTACAGTGCAGAGGTCACTGTGAGAAAGTGTGCATACAGATGCGCTGCACTAACATCTACATCACTTTTTCCACAGCAGAGGGTTAATCGTGGGTTTTTCAAGAAAGTAAGTCTTCATCACTGGCTGGTAGTAACAATTAGTTAGCTCCAGCTAACAGCAGAGTCCCATGTAAATAATGAACCAGGTGCTCCCCATTTTGATAAATAAAAACCAAAATCTATCTCTGCCCTGCCCGTCGGCCTATCGTAGGAAGGAAAAATATATGTCAATGCTTTTGCATTCTTTCGGAAATGTAGCTGGGTAATTATGTCATTGGCATCGGTGAGCCACTGTCAATATGTGACATATTGAAGTCGCGTTTGAATTTGCGCTTGTTTTTTGCTTTCACTTTGCAATCGAGCAAACTGTGTATAGAGAGCGACAGCACTGACTGGTGAGTGATGATAATTTGTGCACCAATTCCTCTGACATCGTCTTATTAATCGTTAGCTTACTATGCAAACATGACAAGTGAAATCTCCCGCAGCTTAAACATGTGAGAGGTTGATCGCGCAGAGAATCGCTGAGCTTATGTGAGTGCCTCTGTAAAAGCAGCAGGACATATATTTTAGTTCTGCTGAGCCAAATAAGACAGGTCAGGGTGAAGAAGTGACAGCCAAAGAAAAGCTTACCACAAAACGGAAAAGTTATGACAAATGAGACTATAAGGCAAAAAGAAAGTGCAGCTTTATGGTTTCATGGACAAAATAATTTCTGTGGCTGCAATATGACGAGCTAAATAACCAGGGCTGCACATAAGTGGTCCACAGGTGCGCATTCGCTATCAAAATAAATAAAAAAACGCGCACAAGATATGAAGTTGCAATGCGTGTTTGCGTACATAAGATTTTCAGGAGGAGGACAGACATTTGTTTAGAACTCTTAAAGATGTCGAAGAAGCTCCTTTAAGCAATTACTTTGGTGTTCCTCCACCTCCAAAGAAATGTCAGAAGGAGTCCGAACCACAAAAGAAGCGCATATTCTCGGAAAAGTGGTTGCAGGAAGTGAGCTGGCTTCAAACAAATGATGAACGCACAGAGATGTGGTGCAGAATGTGCCGTGAAAATCCCACTCTAGCGGACAAAAACAGTGGCATATGGAGGCAAACGCGCGTTGCAACTTCTTATCTGGTGCGCGTCTTTTATTTTGACAGCTAATGCGGACCACTTATGTGCACCCGTGTAAATAACATAATGTTCTGCCGGGTGTGTTGTTGGTTTTCCCTCGAGTCGACAAGCGCCTTTGTTACTGGGACCAGTCATTTTAAGAAAGGCTCCCATTAGAACCCATGAGCATAGCTGGACATAGCATTTGCCCGGTGGGCCGCTGGCGATTTTTTGTTTTTATGGGCCGATGGATTTTTTATTTTTATTTTATTTTTTTTTTTTAGGGAGGGTATATGTAATGAAAGGTGTTGGATTGGCCAATTGGTCATGATCGACTCTGGGCTATACCGAGGAGGCCGGATGCACCCTCCCCCTTGTTTAGCAATCACGTGATTTTCGCGCATTGCATGCCGGGAACTAGTGGCAAAACAATCAAGTACCGCGTCAAATGCAAGTATTTGCAGCACCACAAAACGTTCATTCTCCGGTTCCAATGCCTTCTTGTTTTTTCTTTGCCGCACAAAAAAGGAATGTACAAAACAAAAGGAGAACAATGCCGGTCCATACAAAGACAGACTCGATGAAAAGACAAAGAAAAGATATGAGGAAAAATCAAAGGAGTGAAAGGGTCAGACCCTTACGAGCACACAGAGTGGACAAAAGACGTTAGCGTGCTGCCCAACTTTCACCACGCTCAGATTTATAATTATACGCTTCTTGGAGTGAGTGCATACACTCATGAAGTTTAGTAACTTCAGGTCACTGCAACAAGCCCAGGTACAGTTTACCGACGGATGGGTACAGGACCTTGAAATGCACCGTGTAGAACGAAAGACCATCGTACGAACAAAGGTAAGTTTACCAGTTTCACAAATCGTCGTCATAAATACACATTCGTTAACCGTTTATTAATATAACCTTTGAGCTCAACGGTAACTAATTAGTAGTGGAAATAATTTCTGGTAGCATTACAGAAATGTAGCAGTGACAATAATATTGTATGCTGTAATCGCACTGGACAATTAGTGACACAAAACAACTGTTTTATCCTGTGAATAAAAGTATATGTTTTCGTCAATGTACCATGGTAATAACAGAAGCGAAACGCAATATTGTGTCAGGACAATTCACTATTTATGCACCATAAATAAAGGAGCATAGCGCGACAATTTCTGTTCAGCGCCAGACTTGCTTGTAACCTATATCACCAATTATGTTAAGAAAAATGACGCATTAACTACAACAGCAGACTGACCTTTGTGGGAATGCTTGGAGCAGACTAACCTGTGAGCTGGAGTGTTCTGGGACGTTATATTTGGTCTTTGAATGGCTGCAATCCAGGCCATCCGTCGCCTGTTTGTCACTTCGGAAACATGGCTCGAACAATTTCTCTTCAACGACGTAATCCTATAACAACCGATCTCTTTACCCGTCGGCTTCCCGTGGCTGTCATGCGACCGGCTATTGCAGTTAATAATACAACAGCTTCTTGCCATTTTTTGGGTTTCTTTTTATCGCTGTGTAACTGAGTTCAATTGAAAGCCTGCATGCGCTAGTACCTCTTGCCGCAAGTTCCCAGAATCCTTTGCGGTTTTACCCCTGAATGACGTCACATTTTCAATCTTTATCCTGGTGGGCCGGTCTCTAGTCAAAATGCCCGGGCCGATTTTTTGTCCCAGTCCAGCCTTGCCCATGAGAAATGCAAGAAATGCATTATTGCTCAGTCTGCAATATCTTTCCCAGAACAAACACCAATTGCAAATAACATACTAAAAATAAACCTGAAAATCAGTTTAAAACAGCGTACTATGTTGCAAAGAGTGAACTACCACTGGCAAAATTTAGCAGTCTTTGCAAACTTCAAAAAGCAAATGGCCTAGATCTTGGTTCCACTTGCCTCTTACCCGTGACTTCAGTGGAAATTTCAAATTCAGGATCTGACACAGACTGATTCATGTCCTACACAGTTCTTACAAGTTCATAGAAGTTTCTGTTCAATTAGAACCAAGTATTTGAGTTGATGATTGTAATTTTTATACAATGTTGTAATTTGTTTTTCAACAATTTTTTGATTAATGTTTTGTTTCCTTTACAATATTATACTTTAATGAATAATATTGTAAAGGAAACAAAACAGGAAACAAAACATCAATCAAAAAAAATTGCTCTCTTTTTTATTTGGGCTACTTAAATTTATTTTGGGCTACCAAAAACTGAAGAGTCCCTGCCCGAAGGGCTACCAGGGATTTAGAAATTTCGCGAGCCCTGCAGATATATATTTTTTATTTTATTACTTTGTTGTTTCAGCAACATTAAATTTAAAAACTGTACTTTTGAGTTAAAATATATATTTATAATTTTAATAAATGACAAATTAAAAAGGCATGAACATTTTTTTTGTATCGAAAAAATATCGAACCGTGACACCAAAGTATCGAACCGAACCGAACCGTGAATTTTGTGTATCGTTGCACCCCTAACAAATAGGTATGCCAATAGTAGTGTGTTAAAACAGTCTCACAAACTCTGACTAACAGAATTTGGTGACTTTGGTGAACCCTCTAGAAAATGTAACAGTCAACATTTCCCAACTAACATGATCACATTCTTTTGTTTATAAAAGAAGTTATCGGATTTAACAGCTGAATGGTTTCATTCCAATATTACAATGCATTTTATATAAAGAACAATATTGATTAACTACACAACAAAAAAATCACTTAAACTTATAATCTTTGTTTTTCAGTCTGTAGTGTTCTAAGCTTCAGTCATACTGAGCCAGAGAGGGGTGATCAGTCCAGGAAGGAGAGCTATAGTAGCCGTTTTTTATGGCCCAGCCAGAAAGTCTCAGCAAACAGGTTCATCTTTCCTGTGTTGTCACGGGGAAGTTGTTTATGTGGTGGCAAGCAGTGAACGCTTTTTTTTCAGCATCCCAGCCAAAGGAGCTACAGAAGAGAAAACAGATGTAGGGATATCTGCGAGTGAGAATATCAATCCCATTTAAACAAGGATTATACATGTGTGTGTATCCTTCATGGGGAAACAAGGACAACATATGTGATGTCATGGTTGCCATGGCATGTTTTCTCAAGGCTACACTACTACCCCAACTCTCTGCCATTTTTCAATTGACTCACAGTAACACACCATCCATATGTCTCTTGTCACCTGACACACCTGACTCCCAGTTATATTGTGTTTACTCTATCCATTCTTTCTATTGGTCGCTTCCTTTTGCCACATTCAGTTTCCCCTTCATGCAGCTCTCCATATCACCTGTAGATGTCCTCAGCCTTTCTTTCTTGACCTGTCACCCGACTCTCACATGCATCTGTTCTACTGATCTTCCCACCCACTCACACACACCTATTGATACCTGCATTTGTCTTCAACAGATAATCTTCTACAGCACAGAAAAAAACGTGAGCTCTAAAGTTTCTTTTCAGAGCTGAATGAAAAAGGAAGTGTCTGAGAGGTATAATTCACGTTTATTGGTGTTTCAGTTGTGAGCAAACAAATATCAGTGTGAAAGTAAAGACAAAGGTTTGCTTAAATAAAGTCTGACCTCTGTATTATGAACCAGCATAATTCAAATGTGCAACAGCAGATCAAATGAAAGATGCAGTTTACTTACTCACACAAAGAAAATACACATCTTCCACATCCACACTCTTACAGTATAAACCTGTAGAAAGTCCCTTGTATTCTTTTGAATATTAATTTCTTTATAAAAATTCATTTTACATAAGGAAAGGGTTGCAGTGCAAGTAAAAGAAACCGAAACAGGTTGGCAAACAGAAACCAAGAGCAAAACAGAAACATAATGCATAATGCATTGTATTTCTTTATAGAGAACAAATGATTGAAATGTATGCTATAGTAGTGCAATGCCTTGGTATGATTTCAGCCCAGAACATGTATAACAAGTCATATTTCCTGCTTGTATCTTCACATCAACTATGAAATAAAAGCAAAGATGCCACTCCTTATACCATCAAAAGTCTAGTCTACCTGGCAGTAAGTGGAAGCCTAATGTACTTCCCCTCGGGAACATGAGAATCACAAACCAGTTGCAATACTGAATTCAAACCCTGCAACCTCAGTACATCATTTCTTTTTTTCTATTCAGATACTCTAAATGTTGTTAAAACAAAACACCAGACACCAAATCAATTCACTGTGTTGCCCATCATTCACTTCAAGCTAAGATATTGGTTAAAACCACCCTTCAGTGGTCTGAGGTTTATTGATACTGGGTCATGGGGTGATTGTTCCAGGGAGGCAGCTGGGACAGCTTCTCCTCAGTGGCTGTTTCTATTGGCCAGCCCCAGGCCTTAAAGAAGCCAGTCAGGTCCATCCCCACAGTCTGGGAGAAAGTCTCAGCATACAGGTTCATCTTTCCTTTGTTGTCCTTGGGGAAGTCCTTTATGTGGTGATACGCAGCAAACACCTTCTTAAAGGCATCCCAGCCAAACCTTTCCTGGAGCTGCAGATGAGGAGACAAAAATCATAATGCTGGTAATCGTGTTACAGTGGGGCAAAAAAGTATTTAGTCAGCCACCGATTGTGCAAGTTCCCCCACTTAAAATGATGACAGAGGTCAGTAATTTGCACCAGAGGTACACTTCAACTGTGAGAGACAGAATGTGAAAAAAAAATCCATGAATTCACATGGTAGGATTTGTAAAGAATTTATTCGTAAATCAGGGTGGAAAATAAGTATTTGGTCACCTCAAACAAGGAAAATCTCTGGCTCTCACAGACCTGTAACATCTTCTGTAAGAAGCTTTTCTGTCCCCCACTCGTTACCTGTATGAATGGCACCTGTTTGAACTCATCATCTGTATAAAAGACACCTGTCCACAGCCTCAAACAGTCAGACTCCAAACTCCGCCATGGCCAAGACCAAAGAGCTTTCGAAGGACACCAGGAAAAGTATTGTAGACCTGTACCAGACTGGGAAGAGTGAATCTACAATAGGCAAGCAGCTTGGTGTGAAAAAATCAACTGTGGGAGCAATCATCAGAAAATGGAAGACATACAAGACCACTGATAATCTCCCTCGATCTGGGGCTCCACGCAAGATCTCATCCCGTGGGGTCAAAATGATCATGAGAACAGTGAGCAAAGATCCCAGAACCACACGGGGGGACCTGGTGAATGACCTGCAGAGAGCTGGGACCAAAGTAACAAAGGTCACCATCAGTAACACACTACAACAGCAGGGAATCAAATCCCGCAGTGCCAGACGTGTTCCGCTGCTGAAGCCAGTGCATGTCCAGGCCCGTCTGAAGTTTGCCAGAGAGCACATGGATGATACAGCAGAGGATTGGGAGAATGTCATGTGGTCAGATGAAACCAAAGTAGAACTTTTTGGTATAAACTCAACTCGTCGTGTTTGGAGGAAGAAGAATACTGAGTTGCATCCCAAGAACACCATACCTACTGTGAAGCATGGGGGTGGAAACATCATGCTATGGGGCTGTTTTTCTGCCAAGGGGACAGGACGACTGATCCGTGTTAAGGACAGAATGAATGGGGCCATGTATCGTGAGATTTTGAGCCAAAACCTCCTTCCATCAGTGAGAACTTTGAAGATGAAACGAGGCTGGGTCTTCCAACATGACAATGATCCAAAACACACCGCCCGGGCAACAAAGGAGTGGCTCCATAAGAAGCATTTGAAAGTCCTGGAGTGGCCTAGCCAGTCTCCAGACCTCAACCCCATAGAAAATCTGTGGCGGGAGTTGAAAGTCCGTGTTGCTCGGCAGCAGCCCCAAAACATCACTGCTCTCGAGAAGATCTGCATGGAGGAATGGGCCAAAATACCAGCTACTGTGTGTGCAAACCTGGTAAAGACCTATAGTAAACGTTTGACCTCTGTTATTGCCAACAAAGGTTATGTTACAAAGTATTGAGTTGTATTTTTGTTATTGACCAAATACTTATTTTCCACCCTGATTTACGAATAAATTCTTTACAAATCCTAGCATGTGGATTCATGGATTTTTTTTTCACATTCTGTCTCTCACAGTTGAAGTGTACCTCTGGTGCAAATTACTGACCTCTGTCATCATTTTAGGTGGGGGAACTTGCACAATCACTGGCTGACTAAATACTTTTTTGCCCCACTGTATGTGCACTCCAGTGTGGACAAAGGACTGACTGTTAAGATACTGTTTATAATTATGTCTCCACACTTTCTTAAAAGTGACTTAATGGAAAACATTTCTTGAACTCTCCTTGTTTCACACTCTGCTTTCAGTTTTATATGCAATCATTTTTTTTCCTATGGAAGCAGGTCACTCCAGTGTGGACAAAGGACAGTTTCTCTACAGAGCAGAATTCTCTCACCTGCATATATGTTTCCAGAGCCACCCACATGCTCCAGCTCTCAGGTGTCCTGTCTCCCGCGACGTAATCCTTGGCTCGACTTTGTCGATTTTCTGCAGTCATAGCTCCATGAGCCTGCATTAAAAACATGGAATGAGATGATTGTAAAATATTTTACTTTTAGTCATTTATTCGACTTTGTCGGTTTGCTGAAGTCATGGCTCCTTCAGTCTGCATTAAACAACATGGGATGAGATGATTGTAAAATATTGTACTCTAAAACATAGTTAAGTGGTTTGTCATCATATAACATCAAAGAAGTTATCATAAAAAGCGTAACAATATAAGATGTTTCTGGCCATTTGTCTTTGTCATTTACTCCACCTTCTCCCTGTCGACGCCCAGCACCTCTTCATTCACATACACTGACCACAGGTTGCATGTACACTCTGTGGTGTTTGGTGGGAACTCCCAGCAAGCTCTCTGTTGATTGTGTCCCAGTTCATGGATGGGGCCCCACATTGGATTACCTCTTTTGACGCCGACCAGTTCATGAGCTGTCATTTTGTGTGCCATGATTGGATAACCTGCATGCATCCAGCCTGAACAGAAAAAGAGCAATAAACAGTGGTATAGTGATAATTCTTTCAGATTTTACAGCATTGATAGACAAAAAAAAAAGAAAAAAAAAAAGAGAGAGAGAGAATGCCATTGTATCTATCTGAGCAAAGAACCAAACAAAATCATCATTACTCTATAGTTGATCACTGAAAGGGTGACTGTAGCTCAGGTGGCAGAGCAGGTCAGCTACTAACCAGAAGGTTGGTGGTTTGATCCCAGGCTGCTCCTGTCTGCATGCCAAATATCCTTGGGCGAGATACTAACCCCATGTTGCTCTCCGATGCATTCATCAGAGTGTGAATGGTAGCTACTTAGCACTTAAGAGTTCAGAAAAAAGTGCTTGTGTGAATGGGTGTGATTGGGTGAATGAATTAGTTGTATAAAGCGCTTTGAGTGGTCAGAAAGAGTAGAAAAGCGCTATATAAGAACCAGTCCATTTACCAAGTGTGAATAGTGGCAGAATGCCCGAACTCCCCAGCAACCTTCACCACAGCTCATCTGAGCTTTCAAGTGGGTTGTTGGAGCAGAGCATCTACAGGCTGGACAGCAGCTGCCTCCTATTCACACCTACATGGGTGACATGAAATTGAAGCCCAGCAAATCTTGGAGCTTATCTTTTGCAGGCTATCCATGTAATATCCACTCCAGTGCTGGCAGAGCAATCAGTCAAACATTCAGGGCAGTGATAGAATGGGAGGTTTAAAGACTCAGACCATATTGACTAACTGAGGAAGAAACGCCTTGTTGTCATAGATAGAACCTGCTACTCTCGCAAATTCAAAAAATACGGTGTTGGCAGTTCGTATTACTCTCCCATTTGTTGTGGCTTTCAACACTCTGTGAGGTTCCGATCACAAACATATAGACATAGCAGCCGATGCAGAACAAGGTGTACCTAGGTATTTCATGTAGAGGTGGGTTGCAGAGGACAACAATCGGGTCCCCGAGAAGAAAATGTGGATTCAAGCCATCAGTATTTTCAGTATTTATTTATTTATTGTCATTGTCAAGAACAATGAAATTGCGTTTGGGGCTTCCATACAACCCAAAAAAAAGAAGAAAATAATAAATACCCCTTAAAACCCAAGTGTACATATTTAACCCAGTGTGACTCCAATGCAATAAGACAATCCTTAGCAATAATGTTCGTAGAAATTCAGACAAAGACCTGAGAAACATGACAAAATACAACAATGCAACCCATTCAATATTATTGTACTGTGAGATATGATATCAGATATGATAGTTATCTATTTAAGAAAGGGGGGGGGGGGGCAGGAGGGGGAAGAGAATAAAGATATGATGCACCAATGCAGACCAGTTCATTGCTATTAAGAAGTTGGATATGGTTATTGTCCGTGAGAGGGGGGCAGAGAGTTCAGGAGCCTCACAGCCTGTGGATAGAGGCTGTTTGCCAGTCTGGATGTTCTGGCCTGTATAGACCTGTACCTTCTCCCTGAGGGCAGCAGATGGAAAAGGTGGCGCGCAGGGTGATGTTGGTCCCGCAGGATACTGTGCACCCTCCTCAGACAGCGAGTGGGGAAGATATTACTGATCTCTGGCAGACTTGTTCCAATAATTCTGCCAGCTTCTTTCACCACCCGCTGGAGTGCTTGCTGATCGGCCTTGGTGCAGCTGGGGAACCACACTAGAAATCCATACGTCAGAACGCTGCTGATGGCACAGTTGTAGAAGTTCAACATCAGAGATCTGGGAATGTGTGCGCTCCGCAGTCTCCTCAGGTAGTAGAGGCGCTGTTGGGCCTTCCGTACAACTGAGGTGATATGGTTGCCCCAGGACAGGTCCTCGGTCACAGTTACCCCCAAGAATTTAAAACTGCTCACCCTCTCCACCGCCTCACTGCCAATGAAGAGAGGCAGATGGTTGTTATGGCCCCTCTTCCGGAAATCTACAATGATCTCCTTGGTCTTTTTGGTGTTTAAGACCAAGTTATTGTCGTGGCACCATGACTCTAGTTGTTGCACCTCTGTCCTATAGTTTGTCTCATCATTGTTGGATATAAGTCCGAGCACTGTAGTGTCATCTGCAAACTTAACAATGAGATTGGACGCGCAGGAGGAAATACAGTCATGGGTGAAGAGAGTGTATAGCAGAGGGCTCAGAACACACCCCTGAGGGGCACCGGTGTTGACCACAAGGGTGGAAGAGGTGTTCTTACCCACTCTGACACTCTGTCTACGGTTAGTGAGGAAGTCCACAATCCAGTTGCACAGAGAGGAGTTAAGTCCCAGTTGGTGGAGTTTGGGACGGAGTTTGTATGGCCGGATGGTATTAAAAGCCGAGCTGTAGTCTACAAAGAGGAGCCGTGCATAGGTGCTCCTGTGTTTCAAGTGCTTCAGTAATGTGTGCAGCACTGTGGCGATCGCATCCTTGGTTGACCGGTTCTCCCTGTATGCAAACTGGTGCGAGTCCAGGGATGGTGGAAAAGCAGCTCTGATGTGTTTAATGACCAGTCTCTCCAGGCATTTGGCGGGAATGGGGGTGAGTGCCACAGGTCTGAAATCGTTCAGACATGTGACATCTGTGTGTGTTTATGTGTGGAAGAAAACCATGGCAGTTTTGGATGCAAGTAAAGAAATGCAAGTAAGTAATAAATATGCAAACATGCAAGAACATTTTCATCTTCAGAAACAATCTCTGTTTAGTAATGTAATGTCTTCCAGTTTTCACAAGTCACAAACATCAAGTTGCATTTTCTGCAGGGAACAAAATTATTTGGCTTTGTATAAAATAAAGGGAAAGATTCGATACCTACAACCTCAGTCCACCATTTCTGTTTCTCTATTCAGATACTCTAATAAATGTTGTTAAAACAGAACACCAGACACCAAATCAGTTCACCGTGTTGCTCATCATTCACTTCAAATTAAGATATTGGTTGAAACCATTTCTCTGCACACTGCAGTGGTTTGAGGTTTAGTCATACTGGGTCATGGGGTGATCGTTCCAGGAAGGCAGCTGGGAGAGCTTCCCTTCAGTGGCTGTTTCTATTGGCCAGCCCCAGGCCTTAAAGAAGCCAGTCAGGTCCATCCCCACAGTCTGGGAGAAAGTCTCAGCATACAGGTTCATCTTTCCTTTGTTGTCCTTGGGGATGTCTTTCATGTGATGATACGCAGTAAACACCTTCTTAAAGGCATCCCAGCCAAACCTTTCCTGGAGCTGCAGATGAGGAGACAAAAATCATAATGCTGATAATCATGTTATGTCTAATAAAGTGTTTGTGTCAGGCTTATTTCTGTTTGTTAAGATACTGTTTTAATTCTGTCTCCACACTTTCTGGAACGTGCCTTGTTTCACACTCTGCTTTCAGTTTTACATGCAATCATTTTTTTCCAGTGAAAGCAGGTGTGTGGACAAAGGACAGTTTCTCTACAGAGTAGAATTCTCTCACCTGCATATATGTTTCCAGAGCCACCCACATGCTCCAGCTCTCTGGTTTCCTGCCTCCTGCGACGTAATCCTTGGCTCGACTTTGTCGATTTTCTGCAGTCATAGCTCCATGAGCCTGCATTAAAAACATGGAATGAGATGATTGTAAAATATTTTACTTTTAGTAAAAACTGAGTTCAATCATCAGTTATCATGGGATATCAAAATAGACACATGTGATTTACTCTACCTGTCCTCTGTGGAGACCCAGCACCTCTTCATGCACATACACTGACCACAGGTTGCATGTACACTCTGTGGTGTTTGGTGGGAACTCCCAGCAGCCTCTCTGTTGGTTGTGTCCCAGCTCGTGGATGGGGCCCCACATTTCTTTACCTTTTTTAACACCGACCAGCTCAGCAGCTGAGACTTTGTGTGCCATGATAGGATAACCTGCATGCATCCAGCCTGAACAGAAAAAGAGAAATGAACAGTGGTATAGTGATGATTCTTTATTTTTTATAGATTTTAGATTTTATAGATTTGATAGCTTTTATTTAAAAAAAATAAACAATTAACAAACAAACAACCAAAAGCATGATATGATTATGGTTCTTCGGTAAAAGTTAGTCATGTTAAGTGTAAATATTCATCTGTCTCTGTGGTAACCCTGCAGTGGTCTTGCGACCTGTCCAAGGTCTGCTCAACCTTTTGCCCTGTCACAGCTGAGATAGACGCCAGTGGATGGATAGACGTTTAAACAAGTTTCTCTGATTGGCAGTTCTTTATAAACACAAGACTTCAATAACAAATGGGTAGAGCTTCTGCACTCAGAAGCTAAGCTGGGGATACACGCCCTCAGGGATTTCAAACAGAGCCAAAAGTAGAAGGAAAAACTGTCTGATGAATAAGCATTTAGAGCTCTAAAGCCTGAGCTTTCAGCTTATAGGGATTAAGTGTGCACACACCTCATTTTCTGAAACTTGTTAGACAGCTGAAGCCAGCATTGTTACTGTATATATGCACTATTTTGCCAAAAGTATTTGTTCGTCCACTTTCACACCCACACAAATTTGGGAGACATCCCATTCTGAATCCATAGGGTTTAATAAAAAAAAAAAAAAGAGAGAGAGAGAATGCCATTGTATCTATCTGAGCAAAGAACCAAACAAAATCATCATTACTCTATAGTTGATCACTGAAAGGGTGACTGTAGCTCAGGTGGCAGAGCAGGTCAGCTACTAACCAGAAGGTTGGTGGTTTGATCCCAGGCTGCTCCTGTCTGCATGCCAAATATCCTTGGGCGAGATACTAACCCCATGTTGCTCTCCGATGCATTCATCAGAGTGTGAATGGTAGCTACTTAGCACTTAAGAGTTCAGAAAAAAGTGCTTGTGTGAATGGGTGTGATTGGGTGAATGAATTAGTTGTATAAAGCGCTTTGAGTGGTCAGAAAGAGTAGAAAAGCGCTATATAAGAACCAGTCCATTTACCAAGTGTGAATAGTGGCAGAATGCCCGAACTCCCCAGCAACCTTCACCACAGCTCATCTGAGCTTTCAAGTGGGTTGTTGGAGCAGAGCATCTACAGGCTGGACAGCAGCTGCCTCCTATTCACACCTACATGGGTGACATGAAATTGAAGCCCAGCAAATCTTGGAGCTTATCTTTTGCAGGCTATCCATGTAATATCCACTCCAGTGCTGGCAAAGCAATCAGTCAAACATTCAGGGCAGTGATAGAATGGGAGGTTTAAAGACTCAGACCATATTGACTAACTGAGGAAGAAACGCCTTGTTGTCATAGATAGAACCTGCTACTCTCGCAAATTCAAAAAATACGGTGTTGGCAGTTCGTATTACTCTCCCATTTGTTGTGGCTTTCAACACTCTGTGAGGTTCCGATCACAAACATATAGACATAGCAGCCGATGCAGAACAAGGTGTACCTAGGTATTTCATGTAGAGGTGGGTTGCAGAGGACAACAATCGGGTCCCCGAGAAGAAAATGTGGATTCAAGCCATCACTATCAGAAGCTGATGAGTGAAGCAGTAATTGGCTTTGGAAGGAAAGGAAGTACACCAAATGGGCTGCAAGATGTCTGACATGAGGGGTTGAAGCAGAGGGAGCAGACTTGGGATGGCAGGTATTCAACTTGAGCTTTCAGGAGAGTCCACACTGATTTCTTGGTTGGTTACTGTTTTCTTCTTCTGAGTCTGGCTTCCTGTTCCCAGTGACTCCATCCCAAGCAAATAAGAATGAATTACTCAATTAAAACAATTAATTCCTTCAAAGGAGTGTTAGCTGTGTTAGGAGCTAACACTCCTGAGTGTTAGGAGTGCCAGCTGGTCCAAAGACTGGTCCACATGTAACCAGTCAGTCACCCAGCGTTTTTTTGGTCAGGCCTTATGTTCTTGGGAGTCTCTAAGAACAAGCAAATAAGTGCAATGTGTGTACTGTACAACATGAGGCACAATGCACTTACCGTGAGAAATCTGCACATCTGCCACAAAGCGCTCCTTGCGGGGAAATTTGTGTGGTTTGGCAGCCAGATCTGCAATGGCCCTCATCATTTCATCCCACAGAGCAGCCAGCTCATCTGGGCGCTCCAGATCCCGAACAACATCTGCTGGTATGGTGAGAATAATGTTTTCAAACTCCAACTCTGCCCAGGGTGAAGGAGCCGTGCGCAGCATTAACCACTGAGCTGCAGTTGTCACACCTGAAAAGAGCAAAGAGAGGAGTGGATCTACTAAAATGCTTCAGGCTATAACATATACAGGGAGTGCAGAATTATTAGGCAAATGAGTATTTTGTCCACATCATCCTCTTCATGCATGTTGTCTTACTCCAAGCTGTATAGGCTCGAAAGCCTACTACCAATTAAGCATATTAGGTGATGTGCATCTCTGTAATGAGAAGGGGTGTGGTCTAATGACATCAACACCCTATATCAGGTGTGCATAATTATTAGGCAACGTCCTTTCCTTTGGCAAAATGGGTCAAAAGAAGGACTTGACAGGCTCAGAAAAGTCAAAAATAGTGAGATATCTTGCAGAGGGATGCAGCAGTCTCAAAATTGCAAAGCTTCTGAAGCGTGATCATCGAACAATCAAGCGTTTCATTCAAAATAGTCAACAGGGTCGTAAGAAGCGTGTGGAAAAACCAAGGCGCAAAATAACTGCCCATGAACTGAGAAAAGTCAAGCGTGCAGCTGCCAAGATGCCACTTGCCACCAGTTTGGCCATATTTCAGAGCTGCAACATCACTGGAGTGCCCAAAAGCACAAGGTGTGCAATACTCAGAGACATGGCCAAGGTAAGAAAGGCTGAAAGACGACCACCACTGAACAAGACACACAAGCTGAAACGTCAAGACTGGGCCAAGAAATATCTCGAGACTGATTTTTCTAAGGTTTTATGGACTGATGAAATGAGAGTGAGTCTTGATGGGCCAGATGGATGGGCCCGTGGCTGGATTGGTAAAGGGCAGAGAGCTCCAGTCCGACTCAGACGCCAGCAAGGTGGAGGTGGAGTACTGGTTTGGGCTGGTATCATCAAAGATGAGCTTGTGGGGCCTTTTCGGGTTGAGGATGGAGTCAAGCTCAACTCCCAGTCCTACTGCCAGTTTCTGGAAGACACCTTCTTCAAGCAGTGGTACAGGAAGAAGTCTGCATCCTTCAAGAAAAACACGATTTTCATGCAGGACAATGCTCCATCACACGCGTCCAAGTACTCCACAGCGTGGCTGGCAAGAAAGGGTATAAAAGAAGAAAAACTAATGACATGGCCTCCTTGTTCACCTGATCTGAACCCCATTGAGAACCTGTGGTCCATCATCAAATGTGAGATTTACAAGGAGGGAAAACAGTACACCTCTCTGAACAGTGTCTGGGAGGCTGTGGTTGCTGCTGCACGCAATGTTGATGGTGAACAGATCAAAACACTGACAGAATCCATGGATGGCAGGCTTTTGAGTGTCCTTGCAAAGAAAGGTGGCTATATTGGTCGCTGATTTGTTTCTGTTTTGTTTTTGAATGTCAGAAATGTATATTTGTGAATGTGGAGATGTTATATTGGTTTCACTGGTAAAAATAAATAATTGAAATGGGTATATATTTGTTTTTTGTTAATTGCCTAATAATTGTGCACAGTAATAGTCACCTGCACACACAGATATCCCCCTAAAATAGCTAAAACTAACAACAAACTAAAAACTACTTCCAAAAACATTCAGCTTTGATATTAATGAGTTTTTTGGGTTCATTGAGAACATGGTTGTTGTTCAATAATAAAATTATTCCTCAAAAATACAACTTGCCTAATAATTCTGCACTCCCTGTATAAAAAAGGACTAGGGGTTAGCTAGCTTTAACTTAAAGTTAGCTAATGTCCCATACTAGATAAATTACAAACTTGTGTCACATCAAGATCTACAGAGACAAATAACGACTTTATAATGATGAGGTTTCATAGATAACAATGGTCCACAGGAAATTAATGCTCATGATATAAATCACAGTCTTTTCATTTTATACAGTACATTATACATTATGACGTACACAATTATTGTTCAGTTAGTAGCTTTGATTAACAGTTAAGAAACCCTGTTTCACTGTTACTTGGAGACACACTTGGATAAACACATATTACAGTTCTATCCACCACAGACTCACCAGACTTGTAATATGGAGCAGGTACAGCCATCTGCACTATGACCTCCAACCCCTTCACTTGTGTTTTGGGTGGGGCCACCAGGTAAATGAGTCCTCCCCACAGGTTCCAAACCTGTATCATCTGTGCAGTGACAGGAAATCGCTCATGGACAGATGGTGGTCTCTTCAGCTCGTCATTATGATGCAGTGAGTCGGTTTGACATCCTATCTGAATCTGCAGAAGAAAAGGAAAATGCATTATTAGCATGTGTTAGTTAACTGAATAGGTGCCAGAAACTGCAGTCTCTCTCTTTTTTAAGCCTTAGATTTTGGACCATTGCCGCATTGCCTGATAGGAATCTCCCTGCCAAATCTGATCTTTCTACCAAATTTTTTTTTACATTTTTAAAGTAATTATAACTGCAGTTATGTTTTTGTATCTGCGTGACCTTGTTAAATTGGGTAACTTGACTCTGTCTCATCCCAATATGGTCATTTGCAATTAAAAAAAAAAACCCAACATGATTGTAGCCAGAGTACTGAAGTTGAGGCTTTAAGCTTTAAAACCAGTGGGTGATGTCACCCACCCATTAGATATAGGTGGATTGATATTGAAGGCTGAGGCATGCCATATCATTATACTGCTGGGGGCAGTCTAGTGGGCTTGACTGGAATCTCAGCTTATACTTATGATGGTCTATAATCTTCAAAGTATCACATCAGGCTAGAAAATGCATATTTAAAATAAATAATGAGAATAAAATATTGTGGACCCCAACCTTTAGGAGGCATCCCGATTAGATGCCTCCTGAGGACAGAGACTTACATGGGGTCAGCATTATCACTGAAATTAAAATCAATTGACTTCATATGCTGTACCTTCCAATCCTTGTTGACGATCTGAGGTGGTATAGCGATGTAGGTCTTCATACCAGGAGAGAGGTAGAGACCTGTGCTGATCCACTCTTCCCCATCTGAAACACAATTATGTTTAAAAAATAAAACAACACAGTCAGGGACATTTGCAGGTATAAAATCAGTATTTTAAAAACTGTATTTCACAGTTTTCAGTGTCTACAGTGAGGTTCACAGATTAAAACTGTGTAACATTAAGTAACAAACATTGCTGCATCATGGTTAACATTGCTATGTGATTCAAATGTGTTAGCAAAACAATAACCACTGTACACATATTGTAAATTGTAAACTTATAACCAGTTCACATAACACAGCGGAGAGATCTGACCTGCTGTATTGACATCAACCTTGATCCGGTGGTTATAGACAACAGGCATCATTGGGTTGTCCTTAATGAGGTAGGGCAGGAGAGCGTCAGGGTCTGAGGAAACCTTATATACCTGGGTACCCACAGCGAGGAGGAGGTGGTCTTTGGGACTCTTTACAGGGCAGCTGTCACTCACCTTGAAAATGAATAGTGAATGTTATAAAAATTATCTTTCGCACATTATCACAGCATCTGCAGCCAAAAAAAAAAAAAACTACCAAAACCAAACATTCATAGATTGGGCAGCTGTCAGTCATTGATCACTTATAGCTGTGAGAAGTCAACAGCACTGTTTCATTCTTTTGGAATTTTTTTTTAAGATGATCATATTATGTTGTCTACTCACTTCTGGCAGGCCTGATGTTATTAATATATCCGTGAGTGTGGCCAAAACTTGTCTGTAGTGGGAGGAGTCATGGGCTTTCATCTGCAAGTAGACGTTGCAGTCGTTGCCCAGCTTTTTCAGATATCTCTCCTCATGCTGGCTAAGTTCTTCACCTGTAGTCACATGGGCAGCGAAGCGGTTTAGAAGGTGGCGGAAGTGGTAGCTGTCTTTAATAGCCTGGCTGGGTACAGGGGCTTTGTATGATCCTCCTCCGATTGTTGCTCCCAACAGGCTCAATCCCATTTGGTTCAGGATCTTGTTCCCTGGAAGATATTAAAGCAAATCTGACTTAAAATACTCTCGTTTACTGTTGGAAGTGTATTGACTTTGGTTTTTTCATTAAACTGCAGAAGGTTGTTTTTTTTGCCCAAGATGTGCCACCTTATCATCACTGTAGGCTATTAGAGCTCTGTATGTATATAATAAAAGAGCTTTGTGATGTTTTTATGAGCAATCATGGCTTGTAGTGTAAAATGATTTAAATGATACAGGCAAACTATAAAAACACTACCAGAAATTTTGAGTTTGAAAACAAGCCCAAAAATATTTTTTCACATTTAGTGACTCATGTATACCACATACAGTTAGGTCCATAATTTGTTGGACAAGAGAAGACTCCAACTGTCAGTTTCAAGAGGAAAAATGCATGGTCCATTCTGGCCGTGAATAAGCTTTTTAGCCTTGCAGGACTTCTGGAAACAATGCTGGGTCAATAATAATAATAATTAGTAGTAGTAGTAGTATCAGTAGTAGTAGTAGTAGTAGTATCATTTCCTCAGGGCAGTCACCCGTAAACTGTGCGAGTGACTCCAGCAGATTCCAAGACCAACATCCGAGATCTCTATCAAGAAGTGCACAGTCCAGGAAGCACCAAAGATACTGTGCAGAATACTTAATCTCTTAGTAGAGAGATTAGAGGAACCGAGCTTGAAAGATAAAGTATGTCAGCAGAGTGAGTGGTATTTTGAACTGACACCACTGTAATGTTACTTTGGTGACTTATTGGCCCACATACACCTACATGATTACCAGCCAGCAATAAATGTCCTAAAAGGAAGGAAATCTCAGTCTTGTATCCTGACCAGCACTCAGGGGTAAGTATTGACAACCCTCGAGTGCAAAACAGAGCTCTTATTCCTCAATTCCTCATTTTCATGTCTGATTTCCTGGGAAACAGCACAGCGATATGTGTGTGTAGCTTTCTATCATCCAGAGCTTTAAAAAAATAAAGGCAACTGGATTTTATTTAAGTTTGTGGAGATGTTTTAGCTCTTATCATGATGCATTTTCAGTTCTAAAAACTACAGTTGGAGAGTCCCAGGTACTTAACCTCTAGTGGGGGTTTTCTGCTTTGGAGGTGGAAGTAAAGGTTGCTGACCCACTGTTGATTATGTGAGTCATTAAATGAGCCAAGGTGTGAAAAAAGGCATGGGTCCTTACCATCACTAGTCGTTAAGGGTGAAACCACTGTAAAGCCTTGCCTAACTACATCATGTAACCATTTTAGGTCAGATAGGACAAGATGTGAGTAGTGTGAGTTCACTTGGTACATAGGTTGGTCTATGTAAGGGATTTGGGGAAACTAGGGGACTATAGGAACGACCTCCACTTTAACCTGAGACGCAGACAGACTGAATCTCACACTGGTTCCCAGGAGTTTGTGCCTTCGTTCTACACTCAAGGACATGGACCTGAAAAGATCTTATGGGAAGCACAGAAACAGCTCCTGAGTAAAAGGATAGGATGGGTCCATTTCACCATAGATGCACTCCGAAACAAGATCAGCCAGACCCTGAAGGAATTTAGAACATTCTTACCATCCTCCATTGTAGAAGAAGTTTCAAAGTTGATGGACAAAGGTCAGTTGGTACAACACATCAAAGGCCAAAGACAAATCAGGATTAAGCTTTCAGCAACCTTCTCTAGTGCAGGAAAACTCACCACCAGGTGGTGATCAGTTGACAGCTCGACTCCTCTTTTCACCCGAGTGTCCAGAACATATGGCCACAGGTCTGGTGATATAATTATAAAATCGATCATTGACATTCCCCGACCCAAAAGCACAGGGAACAAACCTTCTTTTCCACCAGGAGAAACACCAACGTACAGGCAGCAAGCCAAGGGGATACAGATACCCACCCCAGCCCACTGCGTCTCACCAAGGGCAACTCCAGACTGAGACAGAGTCCAGCCCTTCTCCAGGGGTCTGCTTCCAGAGCCCAAGCCATGCTTTGAGGTGAGCCCGACTATATCTAGCCAGTACATCTCAACCTCACGCACTAACTCAGGCTCCTTCCCCACTAGAGAGGTGACATTCCATGCCCCAATCACTAGTTTAGGTAGTGGGGGATCAGTCCACCAGGGCATCCACTCCTGGCCACTGCCCAACACACATTGCACCCGACCCCTACAGCATCTCCTGCTGGTTGTGAGTCTACAGGACAATGGGCCGATGTCCCTTTTCTGGGCTCTGTCTGGCAAGGCTACATGGACTAAGGCCTAGCTGCCAGATGCTTGCCTTCAGGCACCCTTCCCGGGCCTTGCTCCAGGGCGGGGCTCTGGAATTCTCTGCACTGGAAGCTGGGAAGTCATTGCTGAGGAGATCACATTTATTGGAACTGCTTTGGACTGCATTATTTTACACTGTAACCAAATTCCCTGTCTGC
The DNA here is from genome assembly GCF_041146795.1 of Maylandia zebra. Classification (NCBI taxonomy): domain Eukaryota; kingdom Metazoa; phylum Chordata; class Actinopteri; order Cichliformes; family Cichlidae; genus Maylandia; species Maylandia zebra. Next base: position 9,336,565 of record NC_135180.1, read on the forward strand.
GAGTCCTGCGTTAGGTCCTGCTTTTCTGACATACTTGGCAGACTCAGCCTAGAGGCAATACACTCTCCTTACTCGAAAGAATGCTAATTAAAGCCAAGAAGTTATAAGTCATATTATCTGGGCCAGGAGCAACCAGATCCTTAACTTTATATATCTTTATAACTTTATATATCACTCTTGTCGTGCATTTTCATACCTGAGAATTCCGTTAGCACATTTTTCCCAGCATTTGAATGAGCCCACCACCAGGCATGTCCTCCAATCAGCAGGCCTCCTCCCTCTGCCACAAAGTTTTGGATTTCCTCCAAATGCTCAGTGATATATGCTGTACACACAAACACACTGAGGTCTTTCCTGAAGTTTGTCTTCTCACACTTCAGCCCTGAATCACTGAGAACTTTGAGTGCAGGATCCATCATTACACCAACAACCCCTCTGCGGCCTTCATCCAACCAGTGAATGGCATTTTTCCAAATTGGAGCCATGCTCTAAAACAAAGGAAGAAAAGCAGCAACAATACAGTCATGTGTTTAATAATAATAATCTTTGCAAGTTTACAATTCCACTATTCATTTACTCTCACATTCACACTGGTGGAGGCAAGCTACAGTTGTAGCAGACAGAAGCGAGGCTGCCATATCGCACCATCGGCCCCTCTGGCCATCACCAGTAGGTGAAGTGTCTTGCCCAAGGACACAACGACCGAGACTGTCCGAGCCGGGGCTCGAACCGGCAGCCTTCCGGTTACAAGACAGACTGCCAACTCTTTGAGCCACGATCGCTCCAGATTATCTGATATATAAAGGGTTTGGGAGATTAGCAGAAATATTTAACTCTTTGAGAACTACTTCCTGTTAACTCCTAACCCTATCAGGATATGTGAATTTTAGGGCATTTGAAATGTTTTACTTAAAGGTAACTATATTTACATTTTTTAAATGTAAATTTATTTTTTACTTCCAAACACTAGGGTAATCCGTAGGGAACTGCTAATGTAGACAAATGTAATGTACACCGAAATAAATGTTGAAAGGAAGCATATTTACTGTCTAAGCTGAAACATGCTATCTATAAAATAGTGCATTCGTGTACAATAGGAGCAAATTCCTGTTATATGTTCATGAAAAAAGCTTTAATTTAAATTCTAGTTCAAGGTGTCAACTTTACCTCAAGTCCCAGAAATCCTTCATGTGAAATCAAAATGACTCGTCCCTGTCCATAATAGGCTCCTGCGAGGAATGCCCGTCCATCATGTGTAGTACCGATGGGAAAAGCTAGCGGTCCATGGACTAGAACCTCAGAAGCAGTTGACCCCTGCGGGAGCTCGAACTCTGAAATTCCCTGGAGTAAGAACTCTAAGTCATCCTCAAAATCCTTACCTATGCTGCATTTGAAAGAGGGAAGAATAAAAGGGGAAAGACATTTTAAGAAGGAAAGACAGTCTATGGAATGTATTTTGTTTGCATTTAAATTTTTTACACTCTAGAAATGGGTAAATGGATATAGAATAAAATATATTTAACAACTAACAGAAAAAAAATCTGTTTGCTTCAGTGACAGATAAGCTGTTTACTTTTGATAAAATTGTAATCTTTGTTTATGTGCAGTAAAGCAGAACCAATAGAATCACTCACACCACAGACATCCAGGAGGACGGGATCTGAGGGTAGACAGGCAAGTTCTCCGCCTCACCACAGTTCTTAGAAAAGTAGATTCCTGCCACTCCCGACACTTTATTCCCATCAAACTGATGCAGTGCGTTCTCTTTGGGGTGATCTGCAGCCCAACTCCACGCTTGTCCAGCTATCAGCACCCCTCCTCCAGCTTTCAGAAACGTCACCAGCTCCATTGAGTCTGAGCCCACACTGTAGGCATCGGTCACATAAACACCAACTCCCAGGTTGTCACTGAAAGCTCCCACAACTTCTACTTGGAAGCTGGATTTTTGAAGGTTATTAGCAACTGCACTGACATTTCTGTGCACCCTTACAGAGAGGTTATCAGAGCCATCACCTCTCAGCCAGGTCAGAGCATTTTCTACCAGAGCAGGAAAGGCTGTCAAGTAGCCCTCATGACCCAGGACCACAATCCTTCCACTGCCGTACAGAGAGGCAGCCATCAGCACCTGACCTCGGCTGTTCATTGCTAAAGGAAAAGCATGGTCTCCGATCAGCAACAGGTCAGTGGGAACATAGGATCCCTGTAGGTCCAGCTCCTTCAGGCCTCTCATCAGGGAGGCGTAGGCCTCTTCATGTTGGTTTTGGAAGGACTGGTTGGACATGGCCTGTAGGATTTGTAATTTGAAGACAAAGAAGAAGGTGCCGAAGAAGGCAGAGAGCAAGATATCAGGAGAAGTTATCTTAGCCCCTGAGGTTCAACTCTTCTTATGTAGAAGTTGTCCTGTAGTTGTCCTTGTTCTGTCAAATGAGAGCAGGAATAGGAGGAGTGCCTACTTCAGGTGCCCTAATAATAAGGGGAGGGTTTACTGTGATGACAAACCCATGGACAAACAAATGGCCAGAGCTAAATTAAACATCAGATTCATAGAAAAATATCAGCAGTGGATAAGCTTTCTCAGAATAGGAATGATGTTTCACTGTGGCTGAATACACACCCTAAAAGAGGATTAAGCAAAACCTGCTCATCATGTCGCTTGAAGTTAACTAGTGTGAATGATACGAACACAACAGAAAAAACTCACACAATACACTCACCATGTTGCAATTCTGACCACAAACATGCGTGTTTGTGACACCATGTATATCCTGGTGTCACTGAGGAAGCCCTCACTTCCTCAGTGAGGGCTTGCTCCAGCTGGGAGAATTGACATGATGTTTTCAAATGCCAACGCTGAAGGCAGTGCAGCAACCACCACATTTCAGAAATGAAAGCTGCATTTGTGTATTGTAAACTGAGTCTAAGTCTGATACTAAGGTAACTTTTTGAATCTTAAATTGTACATATTTAAGATTCAGTTTGTGTCAAACTGCAACAAACACTCCACACTCTGACTGGCACAGTCGAAGTAAGAAACTATATATTCTACTATTCAACCACTAAGATTTCCTGACTCGGAGCAACATGTAAATCTAAGCATGAGGCAGATCTACTGTACACAGGTAAATTCTGTTTGCCAGGACAAAAAATAACCTGCACTGAGAAGTGAATGGTCCTAAATGTTCCATCACGCTGGACAAACAAGCCAAATTCCCTCCATCTCTTTAAGAAGGCAACACAGAAACATGCATAGATGATGTCATGGTTGTCATGGATTTGCCCCTTTCAAGGTTACTCCCTTCCACCACACCCTGTCCTTCCTTCCCTGCCTCACAGTAACCTAACACCTTAGGGAAATGAGGATCAGGGTAAGCTTGTCTGCAGTCTGAGCTGACTGTGAAGAGCTTTTTAACCTCTTAAAACAGTGTGGGGCATTTTAGCAGGCTCCTCAGCCTCAACACCTGGCTTCAGAATAAACATAGGTTTTATTGGCAATTTTAATCTGTTGTTCCCTTTTTAGGACAGATGAAAACCAGCCCAACTGGTTAGTTGGCTCATTTCTAGCAGTTGACATGCTGTATATTGTCCATTTTGCTACACGTGACTGCCTCTGGAGCCTTCTTCCCCTTCTCAGCCATGAGTAGTTCTGTTTTATCTGCCAGCTTTGTTAGGATGCCTGGGTCGTTGACCCAGGATTTTTGAGTTTATTATATTATTTATCTTTTCTAGTCTTTGGTTTCTTTGTTAGAGTTCTTTCTTATGGTTTAGGTCTCTGTGTAATCCTTAGTTGCTGTCTCCCCTGTCTGCTGTATCCCCGTGTCCAGTCAGCGTCTGTCCTGGTCCCACGTCTCTGTTCTCTCTGTTGTAGTGCCTGCCTGTGAGTCTGTGTCTGTATGTTCAGTCTGTGTTATGTTTCCTGTTTTGAAGGTCCTTGTCTTATGTTAATGTGTCTGGTTTTGCTTCTCCTGTTTCGTTAGGCCTGATTTGCCCCAGCGGTGTTTCCCTCCTGTTACCCATTCCCTGATTGCTTCCTCTGTGTATTTAAGTATTGTGTATTCTCAGTTTTGTTACCCTTTTGAGTTCAGCATTAAAACTGTTTTGAGTTTACATTGTGTCTCCGAGCATCTGCACTTTGGGTCCTTTCCCTGCCTGCACACAGCCGTTCCATAACAAGCTTTCTCTGCAGGCCTCACAAACTAAGTCCACTGTGTTGCTATCCTATGTCCACAACACTATCACCCCCCTGTAACCTATCTTATGCTACGTTGTACTTATTATCCAAATTACTTAGTGATCACAATTTAAGAGAAAATGATAAGTCACTGACCTCAAAATCTGATCAGGTTAACCAAACTCTGTAATTATAACACACAGAAGGAGACTGTAACATTTTCATCAAATTTCTACTCCCTTCTTAATTTTTTCATTCAACAGAAGGGTTTACAGGAACAACTTAAATTGTGTTCCATTTACTTCTCGCTTCTTCTTTTTTCAATTCATTCAAAATACTTTGTGTAAGAATCCAGTCTCCTTGTTTTCTATCATCCTCCTAAATTTCCTTCTGAATTCCTAAATAAACTCTCAAATGTGTTTTCATCTGTTGTTCTTTAATTTGAGCAGTTCATTATGGTTGGTGACTTTAACTTTCACATCTTCTTTCTTAGATCTTTCCTCTGGTTGTAATATTCTTAATAGTCCCGTTCTTATTGGTGAGCACACCCTGGAGTATGTTTCTACTTGTGGCCTGTCCTTAAACAACCTTTGTACGTCTGATTTACTGTCAAAATATAACTTCACTAATTTTGTGTTCCCATAGCAGACTTAGTCTGGCATTGTTAATGACAATTCAGCAGCTCTGTTCTCCTATTTTTACATTTGAACACCTGGGTTTTCAGTGATTTACATGAATGATTTAATGATCTGTGTTGATCATTTCTTGATAGTGTAGCCCCTTTAAAATCTGGATTACCTTGAGCCATCAATGTTTTCCCTTGGATCAATGATTATATGTCACCATAGAAAGAAGTGCATAAAGGCTGAATGCACGCAGTAAAATACAAATTACACGGCAAAGACACAACCAGGGTGTCACCTTTGTCCTGTCTCCATCCCTTCCATTTGAGAGAAAGCTGTGGCCCGTCAGTTACTTGGACTGATCGAGGGTCTTAATAATCTTAATAACAAAGTCCTACATGGCCAGGGTCCCGGGTATATAGCAGAGATTCCCAGACATTATACTGCTACTGCTGTTGGCTCTTCAAGCCTTATTTTCAAGCTCTTATGTTATAATCAGAGGCCATCAAATTTTGATGTTGTAGCTGAAACAGCCTTCCTCAGCCTATAGGGTTGGCTGAATCTGTGGTTTGTTTAGAACGACTGGTGAAAACTTTGCAACAACAGCAAGTGAGTGTATACAAATAAGAACAGGAGGGGCTACTTGAGTGAAAAAGACAAAGACAATTAGAGGAGTGACTTTAGTCAGGGCAACCGACTGACTCAGGCTGATGGAATTAAGTGAAAGACGAGGTGTCAGTGAACAGAGAAGGCTTCAAAACCTGTTAGTCAACATTCTGCATCTGTTTTTAAAACTCAGACAAGCGACACACCCAGGCTTTATTACGCACTCATTCATCTAGTTTTAAGGGCTGGCTCTGCAATAGCATCCTATATGTCACTGTGTGCGTTTATGTGTGGAAGAAAACCATGGCAGTTTTGGATGCAAGTAAAGAAATGCAAGTAAGTAATAAATATGCAAACATGCAAGAACATTTTCATCTTCAGAAACAATCTCTGTTTAGTAATGTAATGTCTTCCAGTTTTCACAAGTCACAAACATCAAGTTGCATTTTCTGCAGGGAACAAAATTATTTGGCTTTGTACAAAATAAAGGGAAAGATTCGATACCTACAACCTCAGTCCACCATTTCTGTTTCTCTATTCAGATACTCTAATAAATGTTGTTAAAACAGAACACCAGACACCAAATCAGTTCACCGTGTTGCTCATCATTCACTTCAAATTAAGATATTGGTTGAAACCATTTCTCTGCACACTGCAGTGGTTTGAGGTTTAGTCATACTGGGTCATGGGGTGATCGTTCCAGGAAGGCAGCTGGGAGAGCTTCCCTTCAGTGGCTGTTTCTATTGGCCAGCCCCAGGCCTTAAAGAAGCCAGTCAGGTCCATCCCCACAGTCTGGGAGAAAGTCTCAGCATACAGGTTCATCTTTCCTTTGTTGTCCTTGGGGATGTCTTTCATGTGATGATACGCAGTAAACACCTTCTTAAAGGCATCCCAGCCAAACCTTTCCTGGAGCTGCAGATGAGGAGACAAAAATCATAATGCTGATAATCATGTTATGTCTAATAAAGTGTTTGTGTCAGGCTTATTTCTGTTTGTTAAGATACTGTTTTAATTCTGTCTCCACACTTTCTTGATAGTGACTTGATTTAAAAGGTATCATCTTACAGTTTCTGGAACGTGCCTTGTTTCACACTCTGCTTTCAGTTTTACATGCAATCATTTTTTTCCAGTGAAAGCAGGTGTGTGGACAAAGGACAGTTTCTCTACAGAGTAGAATTCTCTCACCTGCATATATGTTTCCAGAGCCACCCACATGCTCCAGCTCTCTGGTTTCCTGCCTCCTGCGACGTAATCCTTGGCTCGACTTTGTCGATTTTCTGCAGTCATAGCTCCATGAGCCTGCATTAAAAACATGGAATGAGATGATTGTAAAATATTTTACTTTTAGTAAAAACTGAGTTCAATCATCAGTTATCATGGGATATCAAAATAGACACATGTGATTTACTCTACCTGTCCTCTGTGGAGACCCAGCACCTCTTCATGCACATACACTGACCACAGGTTGCATGTACACTCTGTGGTGTTTGGTGGGAACTCCCAGCAGCCTCTCTGTTGGTTGTGTCCCAGCTCGTGGATGGGGCCCCACATTTCTTTACCTTTTTTAACACCGACCAGCTCAGCAGCTGAGACTTTGTGTGCCATGATAGGATAACCTGCATGCATCCAGCCTGAACAGAAAAAGAGAAATGAACAGTGGTATAGTGATGATTCTTTATTTTTTATAGATTTTAGATTTTATAGATTTGATAGCTTTTATTTAAAAAAAATAAACAATTAACAAACAAACAACCAAAAGCATGATATGATTATGGTTCTTCGGTAAAAGTTAGTCATGTTAAGTGTAAATATTCATCTGTCTCTGTGGTAACCCTGCAGTGGTCTTGCGACCTGTCCAAGGTCTGCTCAACCTTTTGCCCTGTCACAGCTGAGATAGACGCCAGTGGATGGATAGACGTTTAAACAAGTTTCTCTGATTGGCAGTTCTTTATAAACACAAGACTTCAATAACAAATGGGTAGAGCTTCTGCACTCAGAAGCTAAGCTGGGGATACACGCCCTCAGGGATTTCAAACAGAGCCAAAAGTAGAAGGAAAAACTGTCTGATGAATAAGCATTTAGAGCTCTAAAGCCTGAGCTTTCAGCTTATAGGGATTAAGTGTGCACACACCTCATTTTCTGAAACTTGTTAGACAGCTGAAGCCAGCATTGTTACTGTATATATGCACTATTTTGCCAAAAGTATTTGTTCGTCCACTTTCACACCCACACAAATTTGGGAGACATCCCATTCTGAATCCATAGGGTTTAATATGATGTCAGCCCACCATGTGCAGATATAACAGCTTCAGCTCTTCTGGGAAGGTTTTCCACAACATTTAAGAGTGTGTTTATGGGAATTTTTGACCATCCAGAAGCACATTTGTGTGGTCAGATACAAAGAGTCCAGTAGCAGCATTCTGTACATCACCAAAGCACAATGCTTTGCACTAGTTCAAAGCATTAAATGCAAAGGTTTATATGCTTTGCACTGTCCCTCGTGGTGTAAAGTTTGGAATCAGGTGCTCAGGCATGGAAACCTTTTCCATGAAGCTCTCTGTGCACTGTTCTTGAGCTAATCTGAAGGCCAAATGAAGTTTGCAGGTCTGCAGAAAGTTGGCAACCTCTGCACGCTATATACTTCCCAATCCGATGACCCTGCTTTGTGATTTTACTTAGCCTGCCTCCTTGTGGCTGAGTTGCTGTTGTTCCCAGTCCCTTCCACTACTCACTATGTTTAGTAGCAAGGAAATATCATGACTGGACTTCATGCTGAGGTGGTATCCTATCACATTACCACACTGGAATTCCCTGAGCTCCTGAGAGCGACCAATTCTTTTACAAATGTTCATAGAAGCAGTCTGCATGCTTTGGAGCTTGATTTTATACACCTGTGTCATGGAAGTGATTGGAACACCTTACCCCAATGATTTGTATTGGTGACTAAATACTTTCTGTTTGCTAGTTCAGAGAACTGGACCATGCATACCCTGCCTGTCACCCAGCATTACTTGAGACTCTATATATGACAAGCCAGTTAAAGGCAGGTGTATATACAACATGAGGCAAAATGCACTTACCAGCAGAAATCTGCACATCTGTCACAAAGCGCTCCTTGCGGGGAAATTTGTGTGGTTTGGCAGCCAGATCTGCAATGGCCCTCATGATTTCATCCCACAGAGCGGCTAGCTCGTCAGGGCGCTCCAGACCCCGAACAGCATCTGACGGTACGGTGAGAATGATGTTTTCAAACTCCAACTCTGCCCAGGGTGAAGGAGCTGTGCGCAGCAACGACCACTGAGCTGCAGTTGTTACATCTGAAAAGAACAAAGAGAGGAGTGAATTTATTAAAATGCTTCAGGCTCCAACACATAAAAACAGAATCAAGGGCTAGCTAACACCAACTTGAAATATTAACAGTTAGGGAAGCCTAATTCATTGTATCAGACGTTAAACTGTTGGATATTTACTTTACTTTACTGAACATTTCTAACACTCCTAACACTTCATATTTGATTAGAACCAGGGAGATGCTGCCCTCAGCCCCTTAAATCGCCTTATAAACTGTTTGAGAATAGTCTATTAGACCAGTACAAAAAAAGTTAACAAAGTCAAATCCACCACAGACTCACCAGACTTATAGTATGGAGCAGGTACAGCCATCTGCACTATGACTTCCAACACCTTCACTTGTGTTTTGGGTGGGGCCACAAGGAAGATGAGCCCTCCCCAAAGGTTCCAAACCTGTATCATCTCTGATGTGACAGGAAATCGCTCATGGACAGACGGTGGTCTCTTCAGCTCCTCATGGTGGTGCAGTGAATCAGTTTGACATCCTATCTGAATCTGCAGAAGAAAAGAAAAATGCACTGTAAGCAATCTCTATATGCTAAAGTATTGAACACTGTAAAAAGGAATGTCTAAAAATTGCAAGGACTCCTCTGTGTTTAGACACCTAAATGACCTGAAACAACTTACAGTATCTATTCACCGCAAAAAAAAATTCAGGTTCTGGCACCTTGCCATGTGGACATGAGCTGTACTTGTGGTGAGTCTCTGTCACTACTGGAGACAGAGACTTATATGGGGTGGAACTCAAAATCAATTGACTTCATATGCTGTACCTTCCAATCCTTGTTGACAATCTGAGGTGGTATAGCGATGTAGGTCTTCATACCAGGAGAGAGGTAGAGACCTGTACTGATCCACTCTTCCCTATCTGAAACACACAATTATAAAAGATCACAATCAGGGACGTTTACAGGTATAAAATATGCATTTTAAAAACTGTATTTCACAGTTTCCAGTGTTTGCAATGAGCTGCATATATTAACACATTTTTAGCAGTGAGATCTGACCTGCTGTATCAACATCAACCTTGATCCGGTGGTTATAGACAACAGGCATCATTGGGTTGTCCTTGATGAGGTAGGGCAGGAGGGCATCGGGATCTGGGCAAACCTTGTATACCTGGGTACCCACAGCGAGGAGGAGGTGGTCTTTGGGACTCTTTACAGGGCAGCTGTCACTCACCTTGAAAGTGAATAGTCAATCTCATTATATATGTCCCCATATTATGACACTATCTGCAGAAACAAAGGCAACTAGTCTCCACCTCCACCACACCCCATCCATAAAAAGCAGTGGTCAATCATATTTAAAACACATTGGTGTTGTTGTTTCTTTTTTAAAACACATTTTTGAGACACATATTACTTGTTGATAACTGTAATATACCAACTAATAGCTGTGACATGCACTGTAATGTTTTGGCACACATAATGGTCACAAACCACATCAGCTAGCATAGCTTTGTTTAATTTTGTTATTTTAAAAGGTGTTCATATTATTTTTGTCTACTCACCTGTGGCAGGCCTGACCTCTTTAATAAGTCAGTGAGTGTGGCCAACACTTGCCGGTAGTGGGAGGAGTCATGGGCTTTCATCTGCAAGTAGGCATTGCAGTCGTTGCCCAGCCTTTTCAGATATCTCTCCTCATGCTGGCTAAGGTTTTCACCTGCAGTCACATGGGCAGCAAAGCGGTATAGAAGGTGGCGGAAGTGGTAGCTGTCTTTAATAGCCTGGGTGGGTACGAGAGCTTTGTATGTTCCTCCTCCGATTGTTGCGCCCAACAGGCTCAATCCCATTTGATTTAAGATCTTGTTTCCTGAAAGACATTAAAACAAATCTGACTTAAAATACTCTGGTGTATTGTTGGAGATGTCACACTAATCAGATGCATTGGTCGTGCACTTTCATACCTGAGAATTCTGTAAGTGGATTTTGCCCACTATGTGTCTGTGCCCAGTACCAGGCATGTCCTCCAATCAGCAGGCCTCCTCCCTCTGCCACAAAGTTTTTGATTTCCTCCAAATGCTCAGTGATATACGCTTTACACACAAACACGCTGAGGTCTTTCCTGAATTTTGTCTTCTCACACTTCAGCCCTGACTTGCTGAGAATATTGATTGCAGCATCTATATTCATGACACCAACAACCCCTCTGCGGCCTTCATCCAACCAGTGAATGGCATTTTGCCAAAATGGAGCCATACTCTAAAAGAATAGAAGGAAATCAGGAACAGATGCAGTCATGTGTACATAAGATGTATAAAAATTGCATCAAAACAGCAGAAACATCTCCTTTTTAACCATTATAGGTCTGCTTACCACTGACTCCTAACTCTAACCCTATCACAATACACAATTTATGTTATCTGCAATGTTTGCTCAAAGTCAGGGAGAAACACAATAAAAACAGTCATACATCCATTCCGAGTTGCACAAACTACTACTACTCACATTTTTAACCCTCTGAGGCCTGAGTCATCATCAGTGGAGAACCCAACCCTAACCTAAACTTTAACCTCCATCCCTCTATCCATCCTAGGCAATAAGAATAGCTTTGTTTTAAATTAAATTATTCACCCAAGTCTTGGCAATCAGTTAACAAAGAAACTATTCATTACAGTGACACACATAAAAACCTTCTGATGCAAATCAAACTTGTAAAATCAAAGGAAACCTGTTCATTCATAGGTCTGAATCACGTGCTGATTCTGACCTATGAGTGCTTGGAAAGGAAGACCAACTCTCACATTTACCTCAAGTCCCAGAAATCCTTCATGTGTAGCCACAATCACTCGTCCCTGTCCATAGTAGCCTCCTGCCAGGAACGCCCGTCCATCATCTGTGGTCGCGATGGGAAATGCTAGCGGTCCATGGACTAAAACCTCCGAAGCAGTTAAATTAGACGGGAGCTGGAACTCTGAAACCCCCTGGAGTAAGAACTGCAAGTCGTCTTCAAAATCCTTACCCAAGCTGAAAGGTGGAAGAGTCATGATAGGAATGAGAGACAAACTTAAGAATAATTGTGTAAATTGCATTTTTTTTATCTGTTTTTGCATGTTAAGAAAACAATTAACCAACATACAAGCAAGTTTAATTTTTACATTTTCAGAATGTAAAAAAGCACCACTGAACAACACAGGAATACATTCCTGCCTGTTGCCATCTCCCTGTACAACTCATCCACTTAACACACTGTATACTGCAGTAGCTACACCCTTTTTGCACATGCTCTTCTTTCTTATTCAGATATTTATCAATATATCTATATATATATCTATATATATATCTATATCTATATATATATATATATATAGATATATATATAGATATATATATATATATATATATATATATATATATGTATGTATATTTTGTATATATTGTGCTATTTTCTTACTGTAGTGTATTGTCTGTCTTTGTTACTGTTTGTACCAGAGCACTGTAACCAAAATAATTTCCCCTAGGGATCAATAAAGTATTCTGATATTAAATTAATAAATATGAAACATAAAATAGATTTTCCTACTGTTATTATAAACACGGTCCTGTAAAAATACAGTCCTTTTGTAAATTCACAGGTGCTGAGTTTGACATCAATAGATACTTTGTTTTATTGCTTAGGCAGAAAATGTCAAAACTGATAAATCCATGTAAAATTATGTAAAAGTTTACATTAAATATAATAATAATATTTTTTTAAAACTCTATATGCAATCTATAGTAGTTTGCAATTTATTTCATGTTATAGTTAACTTGTGGGTTTAAACTAACAGTAACAATAACAACAAAACAGAACTACATTAAACACTCACACCACAGACATCCAGGAGGACGGGATCTGAGGGTAGACAGGCAGGTTCTCCACTTCACCACAACGCTCAGTGAAGTAGATTCCTGCCACTCCCGACACTTTATTCCCATCAAACTGATGCAGTGCGTTCTCTTTGGGGTGATCTGCAGCCCAACTCCACGCCTGCCCAGCTATCAGCACCCCTCCTCCAGCTTTCAGAAAGGCCACCAGCTCCACTGGGTCTGAGCCCACACTGTAGGCATCGGTCACATAAACACCAACTCCCTGTTTGTCACTGAAAGCTCCCACAACTTCTACTTGGAAGCTGGATTTTTGGAGGTTATTAGCAACTGCACATACACTTCTGTGCACCCCTACTGAGAGGTTATCAGAGCCATCACCTCTCAGCCAGGTCAGAGCATTTTCTACCAGAGCAGGAAAGGCTGTCAAGTAGCCCTCATGACCCAGGACCACAATCCTTCCACTGCCGTACAGAGAGGCAGCCATCAGCACCTGACCTCGGCTGTTCATTGCTAAAGGAAAGGCATGGTCTCCAATCAGGACCAGGTCACTGGGAACACAGGGTCCCTGTAGGTCCAGCTCCTTCATGCCTCTCATCAGGGACATGTAGGCCTGTTCATGTTGGCTTTTGAACAACTGGTTAGATGACATAGTGTAGAGGATTTTTACTCTGAAGACTGAATGTCGAGGGCAAGTTGTCTTAACAGATTTGATTTCACAGTATTTCCTGCATCAATGTATGCCAAGGTGACCTGTGGAAATAGGGCAGAAAAAAATTCATTGTTTTTTATTATTATTCCAGCACACGTATTCACTTGAGGTGAAACAAAAATTTGCACTCACACAGCAGTTAAAGTAGGTAATATATGCAAAAACAAGAATCATATCCACGGTGTAGTGTGAATAAGATAACAAAAATAAATAAATAAATAAAATGAAAGTATGACTGCTGACTAATGCCTCATAAGTCATGACAAAACATTACACTAAATAAAGCTGATTCAGAGATAAAAAGTTAAATAGCTGCTTTCCACTTGGTACAACCAAGACCCAGATTTTACATATCTCGTTACTACTAAACAACTTAAAAAAAATAAATGCATTCTTTTATTTAATAATATTTTTACCTGCAAGATGACTTTCCGGTGCAGTTCAAGAGTTTTTCAAAGCAGGTGACACAAAGAGCTCTACCTGACAGAATAAAGAATGTGAAAGTGAGTGCCTATTTGAGGAGTTGAGGAGATCATGAGTGGTAGGTTACGATGAGGACGGCCCACAGACGGGCTACTGAGCACAGCAAAAAAATAAACAGAAGCATGGAAAATGACAGCAGTATGTCAACATTCCCATTGTGTGAATGTTGTAATTACTGATACACCCTAAACGAGTATGAAGCCCACAGAGAAACCTGCTCATCCTGCCATCTTTAGTAACTAGTTGTGAACGCTAAAGGGCACAGCGCAGAACTTTCTGCAGGTAAAATAAACAGAAGAATGTGGTGTTTTTAATTCAGTGTGTTTTGCACCATATCAAATTATTGCATCTTTCAGCATTACCATAGCGGGATAGCATAGCGTGATTACTCTTTATCCGTTCATCGTTAGGCTTTAGACTAAATGTTTGGATAATAAATAGTGCTCACTATTTTGCCACACTGAATTAGTCTTCAGATGAGCTTTTAGCTCAAAATGTAACCAGGAAAATGTGTTACTTTGTCTTCTTTCCGTATCAACTTTTTCTCCCTGCCTCGCCCATTACAGGACCTGAAAACCAAAATAGTGACTCACCAATGCGGATGTGTTAAATATTTAACTCCTTCGGTGAGTAGCAAATAACGACGTCTTATTACATCCAGTGAGAGTATTATAAATACACATTGTTGTTATATTACACGTGTCAACAAAGACAGAGTCCAAAAATGAGATGGAAATGTGGTCCAGTCAGCAGAAGTTTAGAATGTTGTTGCGCTTTTCTTTCAGATAACACGGTACGGGTGCCGAGTGACTCAGAAAGCCAACGGGATAAAGTTTTCTTTATCCTGCAGTTTTTCACCATCTGACTGCGCAGCCCAGCACAAGTTTTGCTATATTAACAAACTATCGCACATCGCACATCAAGTGATTTCAATGCTGACTCCCAACTCTGCACGTGATTAATGTTGGATAATATTGCTGAATATTTTAGAAAAAAAATAAACCTAGACTGTAAATACATAATCATAATCTGGCCTCACACAGGTCCCAAGAGGGTATGCTTATGGGGGGTCCTCAAAATATTTGTAAGGACAAACAGCAGACCATGTTGAGATATGCAGTATTCAGCTAATGGCTGTTTGGGAATCACCATATTGATGCAGCTACAATATAACAGTATTTCAGAATGAGATGAAGTCTTTCACTTTTTTTCTCTCTCTTAATGGAAAAAGATAAAGTGGATTATTATTGAAGCTGTTTCAGATATCAGTGTAGTGAAACTAAAGACTAAAGTTCTTTTATTATAAAGTCTGACCTCTTTATTGCAACCCAACATAATGCAAACATGAAAATACAGCAGCAGAGCAAATGAGAGTTTCAATATTATGCTTATTCACATAAAGAAAATCCACATTTCTAATAATATAAGTGTCCTTATAAAAATCCTGTGTCCTCATAAAAGACTACTATTTTTTAAGGAAAGGGTTGCAGTGAACGTATTCAGTAGAGCACAGTGTAAGGCAAGTGTATTGCGTTGTATGTTATAGTAGTGCAATGTCTTGCTATGATTTCAGCCCTGTACAAAACAAAGGCAAAGATCCACTCTTGTTATCATCGAATGTCTAGTCTACCTGGCAGTAAGTGAAAGCCTACTGTACCTACCCCGTACAGGTACATAAGGGAAAAAAAAATTCAAACTGAATTCAATAACTACAACCTCACCACATCATTTAGAATAGAATAGAATTAGAATAGAATTCAACTTTATTGTCATTGCACATGCACAGGTACAGGGCAACGAAGTGCAGTTTGCATCCATCCAGAAGTGCTTTAGTGATATAGATATATTACAATATATATTAGCAATAATATAGATATGTAAGTATATTACAGAAATGGGTCTATTATGGTGTGTTATAATGTACACGGTATGAAGTATGTTGTGAATATTCTATAACTATAAGTATGTACAGGCTGTAGTGAATACAAGCTATGTACAGGATTTGTTTCTCTATTCAGATACTCTAATAAATGTTGTTGAAACAGAACACCAGACACCAAATCAGTTCACCGTGTTGCTCATCATTCACTTCAAATTAAGATATTGGTTGAAGACATTTCTCTGCACACTGCAGTGGTTTGAGGTTTAGTCATACTGGGTCATGGGGTGATCGTTCCAGGAAGGCAGCTGGGAGAGCTTCCCTTCAGTGGCTGTTTCTATTGGCCAGCCCCAGGCCTTAAAGAAGCCAGTCAGGTCCATCCCCACAGTCTGGGAGAAGGTCTCAGCATACAGATTCATTTTTCTTTTCTTGTCCTTGGGGATGTCTTTCATGTGATGATACGCAGTAAACACCTTCTTAAAGGCATCCCAGCCAAACCTTTCCTGGAGCTGCAGATGAGGAGACAAAAATCATAATGCTGATAATCATGTTATGTCTAATAAAGTGTTTGTGTCAGGCTTATTTCTGTTTGTTAAGATACTGTTTTAATTCTGTCTCCACACTTTCTTGATAGTGACTTGATTTAAAAGGTATCATCTTACAGTTTCTGGAACGTGCCTTGTTTCACACTCTGCTTTCAGTTTTACATGCAATCATTTTTTTCCAGTGAAAGCAGGTGTGTGGACAAAGGACAGTTTCTCTACAGAGTAGAATTCTCTCACCTGCATATATGTTTCCAGAGCCACCCACATGCTCCAGCTCTCAAGTTTCCTGCCTCCTGCGACGTAATCCTTGGCTCGACTTTGTCGTTTTGCTGCAGTCATAGCTCCATGAGCCTGCATTGAATAGTATGTAATGAGGTGACTGTTAAGCATTTTACTCTAAGGAAAACAGTGTTAAGTCTTCTGTCCTCATAGGATATCAAAAAAAGAGTTATGCTTTCTAAAACTGATTGATATGAAAAGCATCACAATTCAACAAAAGCTTTTCTGGCCATTGGTCTGAAAGATGCATGTGATTTACTCCACCTTCTCCCTCTTGATGCCCAGCACCTCTTCATGCACATACACTGACCACAGGTTGCATGTACACTCTGTGGTGTGTGGTGGGAACTCCCAGCAGCCTCTCTGTTGGTTGTGTCCCATCTCGTGGATGGGGCCCCACATGCCTTTACCTTTTTTAACGTCAACCAGGTTAGCAGCTGAGTTTTTTTGTACCATGATAGGATAACCTGCATGCATAAAACCTGAACAGAAAAAGGAGAAATGAACAGTAGTACAGTGATGATTCTTATGTAAAAACAAACAAACAAGCAAACAAACAAGCAAAAGTATGACATGATTATGGTTTTTCAATGCAACAGTCCAGGGTCTACTCAGCCTTTTGCCGTGTGACAGCTGGGATAGACTCCAGTGGATGGCCTCAGGGATTTCAACCAGAACCAAAAGTAGAAGGAAAAAATGAGCATTTAGAGCTCTAAAGCCTGAGCTTTCAGCTTACAGGGATTAAGCGTACACACGCTTACTTCATTTTCTCAAACTTGATAGACAGGTAAAGCCAGCATTGTAATTGTATATATGCACTATTTTGCCAAAAGTATTTGCACGTCTGCCTTCACACCCATATGAACTTGAGTGACATCCCATTCTGAATGAGTGCTTTGCATTGTGCGTGGTGATGAAAAAAGCATATACTTAGGGCTGGATCAGGTGACCCTGAATCCTCCCTTAGTTATGCTGCAATAGTTTTAGGGTGCTGGGAGATTCCCATGATGCCTTAAATATTTCTCCTCCACTCACTCTTTTCACTCACTATATGTTAACAGACCTCTCTACATTGAATCCTACTTGTTATCAGTCGCTGGCTCTCTTTCACAGCATGTTTTCTTATCCTGTTTTTTTTTTTTTTTTATCACAACAACTGGTCACAGCCAATGTGCTTGTTTATGGGGGGTCATATGATTGTTGGGTTTTTCTCTGTATGTATTATTGTAGGGTCTAGCTTACAATATAAAGCGCCTTGAGGCGACTGTTGTTGTGATTTGGCGCTGCATAAATAAGATTGAATTGAATTGAAAAATTGAATTTGGATTGGTGACTGAATACTTTCTGTTTGCTAGTTCTATTCCAGAGAACTGGTTCATGCATACCCTGCCTGTCACCCAGCATTACTTGAGACTCTATATATGATAAGAAAATAATAGGCAGGTGTGTACTGTACAACATGAGGCACAATGCACTTACCGTGAGAAATCTGCACATCTGCCACAAAGCGCTCCTTGCGGGGAAATTTGTGTGGTTTGGCAGCCAGATCTGCAATGGCCCTCATGATTTCATCCCACAGAGCAGCCACCTTGTCAGGGCGCTCCAGACCCCGAACAGCATCTGATGGTACGGTGAGGATGATGTTTTCAAACTCCAACTCTGCCCAGGGTGAAGGAGCTGTGCGCAGCGACGACCACTCAGCTGCAGTTGTTACACCTGAAAAGAACAGAGAGGAGTGGATCTATTAAATTGCTTTGCATTATTACCTGGGAGATGCTGCCCTCAGCCCTTCAAATTATAGACTGTTTAAAAAATAGTCTATTAGACCAGTACAAACAAAGGTACACACTAGTGCAAACACATATTAAAGTTCAATCTACCACAGACTCACCAGTCTTATAATATGGAGCAGGTACAGCCATCTGTGCTGTGACCTCCAACCCCTTCACTTGTGTTTTGGGTGGGGCCACCAGGTAGATGAGTCCTCCCCAAAGGTTCCAAACTTGTATCATCTCTGAGGTGACAGGAAATCGCTCATGGACAGACGGTGGTCTCTTCAGGACATCGTTCTTGTGCAGAGAATCAGTTTGACATCCTATCTGAATCTGCAGAAGAAAAGGAAAATGCATTATAAGCAATAATACAAGCAAAAATATAATAATATAAGCAATACCACAAAGTGTGCAACACTGTAAAAAGGAATAACTAAAAATTGCAATGACTGCTCTGTGTTTAAACAACTAAATGGCCTGAAACAGCTTACAGTATCTATTCACCAGAGACAAGTTTTGTGTCTGGAATTTTTCAGTTTCTGGCACCTCACTATCTTTAGGTAACAAAGTTGCAACATTCTGAGTGAACTCAAAATCAATTGATTTCATATGCTCTACCTTCCAATTCTTTTTGACAATCTGAGGTGGTATAGCGATGTAGGTCTTCATACCAGGAGAGAGGTAGAGACCTGTACTGATCCACTCTTCCTTATCTGAAACACACAATTATAAAAGATGACAGTCAGGGACGTTTACAGGTATAAAATATGCATTTTAAAAACTGTATTTCACAGTTTTCAGTGTCTACAAAGAGGTGCATGTATTAATACTGTGTGACACTGAACAACAGGCATTGCTGCATCATGCTGAACGATGCTGTACAATTTAAATTTGTACCTAAATTCAAATAACCACATTCACATTTTTGAACACAGCAGTGAGATCTGACCTGCTGTATCAACATCAACCTTGATCCGGTGGTTATAGACAACAGGCATCATTGGGTTGTCCTTGATAAGATAGGGCAGGAGGGCATCGGGATCTGGGCAAACCTTATATACCTGGGTACCCACAGCGAGGAGGAGGTGGTCTTTGGGACTCTTTACAGGGCAGCTGTCACTCACCTTGAAAGTGAATGGTGAATGTTATTAGATATGTCCCCACATTATGACACTATCTGCAAAAAAAAGGGCAGACGAGCGACCCCTCAACAAACCCCATCCATAAAGGGCAGCTACTCACCTGTGGCAGGCCTGACCTCTTTAATAAGTCAGTGAGTGTGGCCAACACTTGCCGGTAGTGGGAGCAGTCATGGGCTTTCATCTGCAAGTAGGCATTGCAGTCGTTGCCCAGCTTTTTCAGACATCCCTCCTCATGTTTGCTAAGTTTTTCACCTGCAGTCACATGGGCAGCAAAGCGGTATAGAAGGTGGCGGAAGTGGTAGCTGTCTTTAATAGCCTGGGTGGGTACGAGAGCTTTGTATGTTCCTCCTCCGATTGTTGCGCCCAACAGGCTCAATCCCATTTGATTTAAGATCTTGTTTCCTGAAAGACATTAAAACAAATCTGACTTAAAATACTCTGGTGTATTGTTGGAGATGTCACACTAATCAGATGCATTGGTCGTGCACTTTCATACCTGAGAATTCTGTAAGTGGATTTTGCCCACTATGTGTCTGTGCCCAGTACCAGGCATGTCCTCCAATCAGCAGGCCTCCTCCCTCTGCCACAAAGTTTTTGATTTCCTCCAAATGCTCAGTGATATACGCTTTACACACAAACACGCTGAGGTCTTTCCTGAATTTTGTCTTCTCACACTTCAGCCCTGACTTGCTGAGAATTTTGATTGCAGCATCTATATTCATGACACCAACAACCCCTCTGCGGCCTTCATCCAACCAGTGAATGGCATTTTGCCAAAATGGAGCCATACTCTAAAAAATGGAAGGAAAGCAGGAACAAAGGCAGTTACGTGTACATGTGATGTATAAAAGATTTCTCGGAACAGCAGAAGCATTTCTTTTTTAACCATTGATGGTTTAACCAACATTCACCATGCTCAGACTCGGGTACTCACACTATAGACATCAAAAGAAACTTAGGGTTCAGCGTATTTGCCGAGTATACTTCAACATCCAAACTGAAGAAGCATGGGATCAACAGACAAGCCTTTAGATTAGTAGACAACGATATCTAACCCCTGCGTCGTGCCTCATACAGAGTTAGGGTTATCACCAATGATGGCTCAGACATCAAACAGTTAGAATGTTCTTTTATATTCTCTCATCACAGATGGTCTAAATCTACAGTAAGCATCAAAGTGCTGACAGAAATATACAATACTAAAAAATATATATAGTGAAAATAACAAATGCCTAATTTACCTCAAGTCCCAGAAATCCTTCATGTGTAGCCACAATCACTCGTCCCTGTCCATAGTAGCCTCCTGCCAGGAATGCCCGTCCATCACCTGTGGTCGCGATGGGAAATGCTAGCGGTCCATGGACTAAAACCTCCGAAGCAGTTAAATTAGACGGGAGCTGGAACTCTGAAACCCCCTGGAGTAAGAACTGCAAGTCGTCTTCAAAATCCTTACCCAAGCTGAAAGGTGGAAGAGTCATGGCAGGAATGAGAGACACTATTAAGAATAATTGTGCAAATTGCGTTTTCAAATGAGTCTTTGCATGTTAACAAAACAATTAACCAACATACAAGTAATTGTATTTTTTACATTTTTGGAAGATTATCACCATGAAAATTTGAATTGCATTCATGTTGTATAATTATTACCAGTGACTATGTATAAAAACAATAAATATGAAACTTCAACATATAATTGATTTTCTTAATGTTATTATCAACAAGTTCCTGTAAAAATACTGTACATATAGTCTATAGTAGATTGCAATTTATTTCATGTTATAGTTAACTTGTGGGTTTAAAAAAAACTAACATGGAATCTATAATAGTTATAGCATGTACTCACACCACAGACATCCAGGAGGACGGGATCTGAGGGTAGACAGGCAGGTTCTCCGCCTCACCACAACGCTTAGTGAAGTAGATTCCTGCCACTCCTGCCACTTTATTCCCATCAAACTGATGCAGTGCGTTCTCTTTGGGGTGATCTGCAGCCCAGCCCCACGCCTGCCCAGCTATCAGCACCCCTCCTCCAGCTTTCAGAAATGCTACAAGCTCCACTGGGTCTGAGCCCACGCTGTAGGCATCGGTCACATAAACACCAACTCCCAGTTTGTCACTGAAAGCTCCCACAACTTCTACTTGGAAGCTGGATTTTTGGAGGTTATTAGCAACTGCACTGACATTTCTGTGCACCCCTACAGAGAGGTTATCAGATCCATCACCTCTCAGCCAGGTCAGAGCATTTTCTACCAGAGCAGGAAAGGCTGTCAAGTAGCCCTCATGACCCAGGACCACAATCCTTCCACTGCTGTACAGAGAGGCAGCCATCAGGACCTGACCTCGGCTGTTCATTGCTAAAGGAAAGGCATGGTCTCCGATCAGCAACAGGTCACTGGGAACACAGGGTCCCTGTAGGTCCAGCTCCTTCAGGCCTCTCATCAGAGACATGTAGGCTTCTTCATGTTGGCTTTTGAATGATTGGTTGGACGACATAGTGTAGAGGATTTATACTCTGAAGAATGATGAAGATTGAGGGCAAGTTGTGCCAGCAGATTCGACTTCACAGTATTTCTTGCATCAATTAGAGATAGAGGGAAAAAAAGAATTACGTAGTTTTATTATCATTTGAGCACATGTATTCACTTGAGGTGAAACAAACTTTTGCACTTAGACAGCAGTTAAAGTAGGTAATATATGCAAAAACAAGAAATGTATTCACAGAATAACAAGAAGCACATTCACAGTGTACTGTGAATAACAAAAACAAATAAAGTGAAAGTATGACTGGTGACTAATGCCTCATACACCATGACAAGACATTACAGCAAATTCTGAAAATAAAGCAGGTTCAGAGATGAAAAGTTAAATACACATGATAGCACCAAGACTCAGAGTTTACATATCTGGTTACTACTAAACACCTTTAAAAAGGACATTCTTTTATTTATTTATATATTTTACCTGCAAGATGACTTTCCGGTGCAGCTCAATAGTTTTTGAAGGCGGGTGACACACAAGGAGCTCCACCTGACAGAATAAAGAATGTGGAAGTGAGTGCCTATTTGAGGAGTTGAGGAGATAAGATCATGAGTAGGTTTACGATGAGGACGGGCTACTGAGCACAACAAAAAATAAACAGAAGCAGGGAAAATGACAGCAGTATCAACATTATCAATGTGTCAATGGTATAATCACTGATACACAGTAGCAGTTTTTGATACGGGCGGTTGTTTATTGTCATCTCTGCTACACACAGTCCAGTATATAGAGAGACAAGAGACGAGGCTCCAGTTACAGCAGAGCAAGTAAACAAACAATATATATAAGAAGAGTAAGAAAATAAATATACACTTCAGGACTTGGGGTAAAGGGATCAATAACAATTGAAAATTTATAATTTACAGCTTGATGATTTAAAGTCTCACACACAACCCGTCGAAAGGGGAGGGGGGCGGCTGCTTCCAAACAGAGCGCATTTCATTCATAATGTTGTAAATCCAAGCCCATTATGTATTCCTGATTTGAATCCTGGGTTGTGTGAAATCCCAGAAATAAACCCTAGACAAAGTGAATCTGTGAACTAAGGTGTAGGTCTATTAGGTTATGTTGTGGCGATCCTCGAGTTGGGGCATTTGTGTTCACACTGGAGTGCAAAATTAAAACCAATGGAAGATGGACAAGAAAAGTTCAAAGCCACCAGGTGCTCAGTTTAGAAAAAATAGAAAAGAAGAGGAAGAGAAATGAGCAAAGGATACAGGTAAGCAGATGTGTCATTGGATAATGGCAGGTCATCCTGAAACAATCAGAGTCAAAATCAGAATACTGAGGGAGTGTTCGCCCGGGGGCGCCAAACAGGCTAGGACCGCCACTGCTGATACACCCTAAACGAGTATGTAGAGAAACTTGCTCCTCCTGTCATCTTTAGTAAATAGTTGTGAATGATGAAAAGCACAACACAGAACTTTCTGGAGGTAAAATAAACAGCAGAATATGGTGTTTTTTTATTCTCTGGGTTTTGCATTATATCGAAGTATTACATCTTTCAGCTTGACCATAGCGTGATTACACTTTATTCGTTCGTCGTTCCGCTTTAGACTTAAAGTTTGCATAATAAATAGTGATCACTTGTCCGTCACACTAAATTAGTCTTTAGATGAGCTTTTAGCTGAAAGTGTAACCAGAACAATGTGTTACTTTGTCTTATTTCCGTATTATCTTTTTCTCCCGTCTCGCCCATTAAAGGACCTGAAAAGGAAAATAGTGACTCACCAATACTGATGTGTTAAATATTTAACTCCTTCAATGGACAACAAATGACAACGTCTTATTCCATCTAGGGAGAGTAATATGAATATGCATTGTTGTTATATTACACGTGTCAACAACGAGAGAGTGGAAACATTATGTTGTGGTTCAGTCAGCGGCACCTAGAATGTTGTTGCGCTTTTCTTTCTGATAACACGGTACCAGTGCCGAATGACTCAGAAACCCAACAGAATAGTTTTCTTTATCCTGTAGGGTTTGTTTTGTTTTTTTACCATGTGATTGCGCAGTCCACAATGATTGTACATTATCATTATTACATTACGCATTATATATATATATATATATATATATATATATATATATATATATATATATATATATATATATATATATATATATATATTTAAAAAACTTTAAAAGTTATTTCAACGCTGACTTTCCCCTCCAAAAAAGAAAAGAAACCAAATAATTTCAGCTCCTGCTAGCTTGACCGCGACTTTGCTCATGTAACCTACACTTTGAGCGGAACCTCACGCGGGGATGACGTTGCTAAACGTAATTATTTTTGCGTCGGACCGCGGGGACAACGCTGCAAAATCAGACCCCTGTAGTTTGTAGTTCACACATTCTTCAAGTTTTTCTTTAGAAGACGAAAAGAAATTGAGGTAGTTGAAGTTGTAATGATGCTAAACACTACTGCGTGAGGCCGTTTAATGTCCTGTACTTTGGCTTGACTTAAAAAAAGACTCTTAAACACAACATATTAAGGGGCAAACAGCCTCTCTGTGGCCGCTTGTTCGAATGTCCTGCACGCTGGTTGGCGCCTCTGGAGCTCGGATCTCCCTGGAAGATGGACGGGCTGTGATTCTGGGCCGGGATCCGGACACTGGTGTCACAGATAAGAAGTGCTCCAGACATCAGGGTGAGGCGTCCCGCTTATGTGTCACATTTATCGCGAGACTCTAGATTTAAATCTGCGAAGCTGTTAGTGCTCGTGCTCTGCTGAAGCTTAACTTTATAACAAACCACCCTAAAGCTGTAAATTACTTTACAGTGTACAACGCAAGAAAATACTGCTAATGTGGCTGTAAGCTTTAATTCATTCATGTATTTATGTGAGAAAGTAAATCAGTGGGGCTGACTGAGTTTTGTGTTTTGAGTGTCTTGCATTCACTCTACAAGTCACTAACAGGGATTTAAACTCATGATGACTGAACTTTGGTTACAGTTTTACATACATATATATGTACTTAATAAGTGAGGAGCTTAAAATTGCATCCATGGGGAGTCAAATAGAGCAAGAAAAAGAACCAGGCTGGTACTTTTTTTCTCTTTGAAAATCAGTAGGTATGTATATAAATGTTTTAGTGGGGCCAGATGTGCCCTACAATAGTTTTTTGGGAATCACCATATTGGTGCATACATACAGTTTTTTGCCTGGTAGACTGAGTTATCTTTGATATTTCTCATAGGTTCAATTAAAGAAATGGCAACAAATGACTGTGTTCTTGCAACACAGTTTGGAATTGGTTCTTTAGCTTTTATTTAAAGACACAACACTACTTCCTTCCTTGACTAGTTCAGTGTTAAGTGGCCTAAAAAAAAATAAAAAAATAAAACAAAACAAAATTTAAAAAAACATCTCTCTGAAAACGGTCAGGTACAAGGAGTGGGTTGAAAATGAGTGAAAAAGCAGCTAATGTCCAAAGAAAACTTTGAAGACCTTGAGAAATCCAGGAGGACTATTACTCAAGACTTATTTAAAAAAAAAAAACAAGTCTGTTAAAGTATAAAGACAACATGGGTGGCTCAAGACCTTTTTTGCACAGTACTGTATGTAATGGCACATGGTAATTTTCAAAATTAGCCGAGGCATTTTTTTTATGCATTTAGTTTTCATATTGCAAAATAAAAACTGCATTTAAATGGAAAATCTGCATTAAAATGAGTTAGAAAGTTGTTGTTTTGTCTTCTTTTAGTTTTTTTGGTCCCAGCTCTAGATGTGTATACATACGAAATGTGTGTGTGTCTTTTTATTTATTACAGTGAAGGTGGTGGCTTGCTTTGCAGACCAGGATGTTGTTGTTACACAGGTATGAAGAACAAACACTGGGTGCCTCCACAGTAGAATAATGACCCTGCCTATTAAACTAGAGCACACTCCCTTCAACATCACCGCGAATTAATATTTAACCCCAAGCAATTACACCTGATCCACAGCAACCGGCGTGTCATTATGTTCAAAGCTGATGTCAGCACATTGTCCTCTTTGTCCACTCTTGCTACCTCACAGCTCATGTGCTAACTGTAACTGCTACAGTCCAATGTCCATTTCTCCACAGCTGGGTCCCAACCCCAGTTCTCTGGATGGTGAGAAGCTGGGCCGGGGTCAGTCTGGTAAACTCAGCCATGGAGGTACTCTCTACC
Organism: Maylandia zebra; assembly: GCF_041146795.1. Classification (NCBI taxonomy): domain Eukaryota; kingdom Metazoa; phylum Chordata; class Actinopteri; order Cichliformes; family Cichlidae; genus Maylandia; species Maylandia zebra. The sequence goes on from NC_135180.1 coordinate 9,362,627, forward strand.
TAGTTAACCAGAGCCACCCATTCACACTGAACTACTCTCTGAGCTCCAATGGAATCACCTCCAGCACAGCACAGAGAGGGCTGAAAGCAGCAGATAAGACAAAAGGAGGGACGAGTTCAAAAGAAAAAGAGGCACAGTCCAGTCCCACACCCAAACGCAACATAAAGGATTTCTTCCCCAGCTCTCCCATGAAGGTAAACCTCTGTGATGTATTGATTCATGGATCTAGCTGTCTACAAGCATATGTATAAAGAGAAGCCAGAATGAGAGAAATTGCTGTTTTGTTCCTTGTTATTTAGTCATCTAAAAGGCAACTGAGCCCAAAGAAAGAGCAACCTGAGGTGAAGCGCCAAAGAATAGAGGAGGAAGCTTCTGATTGGCAGATGAAAGAGGAGGAGGATGAGGAGGAGAGACTGGCTGGCGAACGGCTCAAGTACCTTCAGGAATTTGCCAAAAAGTCCCTGACAGAGGAGAGCAGCAGCAATCAGCCGTCATCGTCTTCAAAACCAAGTCTAAAGAGCAGCTGGCAGCAGTTTGGCAGCTTAATGGTTTACACAGCCGCTGGTGTCAAAGGGAGTGACAAGGTGGGGAGTGATTCATTCAGATGATCAGCAGATATGGAGTCTTTATCTACAGCAGGCAGTGTTTTATATAACGTTCAAATGAGCGAAAGACCTAAAAAACTCTGCAGCATATCATGTTCAGCTCTTCTCAGAAAATTAATCAGCAACTCTTTTTGTTATTGTGTGAACTGGGATCCAAAAGGTCAAAAAATGCACCCATCAAAATAAAAAAGCCTTACCTGATTAAAATCACGACCGTTTACCCCTTCAAGATCATCTTCTCAGGCTCCTCTGGAGGTCTTCCATCACAGCTGCTTCTTTTTTTTACATTTCTCAGTGGAATTCCCATCCTGTCCCCTTTGATTTGTGTCTGTCCAGTGACTGCTGGATCACCTCCAGTGTGTCACATGGATTCAAATATGCTGTGTGGGGTGAGCAGTGGGCAGAGATTTTGGTATTGAGGTCTGGGTGCAGGGAGGAGGGGAACGGGGCACTGAGCATGCTCCTGGTCTCGCTGTGTGAAAGGCCCGGCTGCCATCACCAGCGATGATCCTTCATGTGAAATTTGGGTCAGTTTGTCAGAGGAGTCGGTGCTTGCTGCCTGAACGAGTTTAAGGTTTGTTTGAACTGCAGAGCTCATGATGCGTGCAGTCGTGGGCTTACACACCAGAGTTGCATGAGCAGATGAGCTTGACTCGGAGATGAAAAAGATGTTAAAATTCAGGTTTATGTGTTATGCACAAGGTTTTGTGAAAGATATGGCTAATTTGCCTCTTCTAACTCCAGATCGCTGGGTTTGACATTGATGGCTGCATCATCACCACCAAGTCTGGCAAAGTCTTTCCCACAGCACCAGACGACTGGAAGTACGTCTGCACTCCTCAGCTTTTCCTGTTCATCTTTCTCATTCCATTTTATTTGATTTTATTAAGAGTTACAAATAAGTGTCTGTGTTTTCTTTTTTTTTCGTAGTTTCATTTCCAGATTGTTTGTCAGACTTTCACGGTTTGTTTGTGTTCAATTACCAGAATTTTGTACCCAGAGATTCAGCCCAAGCTAGCCAGCCTGCTCAAGAAAGGTTACAAGGTGAGGAGAAGCTAATGTGATGCTAATGCTAAAGTGTACTTTTGCAAGGTTAAATTTGATTTGCTCTGGCAGCATTTGTCACTGGGTTTGTCTCTTGTCCTGCAGGTGGTCTTCTTCACCAACCAGTTGGGGATTGCTAAAGGCAAACTGAGACCAGAAGTGTTCAAGTCCAAAGTGGAGGACATCCTTGCCACTCTGAAGCTGCCTGTGCAGGTTGGTCACGTTGCATGAGCTGGTTCCCATTGTTTATAGTACTATTTATAGGTGATCTCACTGTCTGTGTTTCAGGTGTTTGTAGCAACAGGTCCTGGTATTTACAGGAAACCAGTCATGGGAATGTGGAATCACCTATGTGAGAAGGTAAATGCCAGGTAACATCCATGAAAAAGGCGCACACGCCCACTTAAGAGCCACACCTCATCTGTTATTTACACAGACACAGCCTGCACAAAGAAGCAGTTAACAGATGTGATGAGTCATAGAAGCCGCACTCATCTTTTCTCATTTCAAACAAAGAAGAGTAAGACAACAAAAAGTAAATGAAAAATCCTTTGATTTGATTATGAAATCATTTTAAAAAGTCATGTGATCCACAAACACAGTTTTAATGAACAGGACCATTAAAAACGATCCAATGGTGTAATGAGTGTATGTATTTTAATGTGTTTATGTGAGTGTAACATATACTTGTGTTTCAGCAAGTCCTTATTAAAAAATATATTATTATTTAGTTTGAATGTTTTTGCATGTATGTTTCCCGCTCAGGCCAATGATGACGTGACTGTTGACATGACACAGAGTTTTTATGTTGGAGGTGAGTGATCCCAGCTTCTTTTCACAGTGAGCTGCCCATACGTAATGCAGGACTGGCTGTTATCTAGAGCCCAGCAGTGAAGAGTATAAATGCTGAAATCTGAAATAATACTGAGTAACAAGTAGGAGTGTGTGTGTGAGAGAGAGAGAGGCTTGAAATGCATAGAATTAAGTGCTAAACAAATCTAAAGTGGGACTTGTATGGCACATTTAGTGTCAGGAAGACTAGAACAGTGTTATATAAGTGCGAGTACATTTAATGTTTTATTTTTTTCTCCTGTTTGCTTATTTTTTTGTCCATTTATTCCAGCTGTTGTCACAGAGCACAAACTTGTTTTCATCATAAACAGAAGAAAATGTCGGGCTATTTTTGAACATTTAACCATTGTTAAACTGCGCGTTACCTACTAAGTTCTGCAGTTTGGAGACTAAACTAACTTCAGTCCCTCCCCCGTCTCCTTCCTAAATTAACCTACGCATTAACTCAATCACATGCAAGCTGCACAAACATGCACACACAGCGTGTGACTTACATCTGTGCTCAGATGCCGCAGGAAGACCAGAAAACTGGGCTCCAGGGAAGAAGAAAAAGGACTTCTCCTGCAGTGATCGCTTGGTAAGAGCTATGTTAGCAGCTTAGAGGAAACCCTATTTACACTCTTGATCTTTTGTGGCATGTCAAGTATTACCTGTTGTCTCTTTATGTTAACGGAGGATGTATATTTCTTATGTCATAGTTTGCTCTGAACATCGGATTGCAGTTCTACACCCCAGAGGAGTACTTTTTGGGTTGGAAGCGCGCCCCCTACAACCTGCCTGAACTTAACCCTGTGGGTACAATATAGACTGTACATATTACACTATATATGTCTTCTGCTTCAGTGTTTCGTTGACGCTTGTCTTTATTTAAATCGCTAGACTAAACTCGACTCTGCTGCCAGGCTGTACGACCCACCGTCTGCCTCCCTCACCTCCGGTGACACCGAAGTCATTGTTGCCGTGGGATTCCCAGCATGTAAGAAAACCACAGAGTCATCGTTCTGTTCTCACCTTTGACAAACACCCTTCTGATCTCATTCTGTCTTCCTTTGATCTGCAGCGGGTAAATCCACCTTCTTCCACACCCACGTTATTCCAAAGGGCTACGTTTATGTCAACAGGGTGAGTGGCGCTTGCGGCAATATGTGCTTATCCACTTTAATTTTGTCTTTGCACTGAACTATTTTAACTATAGTGAAAATTATCTATATGGCATATATGGACTGGTTCTTATCTGGTGCTTTTTTTACTCTCCCTGAGCACTCAAAGCATTTATTCACACACATTGACACCTCTCCATTTGTTTCCGGGTCAGGACACACTCGGTTCGTGGCAAAACTGCGTGTCGGCATGTGAGCGTGCTCTGAAGGAGGGCCGCAGCGTCACCGTAGACAACACAAATCCAGACCCAGAGTCTCGCAAACGGTAAAGCACCTCAGTCTGAGTGCATGTGTGGGTGTGTGTCCTGACTTATCATAGTACCCCCATATCTTCAAACCCACCTGACCTGAACACTCACTGGGCTGGGGAGTCATTCAAAGATGAACACGTATCCAGTATCTACCATCACATTCAAAGTATATATCAGATATTTGCAATCAGGGTGGAGATATTCACCCTGTTTACACTGAAGTCTAATAGAGTCACTTATCTGCTTGGTGTTTCTGGAATCAGCTCACCAAAGTCTGTCACATTGAATTATGTGACAGACTGTTTGACTCTGGTGCTGTATTTCAAGTTTGATAAGTAAAGAGAGAGAAGAGCCATGACAAGCACTAATTTTACCCTTACAGAAAAATGCTCTCAAAGTGATTGTTATTGTTGTGTTTCATCATTTTATTTTTGTTCCTTTGTGTGTATTTGTGTGTATTTTGTAGCTATGTGGATGTGGCCAAAGCAGCAGGTGTTCCTTGTCGCTGCTTTCACTTCTCTGCCACTCTGGAGCAGGCCAAACACAACAACAGGGTATGACTCACTCGTCCACACTGCCCCATTATACACTCGTGGGTTTTTGTGTTGTGTTTTTTTAAAAAGCATCATTATTGTCGGCAGTTCCGTGAGATGGCTCCGTCAGACAGCAAACACGCCAAGGTCAATGACATGGTTTTCCACAGCTATAAGTAAGTAACATTGGTCAGGAAGGACAGCCCTCCCTCCCTCATTCTTTAAGTTTAAGACATATTTGTTTGTTGTAGCAAAAGGCCCATGTCTACCATTTTCAGTACCGGGTTAATTCTTTATTCTAAAAGATTCTCCGTCTCTCCCTGAACAGGAAACATTTCCAGGCTCCTGCTCTCTCCGAGGGATTCTCCGAGATCCTCCAAATCCATTTTGTTCCAAGCTTCAAAGACAAGCAATCAGAAACTCTGTTCAGACAGTTTTCTGAGGGCTGACTGGACACCTTTTACTTTACTGACAAAGAAAAAACACAAATGGTACCCAGTAACATCAGCAGACGTCCACATTTATTTCAGCCCAGTGTTTTCAAGCTGCATTCAGTAAGATCTCTAGCCACAAAGTCCAACTCCAAAGTCAGAGACGTTATTAAAATGGTGTTTTAACAAAGGCCAGTTGAACATCTATATGAATAAACATAACAGTAGTTTGATGCGTCACGTAGTATGTACGTTGTGTAATTTTACTGCACAGCTTGAATATGTCAATAAAGCTTTAGAAAATCTATTTGATTGGTTGTAAGTATTTAAGTTTGGAGAGAGTTCACCTCCTCTGTGTTTGCTCTGTTGAAATCTGCAGTCTAATCCTGGACCCGCTCAGTTTATCTCAGGCAGGAACTGGATCTCCTTCCCCAGATGCTGCTTCAACCACGGCATTATCTTGAAGAGGTCAATGTGAAAGTCTCGAGCATCTGGAGGAGGCCTCCTCGTGTATCCTATTATTTTACACACATCTACGATGCCCCAAGACACCACACCTACCTGGTGATTAGAGAAGGAAACTGTCGCTTTGATCCTGATTCCCCAGCAAAGTTAGGCTCTTATAAATATCGGCAAACTGACCTGAAAGTAGCGCTTCTTTTTCTGCAGAAACAGGGACCCACCAGAATCGCCTAGAAAGAAACGCATTGAGCTGTTAGGTGATTCCGATGTTGGTCAAACTGTTAGGATTACTATGCAGAAGAGACCAGACCTTGGCAGGTGATAGCATCCTGATATCCTGCAGTTCCCCCAGAGCAGAGGAATCTGTCAGGTACAAACTCATCCAAAGTCACATCCGTGTGCTCCACAAGCTTCCTTGCCTTCTCCACACAGCCAAGCCTCTGCAGACAAATGATGCACTGTAACAAATCCCTGTTAACACAGTACTGATGATAAGATGAAAGCAGCGCTCACCTGACGCCCTGTATGAATATGTGTTTCTTTGCGTTCGTTGCTTCCTGAGATCTTATGATTGAAAAAAGCAGGAGTCTGCTCGAGCGTTAGTAACTCCACTCCTGGAACATTAATTTTATTCAGAATAAATTATCATTTATTCAACGATTTATCCTCAGTTTTGTGTCACACTATAACAGACTCATCACAAATCACGTTGTGGAGAAGGTAAAGGTCACGTACTGTGGTCTGCACAGGTAGAGTTGACTTTCTTCATGGCTCGGGAGCCTGGTACGGTGCATGGCAGGCAGATGGGTCTGTTGTACGGCACACAGACAATAAGCATGACAAGAGGATTAGAAACGCACACAATGTATAACTCGTCTTACCTGGCCATCCATGACAGTGGGATGCTCCTGTTTGTCTCCACCAGAGCTACATCATAGTCATAAAACTCTGAGACGTTTCTGTGTTTGAGTGCGCTGGTGCTGTAGCTGGGGTGCATGATCACTCTCTTAAATTTGACATTTGACTGGGAGGGTGGGAGACCTGAGGACAAACAACCACAGCCTATAACACAATGATTAGCACCTGCAGTTTATTCATTAAAAGCTAAACTAGGATTAAATACTCCTGTTGTGTTCGGGGCAAATCTGACTGATTTACAAATTAAAAAACTCAAAAATATTGTGTTTTACATCTGATTGCTTCAAGGCCTTATGACATCCTCCACACTATGCACTTGAACATATAAAAATGATGAGCACCTCTTTCGTTCAATTTTGACTGTTTTTATCAATTTTGTTGCATCTGTGGTGCTCCCGGTCGAAAGGAAATGAATGGGAATCCACCCCCATACCCCCCCAGAACCCCCCCAGAACAATAAAGTAAGGGGTTGCACACAACTGGAGGGTTTTAATCAGGATTAAAAGATGACATTTTTATGTCATTTTTTTAGGATTTAGAAGCAAATTACAAAATTAACTGGGATTTCTTTTTTATTGATCGTGAATATTGAAACTAAATTACAATTTAAAAGAACGTATTAAAATTAAAACTTTATCAGCAATTAAAATGAAAAAGGATTATAAAGAATATTAGAATTAAAAAGTAAATTCGATTAAATTAGATTATAATTTGTCACCCAGCTTTAAACTTGAGTAAGATAAAAAGGTAAATTAGAACTAAATTAGATAGAAATATGATCAAATAGAAAATAGGATAAAACACTATATTACTGATTAAGACTTTTTTTAGGGTTAAAAACCACCTGATTAGGATTTAAATTAAATTAGAATGAAAAAGTAAACAGAATTCATATTTAATGAGAATCTTAAGATTAAGATTAAACACTAAATAAGGTTTATAAAATGGGATTATACCAAAGTAATTCACTAACAGTTTTTTTTATTTTTATTATTGAGTCCATAGTAACATATTTATATTTTATAATTTCAGGATAGTCTGTGCAACGAACTATCCTGACTTTTTATGTAATTTCACACATTTATTATGTAGTTTCACTGGTCTGGCCACCTTATGATCTAAATGGGCTGTATGTAGCCCACAGTGTAAAATGATATTGACGTCCTGATCTACACATTTAAGAATTTTCCACAATAACCACTGACCATATTCTATGTCCAGCTGCCGTGGGACACTGCCCGTGCTTTCTCTGGCAAAGCAATGAGCAGCCGTCAGCACCCAGTTCTGGCTTACAATGGATCCAAAGCAGGACTTGTCCTTTCCCCATTCAGGCTACAGGGAAGGAAAATGTCAGTATGTAAAAATCCACTCCATAATATTGAACACAAAGAATTCCTTATTGAAATAAAGTTCTTACTGATTTCAGAGTCACGTGCCAGGGGGTGGTGTAAGCTCTCTTCCCGCCGTCCTGCTCATCCTTGGAGATGTCTTCCTGAGCCACCCCACACATGGTCACACTCTCGTCACCTGATTTATAGATTAAACAAATGAATGTTTCCACTTCAGTTTTTCACTTTTGTTTTTTTCAACAAACATGAAATGTGAAAGATAAATCACTAATGTTGTTTCATTTGGCTGTTTTGTGTTAGAGTGGAGGGTTGACTTCCACTTACTAATGATGCTGTTGAACACTTCTCCCAGTTTGTCATAATCTTTGAGGATGAACACGTGAGTCTCACCACGTTTTTTTGAGGCCAAAGAATTCAACTCCTCTTTATTCACCTTCTCCTTGACGCCAAACACATAGACGTCTGAAAGTGCACATGGAAGCATAAATGCAGATAAGTGCGCCAACTCCAGCTCAGCCTTTTTAATATGTTATTTCCATCACAATACCTAGCATTTTCTCATTTGTATGGTCTGGGTCTGGGTTACTATAACCCAGCAAATGCCGGATCTTTGTGAGGACAATCTTAGCCGATTTCCCTGTGTTGGAGTAACCTGTGGGTAGATAAACATTAAGACAGAATAAATGTTGACTTTTATTTTCTGATGATATTTTTACAGCACTTTTAAAACCAGCATTACAAAGTGCTTTTCTAGAAACACTTTGTGTTACAATGTGATATATATAGTTCGCCTTGTAATCGGAAGATTGCCGGTTCGAGCCCCGGCTTGGACAGTCTCAGTTGTTGTGTCCTTGGGCAAGACACTTCACCCGTTGCCTACTGGTGGTGGTGGTCAGAGGGCCTGTTGGCGCCAGTGTCCGGCAGCCTCGCCTCTGTCAGTGCGCCCCAGGGTGGCTGTGGCTACAATGTAGCTTGCCATCACCTGTGTGTGAATGGGTGGATGACTGGATGTGTAAAGCGCTTTGGGGTCCTTAGGGACTAGTAAAGCGCTATATAAATATAGGCCATTTATATATATATATAAAGATGGTCCCAAATCCTTTGTAACGTCACTCAATGTATTCAGACTTTCATTCTATTCAGACTATATCATCTTACATATTCAGACTTAGTGTAATATATACAGCATTAAAACAGTGTCTCCGAGTGTTGTCACCATCTGTTGCTATGATGATGATGTTCTGGGTCTCATTAAATTGATTGTTGTTGCGCTTAAAGATGCTCATCCTCTCTTCGACGCGCTTTAGAGCACCGTGGATGTTGGTGCCTGTCTTGCGCCCGTGGCCTGTAAGTGAACAAACAAAGAGGAATAAATCACTATGGAAATAAATGCATCACAGTTGTGATGCTATGCAGACTGACTCAGATCAAAAGACGTGGTTTTCCAATAAACGCAGAACAAGCAGAGTCATACTCGTGTAGTTAAAATCCATGATGCTCCAGATGACGTCGTCAATGTTACCACTTTCTTCGTCTATGATGTCGACGATGTCTTTGGCCTCGGTGGCAAAAGACAACACGTGGAAATTCAACTTTACATCGTAACTGTCCAGCTGGAGAAAAAATGAAGAACATGAGTGGGTTTCTTACTCGCTGAAAGAGGAAGACACATAAACTAGGATCATAAGTGCATCAAGGATTTCACTGTTGGGTCTCAGGTTGTCACGCTGAGCTGTTTCAATGCTGACCTTTCTGATCAGAGCAATGGTGGCATCCCTGGATTTCTCAAACTCCTCCCTTTCGATGCTTCCTGATGTGTCCAGTAAGATGTAGATGTGCATACGGCTGACTTCAGCCACGCGGAAGGTTCGGCCAAAGGAAATGCTTTCCTCTTAAACACACAAAGTGGATTTTTCTTTTTTTTTGGCTTTTTGTTACTGATTATGTGTATTCCAATTATATCAACATGTGCTTAACATTTCATGGTAACCACCTTTCTTTTTGTCGTCAGGTGACAGTACATCCATTAGTCCTGCAAGTGATCCCGTCATGGCTGCAGCCACAGCACTGGGGGAGTCAAAGGTATTTGGACCTGTGACAAAGCAACACATTGTTAATTTGCTGTCATGATGCTCAATTTTCTTTTCTTTTTTTGTTATTAAAGAATTAATGTCCTGTGAAATTATAGACAGAAAACTAAATTTTAAGCACCATGGCAACGTGGTTTTGATCCGCTCCATTCCCGGTGTTCCAGACAGAATCTTTCAGCCGACCCGAGCAGATCCAGACCGGTCTGACACCGGTAAGTCAACTTTTCACCCCTGAAGAACCGGCCTCCTGACCTCAGGGCACCGGGTGGGATCCCCGGGTCGTCACAGTCATCAGCTGAATTTGCAAACAGATGCAAAAAATATAAAATAGTGATTTCTGGGAATTTCAGCATCTTTGAAAAGGCTTTTCATGTTTTCACTATTACAGTGACTAAAGAATTAGGTTTTATTATAAAAAAAGCAACTATGTAGCATGTTGAAATTATGCAAATGGTCTTTTTGAGACAGAATATTTGCACGTCACAATGAAATAATATTATCATTGCAGTGTAAACTGCAGCATAAGCAAGTGTGATAAACTGGAAGAAGACCCGTGCAAACGTAAGTGGAGTTCCTTAAAATTATATGATTCATACAGAAAGATTTGCTTTTTAATTTCTTCTTTTCTCACCATGGTTGTTACAGATGGGAGTTTCTCCCGTCCACTCCCCAGAGAGAGTGCAGTTTCTCTCAGCTGAGCCATACAGGGTGAAGCCTTCCTGGCAGGAGAAGCTCTGTGTCGCCCCAACAGCAAACCACTGGTCCCTGGGCCAGAAGTCACCATGATCCAGCTGCAGCTGAGCCGGACACAGCACGTCTGGGTGAGAGGAAGATGTATGTGCACACCAGAATGGGACCGCTTTCATGTGTGTATGATACCGAAGGCATCATCATCATCAACATTACCTTTGCATGTGGCCCTAGATGCAAGCCTCCCACTGGCTAGTCTCATGGGCGACCACTCCCCATGTTCTTCACATGTCCTGTAGCTAACTGGGGACGGGTATTTCTCTGGACCGCAGTGATAGGTCAGCACGCTGCCCACCAGCCCTCCCTGGTGAGGAAACAAACAGTTGTTTAAATAAATAGATTAGGTAACATGAGGTTTTCCAGTAAAGCCATGTCCCTGTTGCATCACTTGGATTTTATTTTCTTTTTTTGTTTTTTTATCATAACCAGAAAATTCTAATTCTTCTGTTGTCAGCAACGTTAAAACTGCACTAAAACTATGAGAACTAAAACTGAATATTTACACTATTTAAAATGCTGTACATTTGCATTTTACTTAAACCTCTCCCCCAGGTGCACATATTACTTTTGTTACCTTGGAGTAGGTGACATGTCCACCTTTGATGCTCTCTGTGACCGAGCAGTTCACGGGCTCTTCATCATCGTACGTTTCATATACATAGTCGTAGTCGGTCTTTTGCAGGGACCCTAGAGCGCACGCAGTAAAACTGTGGGTAACAAACATGCAGCTCTGCACGCACACATGTGGCACCAGTCCACACACATCTGACACAATCAAATGCACTTAAAAGTGAAATGCTCACCTCTATGGACCAACACGAGGAGGAGGATCCATAGTATAGACCTGGGGTGCATGGCTGGTCTCTGTAGCAACTTCTTTTTTACCTTTAAGTAACAGAAGCCGCAACAAGAGTGTTTCTATTGACATGCAGTCAGTTCCTTTATTTGATGACTGATTACCCATTAACACAGAGGACCTAACGGGAAGAGGAGGCATTGAGCAATTTAGGACAGAGGACAAATAAAGTCACTCACTTTTAGTTTTGATCTCTTTCTCTTTCTTCAGGATTATCTGAGGTCTTGTTCTATTCAGTGACACATTTGAAATACTTAGTGAACACAAACCAGACACCAAACTGGTCACTGTGTCAGAGAATTTAAACTGTTAAAAAAATAAATGACTTGTTGGCTTATAATCTGTCAAACAAATATGTCAAACATGTCTCTCATGAATGATATTGAGTCATTTTGACCAGAAAGAGCATTCCTATCACAAGATAGAAGCTACAATCAGCTTTTTGGAAAAAAATATTTTCAAAACAGATCTGACCAAGAGGGCAGAAGGGATTAGAACAAATGTAACATAACAATTCTATAAACACACTTTAAGGGACCAAAAAGGACTGGATTCATTATAATGTATGTAAAACAATGCAGAGTCATAAAGATACTTTCAAAACAGGTCATTTTATATACAGTATAAGATGCAAATATGAAACCAAAAAATCACCTGAATAAATGTCCTACTTTGAGTTTGTCTCCACCTGCTGGGCGGTGGCGTGTTTAGAGTGGAGGATGTAGTTGCAGCTGTCCTGCAGGTGGAGGTGGTGCCGGACAAGCAGAGCAGCAGATTTGTGAGTGTTTTGGACTTGAATTAAAAAGACCAAGACATGCTGATGAGGCTGCTGTGTGATCTAGAGACAAGTATAAGGATGTGTATAAAGATTGGGTCTAGCTGTATTGCTCAGGCTGCGCTACAGCATCTATTCACAGGTGCGATCCCACTACTGAGCGACACGGGGGCTTTGACCTGCTCCGTCTCCGACCTGGGCCGGTGCACCCCTCCTTAGGTGACCTGGTGGTCTCAGGCTCCCCCAGGATCACCATATCAATGCCGAACGCAATGCGGACACCCGATCGACATAGCCTGCTGCAGCTCAGAGCTCCTGAGCTCAAACGATCCTCAAACCTCAGCCTCCTGGTAGCTTGGATTACAGGAACGCGCCACCGCACCCGGCGAGAAGCACTTACGTTAACAGGGCTTTTAACCATGTCTGAGGTAACATCATGACACTAACCTGCTGCCCATCATTAGCAAAGTTGTAATGATGGGCAGCAAAGATGAGCAATGAATGGTGCACAATTGTTATATGCAAGTTTTTAGAAAGCTCGTGGTTAACCCAAGAGTATTTTGTCACAATATCAAGAAGAGTAAAGCTTCAATGTCAGAAGTGGGATTCAAAGCCACACCTCCAGGGGGGACTGCAACCTGAACGCAGCGCCTTAGACCGCTCAGCCATTCTGACATTGCAGTGCCAGTTTGGTGGAGGTTACCACTGTCAGATACTTTGGAAGAAACACACATTATCCTTCTCATAACACATATAGCAGCTGTTCAGCCATGGAAACGTAGTGCGAATAATCTACAATGTCATGCATACTGATCATTTGGCTGAATACTTTTACGCAGGTTGCCATGACATGACAGTTCACGCAGTTTCACATCGGTTCCATGGTGTAATGGTTAGCACTCTGGACTTTGAATCCAGCGATCCGCGTTCAAATCTCGGTGGCATCTGCTTTTTGGGAGGTGAAACCATACTGCATGTCACATAGTGGTAACTTGTTTTTGGTCGCCAAGCGGTCGAAGGCACTGCGTTCAGGTCGCAGTCTCTTCTGCAGGCGTTTGTTCGAATATAGCAGCTGTTCAGCCATGTAAACACATACTACGAAGCTCGTGGCGCCCACTTTCTGTGCTGACTTTGAGGTCGGAAGAGGTTTGGAGCTGTACAGTTAGTGAGTCAGCAGAGTGTTTGTGACTTTTGCGCACAAGCGCACCTCAGCACTCGGATACTCCAATCTGTAACTTTGTGTGGGCTGTAACTGAATTTCAGACAGCTCTTTAGTACCACATAGTGACTGACAAGTGAAGGATAACTTTAGTGATTGACAAGTGTTTTGTAAAGGCAGACGTCATGGTTAGCTGCTTGATTTTATAAAGCTCTCACAGAAAACACAAGTCATACAGAAATTCAATGTGCCAGAGAAGACATGCAGTATGGTTTCACCCCCCAAAAATCAGGTCCCACCAGATTTCACTCCATAAGAGTTTCCTCTTTTCAAAACTCTCCCAATTCATCCAGTGACCCTGCTTGGCCAGCGCTATGGCTCTGGCGTGTCTTACTGTTTCCTCCTTTCGACACACCTCCTCCACCACCATTTTTTGACGTTCGGTTACAGATGCCTGTTGCCACCGAGGTTGCCAAGACCAAATCCTTCTCTGCCCTGTTGGACGCGACCCACCATGTCATTATGGCTCAGAGCCGATTTGGCCTGTAGCACAGACGTGGCTGTGGTCCACTTCCTCCCTGTTGCTAGGGTGGGAGCAGCGCCCCTCACTATGGGGTCCCGGGAGTCCTTGAGTGACATCTCAAGCCTCACTCAAGGAGTGCAGTGTTGTTAATCCGCCTGAGGTCATTAGCCAAGTTTTGCCTTCGTTTGTCAAGTTGCCAGGTATCATTGAGGTCTACATTATACCACCGTCCCAGGCTCTTGATGGACATCTCTTAGACTGTTGGAATTGGTTCTCCACTGATATAGAATTGCCAGTTTCAAGTGTATTTTGTCACAACAGTAAGAAGTCTCCAAAGGTTGATTCTGTTCATCTGAATGTAGCGTTTTCAGTGGGAAAAATGTCTCGTCACTCATCCAAGTGACTTCTTCAGTGTCAGCTGACTGCAGGTTTCCCCAATCTTATAAACAGTATATTTGCATAATGACTGAAAGTAGCCCCCTGAAGGAACAGTGGGCTTGGAGGTCAGTTCCTTCATCACGATTATGCAAATTCTCATGACCATTGATCAACAACCACTGATCAAAGATACATGAGTAGAAGGAAGAAAGAAGTGCCAAGATACAATTGTCAGAAGTGTGATTCGAACCCACGCCTCCAGGTGAGACTGCGACCTGAACGCAGCGCCTTAGACCGCTCGGCCATCCTGACACATTGCAGCAGCCAACTAGTTGAATAATCCCATGCAGTTGCTGATTTCCATTTGACATACTTGTATGTTAAGTGCATGTAATAAACAAATAAAAATAATTACTAAGAAAATATATTGATTTAAAAGTTTGTGTTAAATGTTGTAAGTCAGATCGAAATAGAAAGATCAGGTGTGGTGGACAGGAATGATTAGATGTCAACAACTTGATTGGATGGCCAAAGTGTGAAATGTGACGTCCTGTGAGGGAAGCGTGAAAAAGCGTGAGCAGGTATAAAAAGACATTCTGGGTTCTTCTATTTTGTCTTTTGCGAGATGAGCAGTTGGGAAGGTTGGATCTAAGAGGTTCACAGTTGAAAGTTCAAGCAGACACGCTAGAGGGGGAACCACAGCCCAACCTGTGAACTGGTTTCAAATGAATGCCCAGCTGCTTTCCTGTTGGGTGATTTTCATCAACACAGAACACGGGGATAAATGCATTTTTGGTTCCATCCTCTCTCCTCACCAAGGAAATGTCCTACTTTGAGTTTGTCTCCACCTGCTGGGCGGTGGCGTGTTTAGAGTGGAGGATGTAGTTGCAGCTGTCCTGCAGGTGGAGGTGGTGCCGGACAAGCAGAGCAGCAGATTTGTGAGTGTTTTGGACTTGAATTAAAAAGACCAAGACATGCTGATGAGGCTGCTGTGTGATCTAGAGACAAGTATAAGGATGTGTATAAAGATTGGGTCTAGCTGTATTGCTCAGGCTGCGCTACAGCATCTATTCACAGGTGCGATCCCACTACTGAGCGACACGGGGGCTTTGACCTGCTCCGTCTCCGACCTGGGCCGGTGCACCCCTCCTTAGGTGACCTGGTGGTCTCAGGCTCCCCCAGGATCACCATATCAATGCCGAACGCAATGCGGACACCCGATCGACATAGCCTGCTGCAGCTCAGAGCTCCTGAGCTCAAACGATCCTCAAACCTCAGCCTCCTGGTAGCTTGGATTACAGGAACGCGCCACCGCACCCGGCGAGAAGCACTTACGTTAACAGGGCTTTTAACCATGTCTGAGGTAACATCATGACACTAACCTGCTGCCCATCATTAGCAAAGTTGTAATGATGGGCAGCAAAGATGAGCAATGAATGGTGCACAATTGTTATATGCAAGTTTTTAGAAAGCTCGTGGTTAACCCAAGAGTATTTTGTCACAATATCAAGAAGAGTAAAGCTTCAATGTCAGAAGTGGGATTCAAAGCCACACCTCGAGGGGAGACTGCAACCTGAACGCAGCGCCTTAGACCGCTCAGCCATTCTGACATTGCAGTGCCAGTTTGGTGGAGGTTACCACTGTCAGATACTTTGGAAGAAACACACATTATCCTTCTCATAACACATATAGCAGCTGTTCAGCCATGGAAACGTAGTGCGAATAATCTACAATGTCATGCATACTGATCATTTGGCTGAATACTTTTACGCAGGTTGCCATGACATGACAGTTCACGCAGTTTCACATCGGTTCCATGGTGTAATGGTTAGCACTCTGGACTTTGAATCCAGCGATCCGCGTTCAAATCTCGGTGGCATCTGCTTTTTGGGAGGTGAAACCATACTGCATGTCACATAGTGGTAACTTGTTTTTGGTCGCCAAGCGGTCGAAGGCACTGCGTTCAGGTCGCAGTCTCTTCTGCAGGCGTTTGTTCGAATATAGCAGCTGTTCAGCCATGTAAACACATACTACGAAGCTCGTGGCGCCCACTTTCTGTGCTGACTTTGAGGTCGGAAGAGGTTTGGAGCTGTACAGTTAGTGAGTCAGCAGAGTGTTTGTGACTTTTGCGCACAAGCGCACCTCAGCACTCGGATACTCCAATCTGTAACTTTGTGTGGGCTGTAACTGAATTTCAGACAGCTCTTTAGTACCACATAGTGACTGACAAGTGAAGGATAACTTTAGTGATTGACAAGTGTTTTGTAAAGGCAGACGTCATGGTTAGCTGCTTGATTTTATAAAGCTCTCACAGAAAACACAAGTCATACAGAAATTCAATGTGCCAGAGAAGACATGCAGTATGGTTTCACCCCCCAAAAATCAGGTCCCACCAGATTTCACTCCATAAGAGTTTCCTCTTTTCAAAACTCTCCCAATTCATCCAGTGACCCTGCTTGGCCAGCGCTATGGCTCTGGCGTGTCTTACTGTTTCCTCCTTTCGACACACCTCCTCCACCACCATTTTTTGACGTTCGGTTACAGATGCCTGTTGCCACCGAGGTTGCCAAGACCAAATCCTTCTCTGCCCTGTTGGACGCGACCCACCATGTCATTATGGCTCAGAGCCGATTTGGCCTGTAGCACAGACGTGGCTGTGGTCCACTTCCTCCCTGTTGCTAGGGTGGGAGCAGCGCCCCTCACTATGGGGTCCCGGGAGTCCTTGAGTGACATCTCAAGCCTCACTCAAGGAGTGCAGTGTTGTTAATCCGCCTGAGGTCATTAGCCAAGTTTTGCCTTCGTTTGTCAAGTTGCCAGGTATCATTGAGGTCTACATTATACCACCGTCCCAGGCTCTTGATGGACATCTCTTAGACTGTTGGAATTGGTTCTCCACTGATATAGAATTGCCAGTTTCAAGTGTATTTTGTCACAACAGTAAGAAGTCTCCAAAGGTTGATTCTGTTCATCTGAATGTAGCGTTTTCAGTGGGAAAAATGTCTCGTCACTCATCCAAGTGACTTCTTCAGTGTCAGCTGACTGCAGGTTTCCCCAATCTTATAAACAGTATATTTGCATAATGACTGAAAGTAGCCCCCTGAAGGAACAGTGGGCTTGGAGGTCAGTTCCTTCATCACGATTATGCAAATTCTCATGACCATTGATCAACAACCACTGATCAAAGATACATGAGTAGAAGGAAGAAAGAAGGGCCAAGATACAATTGTCAGAAGTGGGATTCGAACCCACGCCTCCAGGTGAGACTGCGACCTGAACGCAGCGCCTTAGACCGCTCGGCCATCCTGACACATTGCAGCAGCCAACTAGTTGAATAATCCCATGCAGTTGCTGATTTCCATTTGACATACTTGTATATTAAGTGCATGTAATAAACAAATAAAAATAATTACTAAGAAAATATATTGATTTAAAAGTTTGTGTTAAATGTTGTAAGTCAGATCGAAATAGAAAGATCAGGTGTGGTGGACAGGAATGATTAGATGTCAACAACTTGATTGGATGGCCAAAGTGTGAAATGTGACGTCCTGTGAGGGAAGCGTGAAAAAGCGTGAGCAGGTATAAAAAGACATTCTGGGTTCTTCTATTTTGTCTTTTGCGAGATGAGCAGTTGGGAAGGTTGGATCTAAGAGGTTCACAGTTGAAAGTTCAAGCAGACACGCTAGAGGGGGAACCACAGCCCAACCTGTGAACTGGTTTCAAATGAATGCCCAGCTGCTTTCCTGTTGGGTGATTTTCATCAACACAGAACACGGGGATAAATGCATTTTTGGTTCCATCCTCTCTCCTCACCAAGGAAATGTCCTACTTTGAGTTTGTCTCCACCTGCTGGGCGGTGGCGTGTTTAGAGTGGAGGATGTAGTTGCAGCTGTCCTGCAGGTGGAGGTGGTGCCGGACAAGCAGAGCAGCAGATTTGTGAGTGTTTTGGACTTGAATTAAAAAGACCAAGACATGCTGATGAGGCTGCTGTGTGATCTAGAGACAAGTATAAGGATGTGTATAAAGATTGGGTCTAGCTGTATTGCTCAGGCTGCGCTACAGCATCTATTCACAGGTGCGATCCCACTACTGAGCGACACGGGGGCTTTGACCTGCTCCATCTCCGACCTGGGCCGGTGCACCCCTCCTTAGGTGACCTGGTGGTCTCAGGCTCCCCCAGGATCACCATATCAATGCCGAACGCAATGCGGACACCCGATCGACATAGCCTGCTGCAGCTCAGAGCTCCTGAGCTCAAACGATCCTCAAACCTCAGCCTCCTGGTAGCTTGGATTACAGGAACGCGCCACCGCACCCGGCGAGAAGCACTTACGTTAACAGGGCTTTTAACCATGTCTGAGGTAACATCATGACACTAACCTGCTGCCCATCATTAGCAAAGTTGTAATGATGGGCAGCAAAGATGAGCAATGAATGGTGCACAATTGTTATATGCAAGTTTTTAGAAAGCTCGTGGTTAACCCAAGAGTATTTTGTCACAATATCAAGAAGAGTAAAGCTTCAATGTCAGAAGTGGGATTCAAAGCCACACCTCCAGGGGAGACTGCAACCTGAACGCAGCGCCTTAGACCGCTCAGCCATTCTGACATTGCAGTGCCAGTTTGGTGGAGGTTACCACTGTCAGATACTTTGGAAGAAACACACATTATCCTTCTCATAACACATATAGCAGCTGTTCAGCCATGGAAACGTAGTGCGAATAATCTACAATGTCATGCATACTGATCATTTGGCTGAATACTTTTACGCAGGTTGCCATGACATGACAGTTCACACAGTTTCACATCGGTTCCATGGTGTAATGGTTAGCACTCTGGACTTTGAATCCAGCGATCCGCGTTCAAATCTCGGTGGCATCTGCTTTTTGGGAGGTGAAACCATACTGCATGTCACATAGTGGTAACTTGTTTTTGGTCGCCAAGCGGTCGAAGGCACTGCGTTCAGGTCGCAGTCTCTTCTGCAGGCGTTTGTTCGAATATAGCAGCTGTTCAGCCATGTAAACACATACTACGAAGCTCGTGGCGCCCACTTTCTGTGCTGACTTTGAGGTCGGAAGAGGTTTGGAGCTGTACAGTTAGTGAGTCAGCAGAGTGTTTGTGACTTTTGCGCACAAGCGCACCTCAGCACTCGGATACTCCAATCTGTAACTTTGTGTGGGCTGTAACTGAATTTCAGACAGCTCTTTAGTACCACATAGTGACTGACAAGTGAAGGATAACTTTAGTGATTGACAAGTGTTTTGTAAAGGCAGACGTCATGGTTAGCTGCTTGATTTTATAAAGCTCTCACAGAAAACACAAGTCATACAGAAATTCAATGTGCCAGAGAAGACATGCAGTATGGTTTCACCCCCCAAAAATCAGGTCCCACCAGATTTCACTCCATAAGAGTTTCCTCTTTTCAAAACTCTCCCAATTCATCCAGTGACCCTGCTTGGCCAGCGCTATGGCTCTGGCGTGTCTTACTGTTTCCTCCTTTGGACACACCTCCTCCACCACCATTTTTTGACGTTCGGTTACAGATGCCTGTTGCCACCGAGGTTGCCAAGACCAAATCCTTCTCTGCCCTGTTGGACGCGACCCACCATGTCATTATGGCTCAGAGCCGATTTGGCCTGTAGCACAGACGTGGCTGTGGTCCACTTCCTCCCTGTTGCTAGGGTGGGAGCAGCGCCCCTCACTATGGGGTCCCGGGAGTCCTTGAGTGACATCTCAAGCCTCACTCAAGGAGTGCAGTGTTGTTAATCCGCCTGAGGTCATTAGCCAAGTTTTGCCTTCGTTTGTCAAGTTGCCAGATATCATTGAGGTCTACATTATACCACCGTCCCAGGCTCTTGATGGACATCTCTTAGACTGTTGGAATTGGTTCTCCACTGATATAGAATTGCCAGTTTCAAGTGTATTTTGTCACAACAGTAAGAAGTCTCCAAAGGTTGATTCTGTTCATCTGAATGTAGCGTTTTCAGTCCGAAAAATGTCTCGTCACTCATCCAAGTGACTTCTTCAGTGTCAGCTGACTGCAGGTTTCCCCAATCTTATAAACAGTATATTTGCATAATGACTGAAAGTAGCCCCCTGAAGGAACAGTGGGCTTGGAGGTCAGTTCCTTCATCACAATTATGCAAATTCTCATGAACATTAATCAACAACCACAGAGAGTTAATCCCATACAGCTTATGACAAAATTTGATCCGAAGTGATTGATGGCCCTAATCACGACCTTTTGACCTCCCGCCCCTCCCCCCCGGAAGCGTGTAATGAGCGTGACGAATCGCATCCGGAGAAGGGGGGTGGGAAACCCCCCGCGTGACGAATCGCATCCTGAGAAGGGGGGGTGAACCCCGGAAGCGCGCCATCTGTTGCTAACCGTGTCGAATTGCATCCTGAGAAAGGAGGGGGGGAACCTCCGGAAGCGCGTCATCTGTTGTTGGGGAAAAAAAAAGTTTTTAGAGGGAGGGGGAAACCTCCGGAAGCGTGTCATCTGTTGTTGGGAAAAAAAGTTTTTAGAGGGAGGGGGAAACCTCCGGAAGCGCGCCATCTGTTGGAGGGGAATAAAAAAGCAGAGAGGTGGAGTCCGTCACAATTTCTAAGGCACAGACACAAGATGGATTTCCTTCTGCAGCCCTGCAACGTTCCTGTGTCCGATGAGATCTGCTCTCCCAAAGAAGAAGGCTTTGAATATGACATATTCAAATACAGCATATTTACTATGGAAGGCCTCGATCCGGACCTTATGACCCTACCGGAAATACTCCGGAAGTGTCTAGTCATTTTCAGACCTGTTGCGTCATGTTCCCTAAGCACAGCGGTGATGCAGCAGATGATTCTGTGATGTATAGAGAGACAGAGCGGATGTAATTTTACTTTCTTAAGCTGCACCGGCGTTTGTAATGGAAATAAAGAGTGACTTCCTGTAGAGATTTCAATAGTATTTTATTTTCCTATAATACAGACGCTGTAAAAAACCTTTAAGATACACCATAGCTTGTGATGAAAAGAAGAACTTTCTATCCGCTTGTAACCTACAGGCTGCCTATGTGTAAAAAACGAATAAATATCCCTTAGTGAATACTACTTTTCCTTTTGAGAGACTGAAAAACAAACCAGCGACAGGCGATCTTGTTTCACACACACACACACACACACACACACACACACACACACACACCCCGCGGGCCAAGGAGGAGTTTTTAACAATACTTTAACAATAAGTTTTCTCAATAGATAGAAAATGATGACGCTGAGGAGTCAACATCCGATATTATCATTGCTTGTAACCCGGTAAATAATTTCGTACATCTCCCCATAAAACAAGTCTTAGTGGAAAAAAGCTCATTTTCGAATAAGTTTATTAAAGCACCCCCCCTCTGTGGAAAAGAGTCAACCATGAGGCGAGTTTTGTCAACAGCAAGAACAACTGTTGCCCATAAAGTAAAACAAATATCCGCCTCAAAGTCGTATTTTACCGTTGCAGAATGTGGAAAACAGACAGCCCTCACAGGAGGCACCATAGTTAAAATATTTAAATTTCAACTAAATTTGTAGTAATGATCGGATTTCCTCACTTATCTACACCACACTCCTTGTCCTTGATTTCTTATCGTTTCTTATCGTTCCTCTGTCCCTTAATAGAAACCACATATATAGAAACTATCCTCCCTTTCAGTTGTCTTTTGCACTTCCATATCGCAAAGCAGTTACTGTAGGTTATTTTCTGCTTATGCATTAATGTAATTAATTAACTTATTTATCCTTAAGTAAGGTAATGACTTGAGTTCTAATGCTTTTTGTCTCTTGAGTTAGCTGTCAATGTGGGATTTTTTTCCCCTTTTGTTCAGTTAAAGCTGCCTTTCATTCTTCAACACAGCTTAAACTCTAATAGGTAAGCTTTCTTGTAATTTCTTAGTTCTGCAGGCTTCTTGAAAGACATCCGAGACTCTTCTTTGGATGCTGGCTGCCTTTTGTTTTGTTTTCTGTCAAGATGATCCCACACTGCTTCGATTATCTTGAGGTTCGAACCCTGGAGAGATCAATCCATGACTGATGCGTTGTTTCATCCAGGCATACTTTGACTACATTGGCAGTATGTTTGCGATAATTGTCGTACTGAAAAATGAAGTTGAAGCCAATCAGACACTACGTGGTATTACATGGTCGATCAAAATCTGGTGGAACTTTTCTACATTCATAATTTGATTAATTTGGATAAGAGCTCCAACAACACTGGCTGAAATCCAGCCTCAAAGCACGGTAGAGTATCCACGCTGTGTTAAAGACGGCTATAGACATTCACTGTTGTATCTCTCTTCGGACCTCTTCCATGCATATTTCAAATTTGGAATCATTACTCCATAAGACATATTACAGCTGATTTCTTTTTCCAGTCAATTTCTTGTGTAATTTGGCACACCTCAGCCTTATTTTTCTCTGTTCTCCTTCCTTAAGAATGGCTTATTAACAGCCACCCTTCCAACTCAGATAACTTTTGATGAGGTTTCATGAAATGTTTACAGCACTTGAGTTACTCGCCACGGCCATCCTAAATGCTAAAAACACTAAACTTTAATTCTAAATTACGTAATTAACGTTAACCAGAAAAAACAAGCCAAAGTCGAAATGTTGCTGAGCTGACCTGTGGTATGCTATGTCTTCTAAAGCACGTATAATGTAAACAGAACTGGTCTTTGCACAGAAGCCTGTGGAGCTTCATAATTAACCTCAGTGTGTGAAGAGGACTCTCCATTTAATAATAGCTGTAATAAAATGTTCTGGCCGACGGTGTTAAACGCTGCACTTGGGTCTAGCAGGGAAGATTTCAACTTTTCAATACGAATGAAGGCTGCAAACTGATTAGATTAATGTCTGATGATCTTTTCCGTGCTTCTTCAAGTTTGTAACACCAAACATATTAAAGGATGATGTAAGGCTCACAGGAAGAGTTTAATTAGACACACATTTACTATTTTCTTTATACTCTTTCTTTCTTGACATGTTTAATATGATTACTATCAGAGGAGAAAATGAACCTTGTGTAGTCTAAAAACTTTTTTATTTAATCAAACTGTAATGTTGTTGAACTCTGACGGACGTGTCTTTTAATCTTGTCAACAAATCCTTAATCATCTAAATCTGCCATTTATCATCTTGTAAAATGTTCCCTCTGCTTCTGTTGCACATCTCCCCCCGACACTCTCTGCTTCACCAGCCCTGTGCAGCTGGTTCAACCCCTGCCTGCCTCCTTAAACTGGGGTGTTTAAATCTCTTTACCTCTGTTGTGAACTTCACACAAAGTTTGTGGTAACAAAATCAAACTGACGAGGATCTCGTTTGAAAAACACACACACTCACGAGACAAAATAAAAACAGACTGCTCAAAGCAAAAGCAGAGCCCTCACAGCTGGTAGTACAAACACAGTGACAACGTGCGTATTAGATACCCTCAGTGCCAGAAGCATAAATATGAAAAAGGTGGGATCACCAAGAATATCCTAAAAATGGCGTTGAGGTGGGTGTTACAGTGAAAAAAAACAAAAAGCAGCCAAATTTTCATCTGAAAATGTTGAATTTTAGTAAAAACAATGCTCTGTAGTTTGATACTGTCGTTACAGACAAAGCAGATGTTTAAAGCCTTTGAACGCTCATTTAAAATGCGCTCATTCTCCTTATCAGCTGGAAACATTAAAGCCGTAAAATGACTTTTTCAAACGGATAAAAACTATTGAACAGCAGCAATGATGAGCCTGTACCAGAATTTGAATGTACATGTGTTGAAGGTGCGGGTCTTGTTGAATTATTAAACATACTTTCTTTAATTTTTCGAGCCACAAAAACAACAACTTTTAATTTTCTTCTGCTTGAGTCTCGGCCTCGGGTAGCTCTACTTATCATTGCTCAATCAGTTGTCTGTTTGTGCTACTTTTTCAAGGAGCAGCGGATTATTGGTAAGGGTGACTTTATGTGTTTAGCTACTTAAGTGGAAGTACTGTGGATAGTTTTACCTTACATACATAGATCTACCAATACAGCTTCTGAGGTAACTGTTTACAAAATGTTATAATCTATTCAAAGGTTCTTTGCAATTTTACATTGATAAACATTATCCTTAACACATTTGACCCGCATAAAGTGCTATGGCCATCACACTGTCATTTAGAATTGTTTAAATAACTCGTGTCTTAAGTCCTTCCATCAAACAGAAAATAAAAAAATAAAAAAAATAAAAAAGTCGCATGGATCACTTTATATTTCTAACATTTTGTGATATAAAGTCGTTCATAACAAACTGAAAGGCTGGGAGTTTAAAATGCAAACCGATGGAAGCAGCAGTAGAAGACTATAATGTCACAGAGCACACGGTGTCTATTATTGTGTAGACAATTATAAATAAGAGCTTAATAAAGATGCTTAATTTCTTAAGAAATAAACAGGTGGAGGGATCTTTATCAAAAGTGGATGTTGCATCTGTGGCTAAACCCCTGTACCCAAAAACTTTAAAAATCTACTGTGTGTGAGGCTGTGTAAGTAAAGCTTGCCCTTCACACCCGCGTGTAACAAACCATTTGTTGGGGGTTGTGGATTTGACACCTCAGCATTGTGAAAGTGGGGAAACATGTTTCTGGCTGTGCATAAGATTTCTGCTTACAACTTAGAATCTCAGTTCTAAATGAAATTCAGATGTTTTTTAAGTATGGCTAATGTATTGTTTGACTTCTAAGGCACGCACACACACACGCACACACACGCACACGAACAACAACACCAACACAGAGAAGAAGAAGAGGGGGTCGGCAGACTATGAATAAATCTACATACTCTGATATATGGTATGTGTTTTATAAAAACCTACTCTACACCAGCTGAGGAAGTAATTAAACACAATGTTTTGCCAAGTTTCCCCTCTGGGAAAAAGTCTGTCTTCATTTATTCAGTTATTGTACTAATGTATGCACATTTCTATGCTATTAAAGGTACTGAAAAGCTTTACTTACACAATACTTTGGGTACTGAGTTGACTTACAACAAAGACATTATGCTGAAATGCTGAAAAAAAAAAAATATATATATATATATTATAAACTATATAAATAAAAAGTACTTTTAATAAATTAAATTATTTTTTCACATGAAAACAATATTTATATTAATAAATTCTCGTTTAACAGAAATCTCTGATAATGTTTGTGGTGTCAGCTTTTTCCTTTTCAAACTGTGCGAGAGAAGAAGTATCTCATGACATTCACGCCTAATGTGTTCAGCATATTCTGCACAGTCTGCATCGTCACTGGTACCTGTTTAAGGCTGACGGGGGGTTGAACAGCAGGCTCTGGACACGGGCCCCAGTGAGGAACCTGAGCCCTGATGATGGGGAGGGTGAGTGCAAACACCAGAGCCAAAGGTAGCTTCATGGTAAAGATGTGGCTTTATTACCTAAAGAGAGTATGAAAGAAAAGCAGGTAAGGTAACACAAACCAAAAGAAACATGGCCAACGCAAACAAGATTACTGCTACATCAACTCAGGCAACATTTTTCTTGGCAGAAATAATCTAATATTAACTAATTTATAGTTTAATCCTTCGCATGTATCTCCACAGATTTCTCTTACCTCTGTGTTCCAGTGGTTCAGATATGTGCTCTGTCTTTAGAGATAGAGAGACAAGGCCGTGTGACCGATGGTGACATGGAACTGAATCTGAGCCCCAAAGAGAGAATAAGAGTTATGCTTTTGCACCATATTGTGTTTTCACCGTTCTTTCATAGCAAGAAGAATGATTTTCAGTCAAATGATCCCTACAATCAGTATATTTAATTTCAAAATCAGCCACCCTGGAAATCAACCTACCATCTGGATAATTGTCAGATACTTCTTCCACCACAGGTACTTTTGGATCTTAGGTCCACAGGAGGCAAGACTGTAATACAGGTACATCAGGACATGGATCATCGCATTCATATGTGCACCAAAGAATGCTGCAGTAGAAGAAACAATAAGTTTTTAATTTTGTTCTGCTTACTATAGTTAAAAAAAATCTTAAACTGAGTTGCTCTGAACTCCTGCTGTCTGTATCCAATAAAAAGGCAATAGTTGAGGGGGTGGGAGATACAAACAAGTGTAGGTCCAGGGGCCCATGAATCCAGATTAAACTATCCAAGCTACATATGACGATACTATGCTTGTGGGTTTCAGTGAAATTTGTCATCTAGCTTCCTCATCAGGGTTCAGACTCAGTTTACTCTCAGTCACAATCATCTACTTGCAAATATACATATAGCTGCACCTGTGTTTACTAATTAGCAAGTGATAGCGTGTTATCATGCTAAATACATACTGTGAACATGATAAACATTGTACCCAATAGTAAACTTCAGCGATTAAATGCTATTACTCTCAACATGTTGCCTTGTTGGCATTAGCACTTAGCTCAAAGTGCTCCTCTGCCAATGGTATACCTTTACAGAGTTGCTAGCATGGCTGTTAATATGCAGATGCATATTATAAAAAAAAAAAAAAAAAAATAAGCTCAACAAACAACAATAATGAATACATTAACCAGTAGTGAATAAAAGGTTTATAGACAAGTAGCTCCACATGTTTGGTTTAGCTTCCTGAAGCATCCACCAAGGCATTTGTGTCTCTTCCCAGCCCTCACCCAGTATAAACCACAAAACTACAGAGCCGATGAAGGCTTTATCAACAGCAATGCTGATAAATTCATATATATATCATATAGCTGATGTCTGCTGTGTTGTAAGCTACTCACACTGTCCTCCTGCCACCCACTTGATGCCAATCCACCAGAGCGTGAACATGGAGCAATGATGGTAGACGTGCAGGAAGGTGACCTGGTTAAATTTTTTCCTCAGGATGAAAAACACAGTGTCTAGATACTCAATGCCTTTGGAGATGAAATACCTCCACAGAGTTCCTGCCACCTGACTCCCGCAGAAATAAAGAAGGGGAAGAAAAAGACTGTTAACATATGAACATATATGATCAAGAGCTACATGTGTGTGAACTCTGATTTTGGAAATCCTAACCTCGACCCGAGACTGACTCACTTGTGGTTTCTGTTTCAAACTACGTCATAGAGCAACAGGAAGGAAGGTGAAACTGAACACCATTCAACTCCGGCTTGTACTTTTTTCTGATAACAGACCCGTGCTCTAAATGTATGGATGCCTCTCATGTTTCTAAAAGCTCTCTGAGTGACGTGTCCCTGGCAGGCTGACTGTAATTTTCTGAACCATGGGTACAGTGGAGAATTATTAACAGGTAGGGATCTGGTTCCAAGGAAACTAATTATTGTAGACACAAAAGTCTTAAGATAGTAAGTTACATAAACAGCTGAAGTCCCACTACTATATTCAGAGTTTATCTATGCAAGCGTGTGTGTGTGTGTGTGTGTGTGTGTGTGTGTGTGTGTGTGTGTGTGTGTGTGTGTGTGTGTGTGCAGTCGGGAGAGTTGGGGTATCCAATTTCCTTTTTTTGAATGCCTTCTTGTGAACGCTGTCTGTTTTCCACATTCTGCAACGGTAAAATACGACTTAGAGGCGGATATTTGTTTTACCTTATGGGCAACAGTTGTCTGGCTTTGTTCTTGCTGTTGACAAAACTCGCCTCATGGTTGACTCTGAGAAAAAAACTCTTTCCCACAGAGGGGAATAAACTTATTCGAATATGAGCTTTTTTCCACTAAGACTTGTTTTATGGCGAGATGTACGAAATTATTTACCGGGTTACAAGCAATGATAATATCGGATGTTGACTCCTCAGCGTCATCATTTTCTATCTATTGAGAAATCCCATTGTAAAAGTAATGAAGAAAAAAACTATTCTGCCGTCTCACTCCTCCTTGACCCGCGGTGTGTGTGTGTGTGTGTGTGTGTGTGTGTGTGTGTGCCTTCTGTTTTCCGCATTCTGCAACGGTAAAATATGACTTTGAGACGGATATTTGTTTTACCAAATGGACAATTGCTGTTGACAAAACTCGCCTCATGGTTGACTCTTTCCCACAGAGGGGGGTGCTTTAATAAACTTATTCGAATATGAGCTTTTTTTTCCGCTAAGGCTTATTTTAGGGGAGGAGATGTACGAAATTATTTACCGGGTTACAAGCAATGATAATATCGGATGTTGACTCCTCAGCGTCATCATTTTCTATCTATTGAGAAAACTTATTGTTAAAGTATTGAAGAAAAAAAACTCCTCCTTGGCCCGCGGGGTGTGTGTGTGTGTGTGTGTGTGTGTGTGTGTGTGTGTGTGTGTGTGTGTGTGTGTGAAACAAGATCGCCTGTCGCTGGTTTGTTTTTCAGTCTCTCAAAAGGAAAAGTAGTATTCACTAAGGGATATTTATTCGTTTTTTACACATAGGCAGCCTGTAGGTTACAAGCGGATAGAAAGTTCTTCTTTTCATCACAAGCTATGGTGTATCTTAAAGGTTTTTTACAGCGTCTGTATTATAGGAAAATAAAATACTATTGAAATCTCTACAGGAAGTCACTCTTTATTTCCATTACAAACGCCGGTGCAGCTTAAGAAAGTAAAATTACACCCGCTCTGTCTCTCTATACATCACAGAATCAGCTGCTGCATCACCGCTGTGCTTAGGGAACATGACGCAACAGGTCTGAAAATGACTAGACACTTCCGGAGTATTTCCGGTAGGGTCATAAGGTCCGGATCGAGATTGAATATGTCATATTCAAAGCCTTCTTCTTTGGGAGAGCAGATCTCATCGGACACAGGAACGCTGCTGGGCTGCAGAAGGAAATCCATCTTGTGTCTGTGCCTTAGAAATTGTGACGGACTCCACCTCTCTGCTTTTTTATTCTCCTCAAACAGATGGCGCGCTTCCGGAGGTTTCCCCCTCCCCTCTAAAAACTTTTTTTTCCCAACAACAGATGACGCGCTTCCGGAGGTTCCCCCCCTCCTTTCTCAGGATGCAATTCGACACGGTTAGCAACAGATGGCGCGCTTCCGGGGTTCACCCCCCCTTCTCAGGATGCAATTCGACACGCGGGGGGTTTCCCACACCCCTTCTCCGGATGCGATTCGTCACGCTCATTACACGCTTCCGGGGGGGAGGGGCGGGAGGTCAAAAGGTCGTGATTAGGGCCATCAATCACTTCGGATCAAATTTTGTCATAAACTGTATGAGATTAACTCTCTAACCACTGATCAAAGACCCATGAGTAGAAGGAAGAAAGAAGTGCCAAGATACAATTGTCAGAAGTGAGATTCGAACCCACGCCTCCAGGTGAGACTGCGTCCTGAACGCAGCGCCTTAGACCGCTCGGCCATCCTGACACATTGCAGCAGCCAACTAGTTGAATAATCCCACGCAGTTGCTGATTTCCATTTGACATACTTGTATGTTAAGTGCATGTAATAAACAAATAAAAATAATTACTAAGAAAATATATTGATTTAAAAGTTTGTGTTAAATGTTGTAAGTCAGATCGAAATAGAAAGATCAGGTGTGGTGGACAGGAATGATTAGATGTCAACAACTTGATTGGATGGCCAAAGTGTGAAATGTGACGTCCTGTGAGGGAAGCGTGAAAAAGCGTGAGCAGGTATAAAAAGACATTCTGGGTTCTTCTATTTTGTCTTTTGCGAGATGAGCAGTTGGGAAGGTTGGATCTAAGAGGTTCACAGTTGAAAGTTCAAGCAGACACGCTAGAGGGGGAACCACAGCCCAACCTGTGAACTGGTTTCAAATGAATGCCCAGCTGCTTTCCTGTTGGGTGATTTTCATCAACACAGAACACGGGGATAAATGCATTTTTGGTTCCATCCTCTCTCCTCACCAAGGAAATGTCCTACTTTGAGTTTGTCTCCACCTGCTGGGCGGTGGCGTGTTTAGAGTGGAGGATGTAGTTGCAGCTGTCCTGCAGGTGGAGGTGGTGCCGGACAAGCAGAGCAGCAGATTTGTGAGTGTTTTGGACTTGAATTAAAAAGACCAAGACATGCTGATGAGGCTGCTGTGTGATCTAGAGACAAGTATAAGGATGTGTATAAAGATTGGGTCTAGCTGTATTGCTCAGGCTGCGCTACAGCATCTATTCACAGGTGCGATCCCACTACTGAGCGACACGGGGGCTTTGACCTGCTCCGTCTCCGACCTGGGCCGGTGCACCCCTCCTTAGGTGACCTGGTGGTCTCAGGTTCCCCCAGGATCACCATATCAATGCCGAACGCAATGCGGACACCCGATCGACATAGCCTGCTGCAGCTCAGAGCTCCTGAGCTCAAACAATCCTCAAACCTCAGCCTCGCGGTAGCTTGGATTACAGGTACGCGCCACCGCACCCGGCGAGAAGCACTTACGTTAACAGGGCTTTTAACCATGTCTGAGGTAACATCAT
The DNA here is from genome assembly GCF_041146795.1 of Maylandia zebra. Taxonomy (NCBI): domain Eukaryota; kingdom Metazoa; phylum Chordata; class Actinopteri; order Cichliformes; family Cichlidae; genus Maylandia; species Maylandia zebra. The sequence goes on from NC_135180.1 coordinate 9,393,146, forward strand.
GACACTATCCTGCTGCCCATCATTAGCAAAGTTGTAATGATGGGCAGCAAAGATGAGGAATGAATGGTGCACAATTGTTATATGCAAGTTTTTAGAAAGCTCGTGGTTAACCCAAGAGTATTTTGTCACAATATCAAGAAGAGTAAAGCTTCAATGTCAGAAGTGGGATTCAAAGCCACACCTCGAGGGGAGACTGCAACCTGAACGCAGCGCCTTAGACCGCTCAGCCATTCTGACATTGCAGTGCCAGTTTGGTGGAGGTTACCACTGTTAGATACTTTGGAAGAAACACACATTATCCTTCTCATAACACATATAGCAGCTGTTCAGCCATGGAAACGTAGTGCGAATAATCTACAATGTCATGCATACTGATCATTTGGCTGAATACTTTTAGACAGGTTGCCATGACATGACAGTTCACACAGTTTCACATCGGTTCCATGGTGTAATGGTTAGCACTCTGGACTTTGAATCCAGCGATCCGTGTTCAAACCTCGGTGGGACCTGCTTATTGGGAGGTGATACCATACTGCATGTCACATAGTGATAACTTGTTCTTGGTCGCCAAGCGGGCGAAGGCACTGCGTTAAGGTCGCAGTCTCCTCTGAAGGCGTTTGTTCGAATATAGCAGCTGTTCAGCCATGTAAACACATACTACGAAGCTCGTGGCGCCCACTTTCTGTGCTGACTTTGAGGTCGGAAGAGGTTTGGAGCTGTACAGTTAGTGAGTCAGCAGAGTGTTTGTGACTTTTGCGCACAAGCGCACCTCAGCACTCGGATACTCCAATCTGTAACTTTGTGTGGGTTGTAACTGAATTTCAGACAGCTCTTTAGTACCACATAGTGACTGACAAGTGAAGGAACTCTTTAGTGATTGACAAGTGTTTTGTAAAGGCAGACGTCATGGTTAGCTGCTTGATTTTATAAAGCTCTCACAGAAAACACAAGTCATACAGAAATTCAATGTGCCAGAGAAGACATGCAGTATGGTTTCACCCCCCAAAAATCAGGTCCCACCGATTTCACCAGATTTCACTCCATAAGAGTTTCCTCTTTTCAAAACTCTCCCAATTCATCCAGTGACCCTGCTTGGCCAGCGCTATGGCTCTGGCGTGTCTTACTGTTTCCTCCTTTGGACACACCTCCTCCACCACCATTTTTTGACGTTCGGTTACAGATGCCTGTTGCCACCGAGGTTGCCAAGACCAAATCCTTCTCTGCCCTGTTGGACGCGACCCACCATGTCATTATGGCTCAGAGCCGATTTGGCCTGTAGCACAGACGTGGCTGTGGTCCACTTCCTCCCTGTTGCTAGGGTGGGAGCAGCGCCCCTCACTATGGGGTCCCGGGAGTCCTTGAGTGACATCTCAAGCCTCACTCAAGGAGTGCAGTGTTGTTAATCCGCCTGAGGTCATTAGCCAAGTTTTGCCTTCGTTTGTCAAGTTGCCAGGTATCATTGAGGTCTACATTATACCACCGTCCCAGGCTCTTGATGGACATCTCTTAGACTGTTGGAATTGGTTCTCCACTGATATAGAATTGCCAGTTTCAAGTGTATTTTGTCACAACAGTAAGACGTCTCCAAAGGTTGATTCTGTTCATCTGAATGTAGCGGTTTCAGTGGGAAAAATGTCTCGTCACTCATCCAAGTGACATCTTCAGTGTCAGCTGACTGCAGGTTTCCCCAATCTTATAAACAGTATATTTGCATAATGACTGAAAGTAGCCCCCTGAAGGAACAGTGGGCTTGGAGGTCAGTTCCTTCATCACGATTATGCAAATTCTCATGACCATTAATCAACAACCACTGATCAAAGACCCATGAGTAGAAGGAAGAAAGAAGTGCCAAGATACAATTGTCAGAAGTGGGATTCGAACCCACGCCTCCAGGTGAGACTGCGACCTGAACGCAGCGCCTTAGACCGCTCGGCCATCCTGACACATTGCAGCAGCCAACTAGTTGAATAATCCCACGCAGTTGCTGATTTCCATTTGACATACTTGTATGTTAAGTGCATGTAATAAACAAATAAAAATAATTACTAAGAAAATATATTGATTTAAAAGTTTGTGTTAAATGTTGTAAGTCAGATCGAAATAGAAAGATCAGGTGTGGTGGACAGGAATGATTAGATGTCAACAACTTGATTGGATGGCCAAAGTGTGAAATGTGACGTCCTGTGAGGGAAGCGTGAAAAAGCGTGAGCAGGTATAAAAAGACATTCTGGGTTCTTCTATTTTGTCTTTTGCGAGATGAGCAGTTGGGAAGGTTGGATCTAAGTGGTTCACAGTTGAAAGTTCAAGCAGACACGCTAGAGGGGGAACCACAGCCCAACCTGTGAACTGGTTTCAAATGAATGCCCAGCTGCTTTCCTGTTGGGTGATTTTCATCAACACAGAACACGGGGATAAATGCATTTTTGGTTCCATCCTCTCTCCTCACCAAGGAAATGTCCTACTTTGAGTTTGTCTCCACCTGCTGGGCGGTGGCGTGTTTAGAGTGGAGGATGTAGTTGCAGCTGTCCTGCAGGTGGAGGTGGTGCCGGACAAGCAGAGCAGCAGATTTGTGAGTGTTTTGGACTTGAATTAAAAAGACCAAGACATGCTGATGAGGCTGCTGTGTGATCTAGAGACAAGTATAAGGATGTGTATAAAGATTGGGTCTAGCTGTATTGCTCAGGCTGCGCTACAGCATCTATTCACAGGTGCGATCCCACTACTGAGCGACACGGGGGCTTTGACCTGCTCCGTCTCCGACCTGGGCCGGTGCACCCCTCCTTAGGTGACCTGGTGGTCTCAGGCTCCCCCAGGATCACCATATCAATGCCGAACGCAATGCGGACACCCGATCGACATAGCCTGCTGCAGCTCAGAGCTCCTGAGCTCAAACAATCCTCAAACCTCAGCCTCCCGGTAGCTTGGATTACAGGCACGCGGCACCAGACACGGCGAGAAGCACTTACGTTATCAGGGCTTTTAACCATGTCTGAGGTAACATCATGACACTATCCTGCTGCCCATCATTAGCAAAGTTGTAATGATGGGCAGCAAAGATGAGGAATGAATGGTGCACAATTGTTATATGCAAGTTTTTAGAAAGCTCGTGGTTAACCCAAGAGTATTTTGTCACAATATCAAGAAGAGTAAAGCTTCAATGTCAGAAGTGGGATTCAAAGCCACACCTCCAGGGGAGACTGCAACCTGAACGCAGCATCTTAGACCGCTCAGCCATTCTGACATTGCAGTGCCAGTTTGGTGGAGGTTACCACTGTTAGATACTTTGGAAGAAACACACATTATCCTTCTCATAACACATATAGCAGCTGTTCAGCCATGGAAACGTAGTGCGAATAATCTACAATGTCATCCATACTGATCATTTGGCTGAATACTTTTAGGCAGGTTGCCATGACATGACAGTTCACACAGTTTCACATCGGTTCCATGGTGTAATGGTTAGCACTCTGGACTTTGAATCCAGCGATCCGTGTTCAAATCTCGGTGGGACCTGCTTATTGGGAGGTGAAACCATACTGCATGTCACATAGTGATAACTTGTTCTTGGTCGCCAAGCGGTCGAAGGCACTGCGTTAAGGTCGCAGTCTCCTCTGAAGGCGTTTGTTCGAATATAGCAGCTGTTCAGCCATGTAAACACATACTACGAAGCTCGTGGCGCCTACTTTCTGTGCTGACTTTGAGGTCGGAAGAGGTTTGGAGCTGTACAGTTAGTGAGTCAGCAGAGTGTTTGTGACTTTTGCGCACAAGCGCACCTCAGCACTCGGATACTCCAATCTGTAACTTTGTGTGGGTTGTAACTGAATTTCAGACAGCTCTTTAGTACCACATAGTGACTGACAAGTGAAGGATAACTTTAGTGATTGACAAGTGTTTTGTAAAGGCAGACGTCATGGTTAGCTGCTTGATTTTATAAAGCTCTCACAGAAAACACAAGTCATACAGAAATTCAATGTGCCAGAGAAGACATGCAGTATGGTTTCACCCCCCAAAAATCAGGTCCCACCGATTTCACCAGATTTCACTCCATAAGAGTTTCCTCTTTTCAAAACTCTCCCAATTCATCCAGTGACCCTGCTTGGCCAGCGCTATGGCTCTGGCGTGTCTTACTGTTTCCTCCTTTGGACACACCTCCTCCACCACCATTTTTTGACGTTCGGTTACAGATGCCTGTTGCCACCGAGGTTGCCAAGACCAAATCCTTCTCTGCCCTGTTGGACGCGACCCACCATGTCATTATGGCTCAGAGCCGATTTGGCCTGTAGCACAGACGTGGCTGTGGTCCACTTCCTCCCTGTTGCTAGGGTGGGAGCAGCGCCCCTCACTATGGGGTCCCGGGAGTCCTTGAGTGACATCTCAAGCCTCACTCAAGGAGTGCAGTGTTGTTAATCCGCCTGAGGTCATTAGCCAAGTTTTGCCTTCGTTTGTCAAGTTGCCAGGTATCATTGAGGTCTACATTATACCACCGTCCCAGGCTCTTGATGGACATCTCTTAGACTGTTGGAATTGGTTCTCCACTGATATAGAATTGCCAGTTTCAAGTGTATTTTGTCACAACAGTAAGAAGTCTCCAAAGGTTGATTCTGTTCATCTGAATGTAGCGTTTTCAGTGGGAAAAATGTCTCGTCACTCATCCAAGTGACTTCTTCAGTGTCAGCTGACTGCAGGTTTCCCCAATCTTATAAACAGTATATTTGCATAATGACTGAAAGTAGCCCCCTGAAGGAACAGTGGGCTTGGAGGTCAGTTCCTTCATCACGATTATGCAAATTCTCATGACCATTGATCAACAACCACTGATCAAAGACCCATGAGTAGAAGGAAGAAAGAAGTGCCAAGATACAGTTGTCAGAAATGGGATTCGAACCCATGCCTCTAGGTGAGACTGCGACCTGAACGCAGCGTCTTAGACCGCTCAGCCATTCCATAAGAGTTTCCTCTTTTCAAAACTCTCCCAATTCATCCAGTGACCCTGCTTGGCCAGCGCTATGGCTCTGGCGTGTCTTACTGGTTCCTCCTTTCGACACACCTCCTCCACCACCATTTTTTGACGTTCGGTTACAGATGCCTGTTGCCACCGAGGTTGCCAAGACCAAATCCTTCTCTGCCCTGTTGGACGCGACCCACCAATGGCACTGTCATCTTACATTATTTTCACTCTCTTCGTTGTAAATGTTAAATTCACCTTGAAGAGGTGATTGTTCAGAAAAAAAAAAGTACACTACTTTAAAATGATGGTTCCCTCTAAAAGGATAAAGTCAAGCACCCAGACCCCCACTTTAGGCATCAAAAGTTACATTTTTCCTTTAATACTGAAGACTCACAGATTTTACCAGGTCTTTACACATACACACACACACACACACACTGTGCATTATTTACATGTCATTGCTTGGATTTGAAAAAAACTTTCTCCATTGTCAATAGATGGACAAGGAGAGAGCTCGAGAAAGCTGGTTTGCATTGTCTGCTCACGTTAGGTAGCAAGAAGGACAACCCAGCATACCTGAAGATGTTTATTACACAGAGTCTTCTTAATATTTTTATCTGTTTTATTAATGATTTAATTAAAATGTTTTGATGGACTTGATCCACATTTCCAATTTATTAGAATGAACTTCTGTTTGCCATTTCTTTGGGTTTTCCTCCACAGTGTTACATCTGAGTACTTAGAAAACCTTACAGCTGAGTAATGTGTGAGCAGATGCCATTAATTTTTAGTCTGTCTTCATTCAGTCTTACTGAAATTGACTATTTTTCCTTGCTGAGCAGTCTCGCTGTAATATGGAAGTTTGATTTGTGGTGGAGCTGTAATCTGCAAATACAGTCTGCATCTCCACCTGTTCATTTATTTTTGAGGCTGTTCACTGGTTTCCTTGAGTGCCTTGCAAAAGGTGCTTACACCTCTGGTGTGGTGGTTATGTTATTCATACTTCACACAGGTACTCTCTAGTATAATATGTATATGCAGTGTTTCATTTTACAGTATACTGCAATGATCGTCCTTCAAGGTAATTTGAACCATCAGACACTCAATACCCTTTGAATTGTTTTTCTGCGCCAGTTTGAAGTTTGAACATTTCCAGTTTAGAAATATCTCTATTTATAGAAGGAAAACTAAACTAAAGTCAGGCTTTATTTGACAAGCATATGCTGGCATCCATGAAAGAGTGAAATTTAGATGCAGACACTCTCCCATGATGCCAGTGGTTTTACTTGGAACCCCTGTTGGTAATGACAAATGCGGTTTTTCAAACCTTAGCTCATGATTAATAGTAGGTAGGTCAGCTACCACCTCCATAGAGAACAACCTCCATTAGGGTTTAAATAGCTGGGACTCTTCACCTTTTTGTTTTTCAAGCTGAACAAACCTCTTGGATGAGAAGTGAAATGTTTTAAAGGAGTCCAGCTGCCTCTCTTAAGACAAACATGACCTGATTGACTAGGAACCTACACAGACATGGAGTCAGCATGTCTTGTAGATTTCAAACGACATGCAGATAATGTAAAGACTGTATCCAGTCTTTGTTTATCTTGGGTCTGTGTTTGTGTCCTTCCTGGCAGATAGAACAGTTCATTTTACCTGAGATTTACTGCTTAAAGCACATATGATAAAACACTAAATGGATCCAGGCAATCAAGATTTGAGACTTGCAACATAAGAAAATGTAATTTTTCAGAAGCTGACCACGCTGCAGCTGTCAGCCAGCGACCAGGACAGCGAGCCGGGCGAGCTCATCTACTGCGTCACCAAACAGACGAGACTGGGACACCTCGAGCATGCTGCCAGTCCAGGTAGACCAGACCTATATGTTAGTGTTTTTAGAAAGGACGCAAAAGTAAAGATGAAAGCCAAACTAAACCAAACCAAACTTTTCCCACCGCTTTGTGAGTAGTTGGCATCCAACATGCAAACTGCAGATGACTATGGCAATCTGATTGCAACCAAAGCAAATTTGAAACTTTGTTACTTATTACCGTTGTTTGGAATAGATAGGAATATAGGGAATTATAAATTTTTATTTAAAGACAGTGTCATGGTCCTGGGCCATGTGGGCCCAGTATTCTTAGTTTCTTATATTTTTGTATTTCGTTCCTTATTTAGGCCATGTTTCCTAAGTTGTCCTGTTGTGTTGTTCCTTATTTGACTTCCCTTTGTGACTTTTATTCCCTGTGTGCCCCTCTATGTATCTGTGAGCCCTCATCTCCCCTCCTTGTTTCATTCCATGTTTCCCCAGCCCACTATGCCCGCGCTCTCTCTCTCCTCCTGTTTGCACCTGTGTACTTCCTGTTTTACTTTGACAGTCTCCCGTCAGTGTTGTTTACTCCTGCCATGTCTTGTTATGTTTATCTGTGTCAGCTGTGTTCCCATGTGTGGCAACTTCCCCTGATCATCCCTCTTGTGTATTTAGTCTCTGTGTTTCATGTAGTCTGTGTCGCGTCGTCTGTGTTACCACCCCCTGTGTTCCGTATCTCCAGCTATAGCTTTTCCTTAGTTTATGTCCAGTTTAGGTTTCTGTTTGAACTATTACTCTTATGCTGCCCTCACTCTGTTTTGTTCCTTTCATCAGCCAGAATAAAAGGCTCGCTTTTGTTTAACTCCACTCCTGCATCCTCGCTTGTGTTCGCTCCTGGGTCCACCACACACATTTCCGCACGGTCTGCGGAGGCAGACCGTGACAGACAGGACTCTCATGTTTTCATTTCTAGTCTTTAAAACCTGTCTCTATCCATCTAGTATTAATTCTTTCTGGGAAACAAGTATGTATATTATGCACACACACAAACACACATGCAGCTATTACCTATTTCTTGTTTTTATACCTAGGATGAATTATTGTTGAATGAAGACATTTTTCAAACACATGTAAAATGTGCGCAATTGTGTTTATTGGGTAAAGGAAAAGGCAGAAGGGGGGGGGGATGGGGGGATAGAAAGAATGAAAGAGCGAGATGAGAGAAAACCCCAACAATCCCCTCTGAGCAAGCACCAGGCGACAGTGGATAGGAAAAACTCCTTTTAAAGTGAAAGAAACCTAAAGGAGAAACCTATGGCAGAACCAGGCTCAGGAGGGGGCAGTCAACTGCCGGGACTGGTCGGGGGGTGAGGGTGAAAAAAGTAAAAGGAGGGAGGGGAAGGGGGGAAATGAAGATGGAATAGAGGTGGAGGAAGACGAGGTTACATCAGGTGAGAAGCAGCAGTGCCCCTCCTCCAGAACCAGTGGAAGCGTTTTTTCTTCTTTTTCAAATACTCTTCCACGAGCACTTTTTTTTCAATGATGAGGGTTTTCAGCTCATCGATTGTTTCTGCGTTTTCTTTCTCGTTTGTTGCATCTTTTCACCATGTCTTCTAATTAATCTTGTTTTTCTTTAAGCTTGTCTTTCAGTTCTTTAACTGTTGCCTCCTCTATTCGCTTTGCCTTGTGCACATCTGTGTGCATGTCTTCCAGCTGCTGCTTTCTCTTCTGGGTTTCTTGAAGTCTACACTGCAGGTCTTTATGTGTTTTCTGTTGTTCTTGCTTTTGCGCCTGGATTTCAGTGTTTTTGTACTTCAAGGTCTTAGAAAGTTCCTCAAGTTCGGTATTTTTTCTCAGCATCTCATTGATGCTACTCTGCATCGCTGAGCATTGTTTTTCCAGTTTTTTCTTTCTTCTTCCAGTACAGTTGTTTTGTACTTCGTTTCGTTATACAATTCTTGGAGTGCTTGATTTTTCCTCTGGAGATTAAGTCTTTCTTCTTCCTGTTGTATTTTCTGTTGGTCTTTTTCTTGAAGCAGCTCTTTATTTCCATGCACTTTTTTATCAAGCCTGATTTGGAGCAATCTGTGTTTTTCCTCCATCTTGTCAAGCTTGGAGTCCATTTCCTTCTGTTTCATTTCCATTTTCTTCTTGTCTTGAAGCAACTGTTGACTTTTGTGCAGAGTTTTGTCATGTTTCACCTGCAGCGCTTTGTATTTTTCCTCCATGGCTTGGAGTTTGCTCTGCAGGTCTCTCTGCTCTACGGGCTCTTGTTTCCTGTCTTGGAGGATCTCTTTATTTCTCTCCAGAGCTTCATCGAGTAGTACTTGCAAGCCTTCATTTTGTTTCTCAATGTTCCTCAGCTTGCAATCCATTTCTTCCTTTTGTATTTTCTGTTGGTCTTTCTCGTGAAGCAACTCTTTATTTCTCTCCAGAGCTTCATCAAGCATCATTTGCAAGCCTTCATTCTGTTTCTTGATGTGCCTCAGCTTGCAATCCATTTCTTCCTTTTGTATTTTCTGTTGGTCTTTCTCGTGAAGCAACTCTTTGTTTTTGAGCAGTGTTTCCTCAAGAGTTATTTGGAGCATTTTCAGTTCTTCTCCCAAGACTTCAAGCTTGGAGTCCGTTTCTTTCTCGAGCATTTCTTGTTCCTCTCTCTCTTGAATGAACTCTTTATTTCAGTGCACTGTTTTATCAAGCTTGATTTGGAGCAAACTGTGTTTTTCCTCCATCTCGTCAAGCTTGGAGTCCATTTCCTTCTGTTTCGTTTCCATTTTCTTCTTGTCTTGAAGCAACTGTTGACTTTTGTGCAGAGTTTTGTCATGTTTCACCTGCAGCGCTTTGTATTTTTCCTCCATGGCTTGGAGTTTGCTCTGCATGTCTCTCTGCTGTGTGGACTGTTGCTTCTATTCTTGGTGGATTTCTTTCAGTTTTTCCAGAGCTTCGTCAAGCTTCCCTTGGAGCTCCTGATTCTTCTTGACCATGTTTTCCTGTTTTATGCACTCTTTTTTCTCCTTTTGGAGCAGATCTTTATTTTTTTCCAGAGCTCCATCAAGCTTTTCTTGGAGCTCCTGATTCTTCTTGAGCATTTTATCCCCTTTAATGCTCTCTTTTTTCTCATTTTGGAGCAGATCTTTAATTTTTTCTAGAGCTTCATCAAGCTTTTCTTGGAGCTCGTGATTCTTCTTATCTTGGAGAGCCCATTGTTTCTCCTCAATAATACCTTCCCTTTCCTGAAGCTGGTAGGATAATTTTTCTAATTCAGCACTCTTTCTCTCATTTTCTTCTGTCAGGATCTTAATCTTTTCTCTGTTCATGAGATTTTCCTTCTCCATTTCTTCCAATCGCTTTTCCTCTAATTCTACGTGTTTGTCCCAAGGAAGAGAGCTGATGTAAGGGTCTAGGGACTCATACCATGGAATAGAGCTGGGGTCAGCTTCTTGTCTTTCTTGCTCTTTCTGAGACATGTTGGAGTCTGTATACCATGAGTACGAAAAGGATCCAAATGTTTGAAAATGCTTTACTGGTGAACATTTGAATGCTGCTAACATAAGTGCTGCAAATAACGGACTAAAAGTTGTACCTCCTCACCCCTACTTAAGAATTCATGAGGATCAAAGCTTCAAAGGATCAAAGCTTTAGAAGCCTGTGACATCAGAATTCCGTAAACCAATGAGGTTCTTACATGACTTTTGAATGAGGATAATTCCATCCATCCATCTTCATCCGCTTTATCCGGGGCCGGGTCGCGGGGCAGCAGCCTAAGCAAAGAGGCCCAGACCTCCCTCTCCCCAGCCACCTCCTCCAGCTTATCCGGGGGAATACCAAGGCGTTCCCAGGCCAGCCGAGAGATATAATCTCTCCAGCGTGTCCTGGGTCTGCCCCGGGGCCTCCTCCCGGTGGGACATGCCTGGAACACTTCACCCAGGAGGCGCCCAGGGGGCATCCTTGTCAGATGCCCGAACCACCTCAGCTGGCTCCTTTCGATGTGGAGCAGCAGCTGCTCTACTCTGAGCCCCTCCCGGATGGCCGAACTTCTCACCCTATCTCTAAGGGAGAGGCCAGCCACCCTTCGGAGGAAGCTCATTTCTGCCGCTTGTATCCGCGATCTCGTTCTTTTGGTCACTACCCACAGCTCGTGGCCATAGGTGAGGGTAGGGACTATTAGATTATTCTGTTATTATATGTTACCTTATATATGTAATCAAAGTAGTTGAATTAGAATACTGCTGTAGATCATATTATACCCTTTAATATAGAGTGTGTGATCTGTATGTAGTTTAGTTCTCATTATACTTTTGAGTTAAAAGAACATATTCACTGATTAGTTTATTAGATAAGTGTGCATCACTCTGTATCCTTGATCTGCTGTGAATGTATTACATGCTTAATTGTTGAATCATGAAAAGAAGGTTGTAAGCAGGAGACTCTGTGTCTAAGACAGGGGAGATAGACAGACCACATTCCACACCCCCACCTTACAGAAAGCAGAGAAACAACTGCCGAGGTCATAACTTAGGCGCCGTAAGAGAGAAAGAATGTTAATGTTTGGTCTTTTACGACTAGGTGGGGGCCACTAGAGACTATAAAAAGCTGAGCAACCCGTCACCATTTTGAGACTTGCTGTGACCCTCTGCAGGCAGGTCTCCCCATCATGATGGTTCTTATGCTCTTAAGTGTTGAATTGTATGGAAATAAATGATTGTTGATTGAGCATTTATACACCGAGTATTGTCCTTCCTTCAGCCCAAAGATTCAAAGAATTGGGAGATTTCAACAACTTGGTGCCGTGTGACCCGGATCTTTGGTGTGCTGAGGAGGGGCAGATTTGGCCTTTGGTGAGATCGTGAGGCGAGGTGAACAGAGGACCGGTCCAAATATAAAAAGGTAAGCACAGCCTGTTGTATTATGAATACCAAATGTGCATATTGGGCTTTCCAAATTAATCTGTTCACTGAGTTACATGTATCTTCACATTAAATTTGTCGGTGTCTGGTTTTTGGCGCAAGATACTAACAACATAAGTTGAGGCTGAATTCCAGTGTGTTAAATAAACTGCTTCTACCGAGATACTAATAACATACTACGTTGGACTAGTTGCAGTAAACTGCTTCTACCGAGATACTAATAACATACTACGTTGGACTAGTTGCAGCCACTTTACCTTCCACATTTAATTTTGTCTAATACTGGCTTCTGTAGCAATAATACATTAGAATTTCTTCTGGAGACGCGGCCATTAGTTCAGTACATTGAAGTCGAGGTTTTGAAGTTTGTTTATGGTGTCGGTTAAGTCCTGGCTCTTGCCGGCTATGAAATAGAAGTTGATTTAAGGAAAAGCAGATGCTGGCTTCACGGTGCAGTTGAACGCTGGCAACGCGAAAGCGAAACACGTCCGTAGGTTTGGTTTATGATACGGCCGTGTTCTGGTGGTGCGGCCGTGAAGTGCAGTAGTGGTTGGTGCTGGTTTTAGTACATTGAAGAGAGGTTTGACGGTGGTTTATGGCGTCAGTCGAGTCTCAAGGGCTGCGGTCATAAAACAAAGTAAAATTTTACTTGCCAAGAAGTACATAGAGCAAAACCTGGTTTATGGTGTCTGGTATAACTTCAGGGGACGCAGGCATCACTTTTATGATGCGATTTTGCCCCGTTGTGGCGGCCATAAGCGCAGAGAAAGGGGTATTTTGGTCTATGGTTGTTGTGCATCAAAAGAATTCTAACAGTTGAGCTCAGAGGTTTCTGTGCAAATTTCTGCTGATGAAAAGCGCTCTCTGTGGGTCTCACTGTTTTGAGTGTGTGAGGCGCGCTCTGAGTGTGTTTCTGTGGGGGAAGCGTGAAACACAGTGACAGTGACGGTTGATGTGTTTGAATAGGAGGACACTAGTGCGAAGAGGATGCTTTAAGATCTAAGGTTGACGCCTAGTGTACCTGTGGAAAATAATTTTGTCCTAGGAGTGGCAACCCTCCTGTTCGTGGACGCGCGGGCAGGCCCGGCGGCGTCCGGATGCCGAGGTGGTGACTTGGGGAGGTGAGGACCCCCGCATAGCTACAGAATAACACTGGAACGACTGTGTAATCACGGGTTCACATTTATTCTGGAATAGAACAAGAGAATGCTTTTACATCTAAGGTTGAGTTCTATCATAGGTGAAATATAAAAAGGTTGAATTCCTCGTTTCAGTGGTTGAAATTGTTGTGTGCCTGTCCCCTGACGAGTGTGAAATTAAATAAAGAGGGAATTTGGAGCCACATAGAGATAGACGGGCATAATTGGGTGTATTACTCTGTGGTGTAATAAAAAAATAAAAAAATAAAAAAGAGAGATAGTAAGAGGTGTGTAGTGGAGAATTATGGAGGAGTAGAGAGAGGAATGTGTTGGGAGACTGGCGTGCAGTTTACGCTGTCAAGGTAGGCGTGTTGCCTGCTTATCTGTTTAACAGTGATGAAAATGAAATTAAATAAATCTCTTAGTGTGTTAATACAGGAAGCTGCGGACCTGGACCAACTGCCCCCACAAGCACAGCGGCCGAAGCAAAATTATAAGTAATGGGAGCCACACCCAGTAAGAATCAGCAGCTGTGAAAAAGACAGCAGCGAGGAGAGAATTAGAGGAGAAATTAAGAGAAGTTTTAACACATAAAATTGGGGCCAACGGACTTGTGGAGGTTGGGAAGGCGTCCGGAGCATCACAACAAAAAGGTGAAACAAAAACATACACAAGCAGAGAAATCTGAGAGAAAGGCTCCTTTTAAGGTAACGCCTAGTTTGAGAAAAAGATCAAATTAACCTGCCTGCCTACAAATGCACACACACGCAATGAAGAAACAGCTTACACTCATGAACACGTGAAGATTTTCCAGCAAGGCTAAAGCAGCGAAACTTAACATACACCTGTTGTTAAAGGATAAATACATTACTGACAAATAAACTCTCTGGGTTGCAGGACAACAATTTAACTTCAAAGAAAAAGACACTGGTCTGACCAACCAGTGAAGACACGACAAATTTAGGGGTTAAAAGATTCAAATTGTGACATGTTTTCTGCTGATTGATTAATACAAGTGATTACTGAATGAAAGAAAAGTCCATTTTTGGGCTTTTAAACATGATCTTAAGAATTTTAATATGTACCTGTGTTGTCCTGTCAGCTTGGCGGGTCATGAGTTGATTATAGGGTGAGAAAAAAAAAAAAAAAAAAGGGGGAGAGAAGGCTGACACAGGGCCTGGTCCCGGTGTTTCTCCCCTCTCTTTGTAATACAGCCAACACAACATCATTTTCCTGTTCGTTTGCTTTTGTTTTTTGTCTGTTTTTGTTTTTTGTTTTTCTCTATATATATTTAATTACAGGCTGCTTTGCCGGCCCTGAAAGCCGAGGCTGACTGGACTCCTGCTCTCCTCCATACGTGACCCTGACCAAATGCTGCAACAGCTGGACCCACAACAACGACCTGAAAATGTCAACAGTGCTGCAGGAATGTGATCTCATGCAGCAGAGACGGAGAGCACTAGACCTAAGGCCCGTTTCACTACACGGGGGAAAATTCCCAGACTGCGTCAGCTGACAGAGCTGTGACGAGAAGCCCGCCAAGCCTGAAGGAAAAGTAAGGCTGAGCAAAAGAATGCTGACCTTGATAACGCTGCATTTACACTGTGCAGGACAGTGATGGACCAACACGGATGATCGGGCAGCAAAAAGGGCGTGACCGGGACAGGAGGAATAACTGAGGACAGAAGGCACCTCAGAATGGACAAAAAAACACAGGAGAAGATGCAGGTTTCACCTGCGGTGAGCATGGACACTGGAGAAAGGACTGCCCCAATTGGGCTATTAGATTATTCTGTTATTATATGTTACCTTATATATGTAATCAAAGTAGTTGAATTAGAATACTGCTGTAGATCACATTATACCCTTTAATATAGAGTGTGTGAGCTGTATGTAGTTTAGTTCTCATTATACTTTTGAGTTAACAGAACATATTCACATATTAGTTCATTAGATAAATGTGCATCACTCTGTATCCTTGATCTGCTGGGAATGTGTTACACTGTTTTCTTGACATGCTTAATTGTTGAATCATGAAAAGAAGGTTGTAAGCAGGAGACTCTGTGTCTAAGACATGGGAGATAGACAGACCACATTCCACACCCCTACCTTACAGAAAGCAGAGAAACAACTGCCGAGGTCATAACTTAGGCGCCGTAAGAGAGAAAGAATGTTAATGTTTGGTCTTTTACGACTAGGTGGGGGCCACTAGAGACTATAAAAAGCTGAGCAACCCGTCACCATTTTGAGACTTGCTGTGACCCTCTGCAGGCAGGTCTCCCCATCATGATGGTCCTTATGCTCTTAAGTGTTGAATTGTATGGAAATAAATGATTGTTGATTGAGCATAAATACACCGAGTATTGTCCTTCCTTCAGCCCAAAGATTCAAAGAATTGGGAGATTTCAACAGGACGTAGATCGACCGGTAAATTGAGAGCTTCGCTTTTACACTCAGCTCCCTCTTCACCACGACGGACCGGTGTAGCGTCTGCATTACTGCAGCTGCAGCCCCAATCTGTCTGTCGATCTCCGGCTCCCTTCTCCCATCACTCGCGAACAAGACCCCGAGATACTTGAACTCCTTCACTTGCGGCAGGAACTCATCCCCGACCCGGAGTGGGCACTCCACCCTTTTCCGGCTGAGAACCATGGCCTCAGATTTGGAGGTGCTGATCCTCATTCCCGCTGCTTCACACTCGGCTGCGAACCGTTCCAGTGCGAGCTGGAGGCCCTCACCCGAAGAAGCCAACAGAACCACATCATCTGCAAAAATCAGAGATGAGATTCTGAGGCCACCAAAGCGAAAGCCCTCCGCCACTTGGCTGCGCCTAGAAATCCTGTCCATAAAATTTATGAACAGAACCGGAGACAAAGGGCAGCCCTGGCGGAGCCCATCACCCACCGGGAACGAGTCCGACTTATTGCCGGCAATGCGAATCAAGCTCTTGCAACGGTTGTATAGGGATCGAATGGCCCGTAGCAATGGGCCAGACACCCCATACTCCCGCAACACCTCCCACAGGACAACCCGAGGGACACGGTCGAATGCCTTCTCCAAGTCCACAAAACACATGTAGACTGGTTGGGCAAACTCCCATGCACCCTCAAGTATCCTGGAGAGGATAAAGAGCTGGTCCAGTGTTCCGCGACCAGGACGAAAACCGCATTGTTCCTCCTGTATCCGAGGTTCAACTAGCGGACGAACTCTCCTTTCCAGCACCCTGGCATAGACTTTCCCAGGGAGGCTGAGGAGTGTGATCCCCCTGTAGTTGGAACACACCCTCCGGTCCCCCTTCTTAAAGATGGGGACCACCACCCCGGTCTGCCAGTCCACAGGTACTGCCCCTGATCTCCACGCAACATTGCAGAGGCGTGTCAACCAGGACAGCCCTACAACGTCCAGAGCCTTCAGGAACTCGGGGCGGACCTCATCAACACCAGGGGCTCTGCCACCAAGGAGTTGTTTAACTGCCTCAGTGACCTCGCCCCCGGAAATTGGCGGGTCATTCCCCTCATCCCCAGACTCTGCTTCCTCCTCGGAAGACGTGTCAGTGGGATTAAGGAGGTCCTCGAAGTATTCCTTCCACCGCCCGACAATTTTCTCAGTCGACATCAGCAGCGCTCCGCCAGCACTATACACAGTGCAGGTAGAGCACCGCTTTCCCCTCCTGAGACGCCTGACGGTTTGCCAGAATCTCTTCGAGGCAGTCCGAAAGTCTTTTTCCATGCCCTCTCCGAACTCCTCCCACACCCTCGTTTTTGCTTCAGCCACTGCCCGAGCCGCATTCCGCTTGGCCTGTCGATACCTGTCGGCTGCCTCCGGAGTCCCACGGGCTAACCAAGCCCGATAGGACTCCTTCTTCAGCCTGGTGGCTCCCTTCACCTCTGGTGTCCACCATTTGGTTCGGGGATTACCACCACGGCAGGCACCAACCACCTTGCGGCCGCAGCTCAATGCAGCAGCTTCGGCAATGGAGACGCTGAACATGGTCCATTCGGACTCAATGTCCCCAGTCTCCCTTGGAATGCTGTTGAAGCTCTGCCGGAGGTGTGCATTGAAGATCTCGCGGACTGGGGCCTCTGCTAGACGTTCCCAGCACACCCTCACTACGCGTTTAGGTGCACCAGGTCTGTCCAGCGTCCTCCCCCACCACCTGATCCAACTCACCACCAGGTGGTGATCAGTTTACAGCTCAGCCCCTCTCTTTACCCGAGTGTCCAGAACATATGGTCGCAGGTCTGCTGATACGATTACAAAATCGATCATCGACCTACGGCCTAGAGCGTCCTGGTGCCACGTGCACTTATGGACACTCTTATGTTCGAACAGGGTGTTCGTTATGGCCAAACTGTGATTAGCACAAAAGTCCAATAACAAAGCACCGCTCGGGTTCAGATCAGGGAGGCCGTTCCTCCCAATCACGCCCCTCCAGGTCTCGCTGTCGTTACCCACATGAGCATTGAAGTCTACCAGCAGGACAACAGAGTCTCCAGGTGGAGCACCCTCCAGCACCCCCCCCCCCCCCCCCCCCCCCCAGGGACTCTAAGAAGGCTGGGTACTCTGAACTGCCACTCGGCGCATAAGCGCAGATGACAGCCAGGACCCGTTCCCCGACCCTAAGGCGCAGGGAACAAACCCTCTTGTCCACCGGGAAAAACCCCAACGTACCGGCAGCAAGCCGAGGGGATATTAGAATACCCACCCCAGCCCGCCGCCTCTCACCAGGGGCAACTCCAGACTGAGACAGAGTCCAGCCCCTCTCCAGGAGACTGGTTCCAGAGCCCAAGCCATGTGTATAGGTGAGCCCGACTATATCTAGCCGGTACCTCTCAACCTCACGCACTAACTCAGGCTCCTTCCCCACCAGAGAGGTGACATTCCATGTCCCTATTGCCAGTCTTGGCAGCCGGGGGTCAGTCCGCCAGGGCCTCCGCTCCTGGCCGCCACCCGGCACACAATGCACCCGACCCCTATGGCGCATCCTGCGGGTGGTGGGCCTGCGGGAGGATGGGCCCATGTCTCCTCTTCGGGCTGTGCCCGGCCGGGCCCCATGGACTAAGGCCCGGCCACCAGACGCTTGCCCTCGGGCACCCTCCCCGGGCCTGGCTCCAGGGCGGGGCCCCGGTAACCCTATCCCGGGCAGGGTAAACTGTTCCCTCGGTATCCTTTTCATAAGGGTCTTCTGAATCGCTCTTTGTCTGGTCCCTCACCCAGGGCCAATTTGCCATGGGAGACCCTACCAGGGGGCAAAAGCCCCCAGACAACATAGCCCCTGGGATCCCTGGGACACACAAACCCCTCCACCACGATAAGGTAGCGATGCTGGAGACATTTACCTTTTCACACACTTTCCTTGGCTGAACAATGACACAGTCTTAATCTACCTTTTTTTATAGAAAAGGTTTTCATGTGAATGATTTCCTTTTGTTTATTTTATACAATCTGGGCATGATCGTCATGCCAACTATATTTCATTGTTTAGTTCTGTTTGTAAGGTTCCTCTTAAAATAGTTACTGCAGAGGGACTGCATTTCCCCTCCCACGCAGGACAATTTAGTTTCTTTGGATTTCTCCACCTACCTGCACTTATTCGGCCGGCGCCGGGATATTTTTTGTCTAACCACTGTTCATCTGCCGTGAGTTTAGTTTCGTTATTACCCATTTGGTTTCGTTTTGTAGAAGGTTTGTTTACAAGGTATTTTATTGAGTTAAATATACAGTCTGACCCGTGAAGCTGTCACTGGCACGAAGAACGAGATAAGTTATCAACAACAGGCTTCTACTTTCAAGCTATTCTTGAAAGCGGTTGTCGATTTTACGTGATGACGCACAACTTTTTTTCTCATTCAGCCAGTACGTGAGCTATCAACCAGAGGTGTGGACTCGAGTCACATGACTTGGACTCGAGTCAGACTCGAGTCATTAATTTTATGACTTTAGACTTGACTTGAAAAAATGTTCTAAGACTTGTGACTTGACTTGGACTTTTACACCAATGACCTGGGACTTGAATTGGACTTGAACCGGTTTACTTGAAAAGACTTGATATTTTACCCCAAATATAAAATTTAACATGCATATTATATAGAGATTGAAAATGTGACGTCATTCACGGGTAGAACCGCAAAGGATTCTGGGAACTCGTGGCAAGCGGTACTAGCGCACGCAGGCTTTCAATTGAAATCAGTTATACAGCGATAAAAAGAAACACAAAAATGTCAAGAAGCTGTTGTATTATTAACTGCAATAGCCGGTCGCATGACAGCCACGGGAAGCCGACGGGTAAAGAGATCGGTTGTTATCGGATTACGTCGTTGAAGAGAAATTGTTCGAGCCATGTTTCCGAAGTAACAAAGACGCTACGGATGGCCTGGATTGCAGCCATTCAAAGACCAAATATAACGTCCCAGAACCCTCCAGCTCACAGGTTAGTCTGCTCCAAGCATTTACACAAAGGTCAGTGTTTTTTAGTAGTTAATACGTCATTTTCATAACATAATTAGTGATATAGGTTACAAGCAAGTCTGGCGCTGAACAGAAATTGTGGCGCTATGCTCCTTTGTTTATTGTGCATAAATAGTGAATTGTCCTGACACAATATTGCGTTTCGCTTCTGTTATTATGGTACACTGACAAAAACATATACTTTTATTCACAGGATAAAACAGGTTTGTATCACTAATTGCCCAGTGCGATTACAGCATACAGTATTATTGTCACTGCTACATTTCTGTGATGCTACCAGAAATTATTTCCACTACTAATTAATTACCGTTGAGCTCAAAGGTCCTATTAATAAACGGTTAAGGAATGTGTATTTATGATGACGATTTGTGAGACTGGTAAACTTATGATACGTACGATGGTCTTTCGTTCTACACGGTGCATTTCAAGGTCCTGCACCCATCCGTCGGTAAACTGTACCTGGGCTTGTTGCAGTGACCGGAAGTTACTAAACTTCATGAGTGTATGCACTCACTCCAAGAAGCGTATGATTATAAATATGCATATAAATATGCTAAGATGAGATAGTTGACTTCATCTAACTAGCAAATGTTGTCCAGGCTACGTTGGTGATGCAGTTTTTTTTAAATGTGTATGATATTTTTGTCATGCGATTTTAAAGCTGGTCCTACAAGCGCATCCAAGAATAACATGCAGCTTATCTCAGAACTGTCGGTGAAAATTATTCTTGGAGCTAGGTTTAATTGAGCTGCATTTTAAAGAGGTGCAATTTCACAATTTGTGTATATTTTCTAAGTTCACTATTTTGTCATGTGTTGAGAAAAACACAGATTTTAAAATTACATGGTCTAACATTTACATTTAGCATAACTGCAACATTATTTTTTCGTTTTTGTTTTTTTTTTAAAGACTCGAAAGGACTTGAAATTCAAAGTTTCAGACTTGTGACTTGACTCGGACTTTTACACCAGTGACTTGAGACTCGACTCTGACTTGCCTGACATTACTTGAGACTTGACTTGAGACTTGAGGATAAAGACTTGAGACTTACTTGAGACTTGCAAAACAATGACTTGGTCCCACCTCTGCTATCAACGGTAAACAATTCAGTGGAGTAGTTCAGCCACCTTAATGTGCTGTTATATCAACTTACTCCACCAACAAAACAGTAAAAACAGTTTATGCGCGTAAAATTTATGCTGGACAGTCTGGGTGTCTCTTTAGTATCTGCTACCAGCCGTCTTTCAGGCGAGCTGCTAACCGTTATACTGCTTCTAGCCCTATTTCAGGCGAGCGGATAACTTGTCGGGCTTTGAGCCGCTATTTCAGGCAAGCGGACAAAATCAGTCTTTCCATAGACTCTTGTTAGCGAATAGTTCCTATTTTAATATACTTAGACCAGACAGACTGTCCCAGCCGATCGTTTTACGCGAGGTGTGTCAAATGTGGAATAATCACCTGGCTTCGCTGTTGCCGGTCTGTCGGGCGTCCTCCTTCAAGCCCCACCGCCGTGGGCCTGTATAAGACGTTGGCCAGGACCCGAATTTTAACGTCCCTGGACTTTCAACCCTTCCTGGAGGGCGCTCTGCAGAGGCTTCAACGCAGGTTTGTCACGGCGTCGGGACTTGAGGAAGGATACCACTGTGAAATGGAGCATAATATTATTATTAATACCAGTCCATTAACGGCTTCGAAGGACCAATTAAATGTCAGAGATTTACAGTTAACAAACAGTCAGGTGAGTAAACAACACTGAGACACTTGTTACTGATAACGTGCGGCACGGGTGAATCTCAGACAGAGAGACACATCGTACTGCAGTATTCGTTTATTTTTGTAGGTTACATCGTCAATATGCAAATATAATCACATTTCCTGTTACGCAGGTCCTGATGCTGTCTGTGTGTAAGCTGTGTGTGTGTGTCACAAAGTGTGTGTGTGTGCTACAAGTCAATTTCTAAGAATAAGATAATGCAAGTCAACTTCTGCGGATGTGTATTTCTGTACTGATCTCTTGCGGTAAATGTTACAGTGTCACAGGGTCAGCTTCCTGTTTTTACAGAAAGCTGTGTCTGGTGAAATATGTGAACATAAGTATAACATAACATTTGAAGCATAATCAAATAAAACAGTAAAAATTCCATAACAACCAACTTGCGACATTGAAGATAACATGACAATTCTTCCCGAATTGTCACCACAAGTAAACGTAAGTGTAGCGCTGACATCACAAAAACGACAGATAAACACTTCAACCGAGTCGTCTACAGGGAATTTGGATTCAGAAAGTCAGGACCAAATAGACTCCTCGTCAATACCCGTACTTGAAGAACACAGACTGATATCTACCCAGGGAGTTGTTCAGGAAAGTCAGCAGGAAAGTAATGATGTGAGCACTCCGTTTACAGTATGGCTCCCACGGAAAAAGAAAAAGAAGAAGGTAAAACCATAGCAAGAGACTTTATTAATAAAAGCCAGAGTGTAAAGATTCCCCCTATTTAGTAATAACATAAACTCTTTTCATGTATCGACAATCAATACAAGACTGTTGAACGATGTAGTGAAGTGTCAATCTGTCTTTAATGTATTACATGAAACGGGTGGGGACATTTGTCTTCTTCAAGAATGTGCCCTTCCCTTTATGGACAATGTTAGATTATAATATTATTTTATGCCATGTTAGACCCCTAATTAAAGGTTGTGAATTATTATGTAGTTTTAGTTTGCATTATTCTCCTGAATTAGAAGAAGCTGATAACTATTGCATTTGTTAAACTGATTTGCATTACATTAGACTGCTGATTTATTGTGGATGAATGATATTGTTTTATGATGTTATAAGAAATACTGTTTGCAGAAAGTCATCGCCTTATTTGTCTGATTAGAAGAGAACGGAACATGCTGGAGTTTTCTGCCCCATCTCAGCAGGAGCAGATAAACAGGGAGCCAAGGTCGTAGCTTAGGCGCCGTGTGAGAGAAAGCATGTGAATGTTTAGGCTTTTATGATAAGGTGGGGACACCAGAGGCTATAAGAGTTTGATCAATGCTCCACCATTTTGAGATCTGAGGCTGTCTGCATACAGTGTCCATCTCCCACGCGTGTGACTATTAAAATCATCGTTTGACTTAACCCGGCCAGACCAGTGTTGTTATTGTGGTTTTTCCTCTTGTCTCCATCCCCAATTTTGAACTCGTAACAGCTTGGGGGCTCGTCCTGTGGTATTGGGGTGGAAGTTAGAGGTTTGGACGGTCCGAGGTTGTCGAGCGGACAGGCACAAGCCAGTGGTCTGACGTGAGTGGGCATAAGCCGGCTTATCCAAAGGTAAGGCACTACCTGTTGAATTATTTCCAAAGTGTGCCAAATTGGACATGATTAAATTAAAAGTCTACTCACTGAAATTACTGGTAGAGGTCCATCCATCCATTCGCTTCCGCTTATCCTTTTCAGGGTCGCGGGGGGCGCTGGAGCCTATCCCAGCTGTCATAGGGCGAGAGGCAGGGTACACCCTGGACAGGTCGCCAGTCTGTCGCAGGGCTAACACATAGGGACAGACAACCATTCACACTCACATTCACTCGCACATTCACACCTAGTGGCAATTTGGATTATCCAATTAACCTACCCCCACAAGCTGCATGTCTTTGGACGGTGGGAGGAAGCCGGAGTACCCGGAGAGAACCCACGCAAACACGGGGAGAACATGCAAACTCCACACAGAAAGACCCCGGCCTGATGTTGGAATTGAACTCAGGACCTTCTTGCTGTGCGGCAACAGTGCTAACCACCGTGCCACCGTGCTGCCTCTACTGGTAGAGGGTCTGTTTTAATTTTGATGAGGATCCGCGTGTGTCTAATGCAGTTAAAGTCGGTTAAGAGTGTTTAATGAAGTTGAAAAAGTATGAAAGAAATGCTGGGTTAGAGTCCCAAGCAATTGAGTTAGAGTCTCAAGTACTTTGGTAGGGAATTGCTCATGTCGTTGGTTAAAGTCCAAATTGGTTATAAGTGTGGACCTGTGTGATTATAAGTGAGGGAAAGGCTCCATTGACCTCTAGGTTGCACTTGCCTTAGTCAGACTCTTGTTTTAGGGTGTTGACTGTTGTTTCAAAGTGTTATAAATTATTATAGGACGGCAGTCGGAAACTGCTAAGAAGCGCATTGCTCAGAGGTAACGCTTGCCAGGGTTGGGGACGCCCAATGCTTGTCCTCTTTGAGGGATAGTCAGTTGGTCACTATGTGCTTTTTTGGATACAGTTAAATTGAGTTAGGGACTTTAGAAATGAGGCCAGATACAGTTAGAGTCTGATACTGGTTAATTGATTACAAAAAAGTTAGACTTTCTTCGGTGAGACCCGTTAACTTAAATTTGTCGAAATTGTGTAGGCGCTCTTTAGAAATTAGGCCAGAGAATGTGGAAACAGATTCTGGTTAATTGATTACAAAAAAGTTAGACTTTCTTCGGTGAGACCCGTTAACTTAGATTTGTCGAAATTGTATAGGCGCTGTCAATGGAAAATTGTATTTAGTAGTCAGTATAATCTTTTAGTGATATAAGCAGTGTTGGGGAGTAACGGAATACATGTACCACCGTTACGTATTTAAAATACAAAATATGAGTAACTGTATTCCGTTACAGTTACCGTTTAAAAAGGTGGTATTCAGAATACAGTTACTTTGTTGAAATAAATGGATTACACTGCGGTACTTTCCTGTTTCATTTTGTCGCAGGTCAGGACTGTTTGGGTTTTGTTTGACAGCCACGTTCTGTTGTTCCAGGTGGCAGCGTTACGGTTGCCATGGTTACAGGGCGACGCTCTCTCTCTCTCTCTCTCTGCGACTGTGTGTTTCCTGGGTGAGAGAGCGCCTTTTCGTTGTTGTTGTTGTTGTGCTAAGCTAACAGGCAGAATGCTACAAGCATAGCTCTAAAGAATGTAGCATCATGGGCAGTGTAGTCCGTGTTGCAGGGAGAATGCACTGCCATACCCGTTATGGGTCTGTGAGTGCGAGGAGGGAGAAAAAGGGGAGTGGAAAGGTACGAGTTGTCATCGAGGAAAAACGGGAGCTGGAAGCATGTAAATGTAATAATAACCACTTCAGCCAAGAAGAGTGCCTGACGAGCCCAGTTGTAAGTAAGCTATTAAGACTCGACTGTACACCGTGTTCGTGTTTTCCTCCGAAAACAATAAGTTCCGTTGGAGCAGTCTTTCAACGCCTCTCTCTGTCTCTCGCAAGAAAAGTTGACCCACACAACAAAGTAAAGCTATTTTTTGGCTACGAGCCGACAGGGACCCCGCCGTATTAGTCAGAGGTCCCTTTACTACAGTTCGGAGTCGCGGACCTTCAGTAATAGTAATAAATCACACAGCAATAGTACATTCACGTTGTTGTAAAAAGCATGATATAGCATAATATATTAAGTAATCCAAAGTATTCAGAATACGTTACTGTCATTGAGTAAGGTAACGGAATACGTTACAGAATACATTTTGGGGCATGTATTCTGTAATGGAATACATTTTAAAAGTAACCTTCCCAACACTGGATATAAGTTTGCATATGATAGAATACTGCATGTAGTTATTTGTATTAGGAAATATTCAACCATGTATACTTAGAGGCATATAATCAATTGTGTGTGATCTCTAACAGGCTGCAGGCTTGGTGTGCACTCCAGGAATGCACCCCCACGTCCTGGGAGCATGAGAGTTCGTACCTTGTTTTATTGTTTTACGGTAGGATTAACGTAGCTATGTCTGTTTTAGTTTAAGTGCTTCTTTACATATAGATGAACTGCTGGACTTCCTCACCATGTTATTTAGGGTGAGGGGGAGACTGCCCTCTTTGTGACCAAGGATGTACCTTTTGTGCCTTCATGTTATATGACCCTTTGATCAGCAGGACACACACACACACACACACACACACATACGGGTCTATGTGGTATGGCGGGACTATACTACGTCAATCCGCCCGGTGGTGGTTTAAGTGGACTACCCTTTTGAAAGGACTTAGAGCCAAGGGAGCGAGGTTAAAGTGTTCGAAAAAATCTGAAAAAAATTTGGGTCACTTCAGACCTCATACACTCCCTATAGAAGTCTAGATACACTGATACACACCAACCAGACTCTATTGTGTTTTCTGGAGACATTGTCCACTTGACAACAATGTGTTTTATGAGGTCCAAAAAAAGCAATATTGGGTCTTTAAAGGGACAATGATGTAATATTTAAATAGCTCATCATTACCATGAATACACATCTGACAGGACACAGGATTACTGGAACATCATTTTATTAGTGTTCTTGGATCTGAACATTAATTTTAACCATAAATAAAAAAAGAAATCTATGGACAAAAATGCCCACGCTTCCCACAGAAATATAAAAATATAGAAAACAGAAAAATTAAAAACATTTAAAATGAATTTTAATAGTTTAAAGGTAAATATTAAGGGGAGAAAATATGCATTTATAATTTTTTATTTTAAATATAACCCGTCAAAAAAAACCCTAAATAAATTAAATGTAAAAATTATGAAATACAAACTACTTCTGTATTTAACAAGAACTTTTTTTTCTTTAAACAGAACATCAGTGTTAACAACAATTGGCAATCTGACCAAGATGTAAAACCACAGCTCTCTAAACAGTTATTTTAGTTCATTTTTTTCTGCCTTTTTGCAGTTAATCCTCTGTTTCTTACAAAATCTCTTATGTTTTGAACTGTTCTTCCTGCCAACACCGGATCTTCTACCAATTTGCAATGACTGCATTCATTTTTGGTGGCTAGTTTCCCTTCGTTTATGTGGTCTTTCAAATGCCTCATCACTGCAGCAACCTCAGCCTTGGACCACATGTTTTTGGGAGCTCTTCGGGAATTGTGGGATTGAGCAGCATTTTTCTCTGGAAGATATATAAAGTAGTAGTAGTTAAAACAAACAAAAAACCAAACAAAAAAAACAAAAAACATTTGCTTGTTAAAAGAATGGATGCTACCCTGTACTAACTTCTGAAATGTGTTGCTACCATCAATATCAAAACGAGCTAAAATTCTGTTTGAAAATTTATCAAATTTCTAAAATGAGACAACATTTAGTGTTCCGCTGTGAATAAAAGACTGAATAAAAAGTTGAATAAAAGTCTCTTGATGCATGCTCAATCATCCAGGTAAGTAAATCCCAAAACGTTGATTCTGTTAATCTGGACGTAGCGTTTTCAGTGGGAGAAACATTTTGTCACTCATCCAAGTGACTTTTTGCCACCACTCTGCAGTTTGCCATATGTTGCAAAGTGATGAAACAATAATAAGCTTCGAGAACCAACTGCACCCCTTACCTTCAGAGGGAGCAGCAGTCTCACTTGCTGCAGGCATTGTGAGTAGTCCTTCATCTGCTGATTACACAATTTGATTAAGTTTTAATATTTGTAACAAACATTTTATCCACAGAAACCAAGCTAGTGGTAACTTACCACAATCTACAGTGTCTTGGGGCTGCGCTGTGTTTGTGGAATCAGCTACTGCATGTACAGGCTCACTGGTGCCACACGCCGACATTGTGAGTGATGTGTCATCATCATCTGATTCACTCTCACTGTCCTTTGTTTCAGCATCACTTAATGCAATTTCATCTGAGAAATTGTGGGGGAAAAAAAAACCAAAAAAACCAAACACATACAACCCCCCCAAAAACCTCACATTAACAACGAGATATGACAAAAAACAGAGCAAATACTGGAAATTATAGTACATAGTTTTACTATTTAAGGCCTGCTGCTGGGTTGTTGCCCTCCTATGGCCTACTCCACATCCAGGTAGCACCTCCATGCTCTGGACACTACACTAACAGACACAGCAAACCTTCTTGCCACAGCTCACATTGATGTGCTACGCTAGATGAGCTGCACTACCTGAGCCACTTGTGTGGGTTGTAGACTGTCTCATGCTACCACTAAAATGAAATCACCGCCAGCATTCAAAAGTGACCATAACATCAGCCAGAAAGAATAAGTGCTGAGAAGTGGTCTGTGGTCACCACCTGCAGAACCAGTCCTTTATTATGGTGAATTGACTATAATTTCCACTTGTTGTCTACTCTATTTGCAAAACAGCATGTGAAACTGGTTGTCAGTGTTACTTCCTAAGTGAACAGTTTGATATAACAGAAGTGTGACTGACTTGGAGTAACATCGCATTGTTTAAGTGTTCCCTTTATTATTTTGAGCAGTTTATGTTATGGAATGGGGAATTGAGGACAATCCCAAGTATACCATTTTTACAAGGTCCTGCACCAATGAGGTAATACTACATTTCTTTAATTAGACGTGACCACCCATTAATTAAAAAGGGAGCAGTGTTCATTTCAGCTAGTCTTAACTTGTTGAACTCCATTAATGCTTTTTACTATATAATGTACCTATTCACTAAATGTCTCACCTTTGCACTTATAGCCAAGCCACTTGAGGGAGGAAACCAGTCCCACACACTGAATGCACTTGTCCAAAGATGATATTGTTGTGCACACCAGACGATGATTGTGACACTGTTAGCAAAATATTGCAACATTTATTTGTTTTGGACAGTTGGAAAGGTGAGGTGTTTTCAATTCAGTTGCAGATATCAACTAATAAACTTCGTCCATGTAAATCACATCACACCCAGGTGACTGCCAAACACACACACACACAGCATCCATAAAGAATGATGATAGATTAAATTATTAGTTCATTAAGTGGTACACTGGATTATATTTACCCTTTCAGGCTCTGGATGTTTCAGGTCCAGATCATTGTTTGGAAAGCTGTTTGGTTGCGGCTTTAGGCAGCTCACAGTCTTCTGAATCTGGCTGGTCTCAGTCTTCGTGTGTAACAGATAGAGAATGAAGACAAAAGAACAGTAATCTGACAGTTACTAAAAATGCATCACTCAAGAGGATGAATAGACCATTTCACTATCG
Source organism: Maylandia zebra (assembly GCF_041146795.1). Taxonomy (NCBI): domain Eukaryota; kingdom Metazoa; phylum Chordata; class Actinopteri; order Cichliformes; family Cichlidae; genus Maylandia; species Maylandia zebra. The sequence continues at coordinate 9,421,366 of NC_135180.1, forward strand.
GCAAATAGCGTAAGGTACACATCGTGCATGAGAAACATTCATTAAAATCTGTCCTAGGTCAATGTTACCTCTTCAAAATCTTGCACTGAAGAAGAATGCATGGCTTCTGAGCCTTGCTGAGGCATTTCTTCATCAAGATCCTGCAACAAAGAAAAGATGGCACAAAGATTAGACCAAGTGCTCTTCTTGCAACTGTACTGGGCAGGCCTGTGCTTCTGTTTTTAATTTGCATGTGTGTGTGTGTGTGTGTTGGGGGGGGGGGGGGGGGGGGGGGCTTTCCACTCAAGAAATGTTTTCTTCTGAAAAAAATACTGGCTACAATAATTAACAACTGATTCCTTTGCAATCATCCATCCTCTTCCACTTATCCTTATCAGGATTGTGGGGTAGCAGTTTTGGGGCCTATACCAGCTACCATAGGGCAGTACAACCTGGACAGATCACCAGTCTAACATGGAAGGACAAGCATTTGCATTCACACCAAAGGGCAGTTTTGAATCACCAGTTAACCTAACCCCATAAGCTACATCTTTGGACTGTGGGAAGAAGCCAGAGTACACAGCCAGAGAGAGCCCATGCACTAAAGCAGTAAAAAGTGCCTAAAACAAGTTAAGAAGTTGTATAGTACTATCTATCTTAATGTTCAAGCCTGAGTTTCAAAAAATTTCAACATAGAAACAAAGCACATGCAGTCAGTTCTGCATGCTGTAGGTCAAACTGTCAAGACATACGAGAAGACCCCTCCTAAAACCAGAGTGATGTCACCATGAAGCAAACTTTGACGGAGTCCCCCAATAACAGTGTGGTCCTCCTAAGTCACATTTGGGTGGTTAACACACACACACACACTCAGATGTTATCCAGACTTGCACTTTGAAACAATGAAAAGGACCTACAAGCCACGGTCCATGTAAATCACATCACACCC